>NW_026061323.1:3316548-3627679 GCF_024217435.2 Syngnathus scovelli
TGCCTACACAGTTAAGAAGTTGCTGGACGTGCGCCGGAAGGGCCGAGGCTGGCAATTCCTGGTGGACTGGGAGGGTTACGGGCCAGAGGAGCGGCAATGGGTGCCGCGTAGCTATATCCTGGATCCCGGGCTATTGGATGACTTTTATGCGGCTCACCCCGATGCTCCGGGTCCGTCTGGGATCCGGCCCTAGGGGGGGGGTTATGTTATGCTGTCATGTGTCGTCCGGATCACTTCCTGTTTTATTGTGTGATTTTCCTCTCGTTCCAGTCAGTGTGTCCTTCCCCTGTGCGTCCGGTCACGTGAAGCCCTGATTCCAAGTGTGTGCACCTGCGTCAATGACCAACTGTCTTCACCTGTGTTCCCCTCCTGTGTCCATATAACCCGCGTCTTTCCCCGTATCCAGTGCCAGTGCGTCTTGCCTTGTCAGAACACTAGCGATCACGAAACCCTCGAGTTCCACGTAGAAGCCTTGTTTGAGCAAACTTGATCACCGATGTTAACTTGGTTACATCGCTACCTTGTTTTTGTATTTCCCTCGGTTCGAGGCGCTTTGATTTCCCCTTTTTCTCCCTCGGTTCGAGGCGCCTTGGTTTTCCTTTTTTTCCCTCCTAGTGAGGCGTTTTTTGTTCGACTGTCAGTGGAGACAATAAAAGCCTTTTTGGACATTGAACTCTCTGCATTCGAGTCCTCTCCCTGCTCTGCGCCTGACATGGTGCCCCCCAAAATAAAAAGATGTCGGCATAACGGGTTTTTTCAACCTTGTATTCAAACACAAACACATTTGGTATATTAACACCATCAACTACAAGCCAACAAACACAAAATTAAAACATCAATGTTAGCATAACGTGTGTCGGCTGGCAATGGCATAGCAGCAATGCTGTCTGTCACTCACTCACTCACTCACTCACTCACTCACTCACTCGTGAAGACCAATCAGCAGCGCCAGCGAGCGTTAGATGGAGGAGGGACTTTACGAGTCAGTGACGTAACTTCCCGTTCACGAACGAGCCGGGGATTGCATTTCCCATTCACCAAAGAACGAATCTGCGAGTGAACGAATCAGTGAGTGATTTGCATTTCCAGTTCATCGCGAGAGCGGATCAGTGAGGGAACGAATCCTGACTTTCCCGTTCGCGAACGGGTCAATGAGTGAACTGCCTTCCTGTGCATCAACGGATCAGTCGGTGAACGTGTAATTAGTAATTAATTAGTCAGTCAAAAATACATGTTTGTTTTGCGTTTCAATTCATCATCATCGGCGGTCACTCGGGACGAGTATGACTGTCTTCTTCTCTGGGTCATCTACTTGTGGGTCCGCAGGTGGGCGTAGAGGCCGATCCGGGATCCACATATTTTTCTGCACTGTGGCCAGGGGAAAGTCGTGGTGGGTTGTGTTCGTGCTGGAGCCTGTTTTTGTCTTTCCTTACGGCGTTGTGGTTTGGTTTCTGCGACACGGCGGAGTTCCTTTTCGTGATGTGCTGCACCTTCTTGCACCGCTGCCCTCCAGCAGTTCCTGTTCAAGGTGATGCGCTCCCAGTCCTGAGATGTTATTTGGAATTTCTTGAGATTGGACTTGAGGTTGTCCTTGAAACGTTTCTTTTGCCCGCCCGGGGCTCGCGGACCTCTCTTCAGCTGGGAGTATAACATCTGTTTGGGGAGGCGGGTGTCAGCCATGCGGATGAGATGTCCTGTCCATCGGAGTTGGTGCTGCATTATTAAGGTGGTGATGCTCGGTATCCTGGCTTCCTCCAGAACGCCGATGTTTGTGTGTCTGTCCTCCCATTTGATCCTGAGTATTTTCCTCAAGGCTCTCTGGTGTTGTTGTTCAAGAGCTCTTAGTAGGTGCCTGCTGTAGGTTGTCCATGATTCTGCCCCATAAAGTAAGGTGGGGAGAACCACAGCTTTGTAAACCAGGAGCTTGGTGTCAACCCGGAGGTCTCTGTCTTTAAAGACTCTTTTCCGGAGTCTGGCATGCGCTCCACTGGCACAGCTCAGGCAATGCTTGACCTCAGAGTCAATGTCCGCTTTGGAGGAGAGAAGGCTGCCGAGGTAGGGGAAGTGGTGAACATATTCAAGTGCAATGTTATCCACATTTGTGATGGGCGTAGTAGATGGCTGGTTGGGTGGGGGTTGATGTAGCACCTAGGTCTTCTTGATGTTCACGGTCAGACCCAGGGCTCTGTATGCCTTAGCAAAGGAGTTCAGGATGCCCTGGAGGTCTTCTGCAGAGTGTGCTGCAATGGCATTATCGTCTGCATACTGGAGTTCCATGACCGTGGTGGTTCTGATCTTGGTTTTGGCTTTGAACCTGTTAGGGTTGAAGAGCCTGCCATCAGTTCTGTACCAAATCGGGATTCCGTGTGGTAGTTCTTCATCGATGAGGTGGAGTATGGCGGCAATGAAGACAGAGAACAGGGTGGGTGCAACGATGCATCCCTGTTTGACCCCTGTCTCTCCAGTGAAAGTTTCAGACAAGGAGCTGTTGTTGAGCACTGTGGCTGCCATTCCGTCATGTAATAATTGCAGTATTCTGACGTATTTATCCGGGCAACCATACCTCAGAAGGATGCTCCATAGGACCTGGCGATCCACCGTGTCAAAGGCCTTTGTCAGGTCTATGAAAGTCATGAACAAAGGCTGTTTATGGTCACGGCATTTCTCCTGGAGTTGGCGTGCTGTAAAAATCATGTCTGCAGTGCCTCTAGATGGGCGAAAACCGCACTGTGCTTCTGGGAGAACTTCCTCAGACAGTGGCAGTAGGCGATTGGCAAGAGCACGAGCAAGTACTTTGCCAACTGCTGAAAGGAGCGAGATGCCCATATAGTTTCCGCAATCCGCTTTGTCCCCTTTCTTGAAAATGGTCACTATCAGAGCATCCCTGTGCTCCGAGGGGAGTTTCCCAGACCTTCAGAAAGAGGGAATGGAGGTAGAGCTGGAGCTCTGGTCCACCTTCCTTTAGGACCTCAGCTGGGATCCCATCTGGCTCAGAGGCCTTGTTGTTCTTCAGGCTCCTGATGGCATCTTGGACCTCTGCTGAAGTGGGAGGTTCACCCATGTCTTCCCTGATGGGACTCTAAGGGATGTGACTGAGGAAATCTGACTGAGTTGTGCGGTCACGGTTGAGGAGTTCCTGAAAGTGCTCTCTCCACCGGTTGTTTATGGACTCATTGTCCTTCAACAGCTCCTGCCCGTCTTTAGAGCGCAGGGGGTTTTGGCCGCGATGGCTTGGACCGTAGACAGCCTTGGTAGCATTGAAAAAGCCCCTGGTGTCACCAGAGTCTGCCAAACTCTGGATTTCCAGTGCCCTTTCTGTCTACCAGGAGTTTTTAATCTGTCTCACCCGGCTCTGGACGTCAGCCTTGGCTCTGGAGTGAGCCTGTCTCTTTGCTGTGCAGGTGATGTCATTTTGCCAGACACGAAATGTTTCCCTTTTCTTGGAGATGAGCTGTTCTATCTCTGTGTCGTTCTCATCAAACCAGTCCTGATGCTTTCTGGCCTTGTACCCGAGAGTGGCACTGCAGGTGTCGAGGATGGAAGACTTGAGCAGGCTCCAGTGTTCTTCAATGTCCTCAGGGTATTCCTGATTGGGGCTTTCTCCAAGAGAGGCCTGAGACAGCTGCAGGGCGGCAGTTTTATTCAGGGTCTCAAGGTTTAGTGTTTGCCGGCTCAGCTTCTTTTGCAGTCTCCTCTTCCTCTTGAGTCTGATGGACATCGTGGATCGTATCAGGCGGTGATCTGTCCAGCAGGCCTCTGAATCCATCATGGCTTTTGTGATGCTCACGTCGCGCTGATCCCTGGCTCTGACAATGACAATGACATCTCTCAATATAATAATCTTGTCCTCCTTGGGGATTTTTGACAATACCTCATCCAGACAGGCATTTTTTTTCCTCATCAGAAACGAGGGTAGGTGCATAAGCACTAAGAACTGTTGCCGTCTGGTTGTTTGCCAGCACCAGACGGAGGGTCATCAAGCGCTCACAGGGAGTTCAGAGAGGTGACTGATCAGTTGGTTCTTGATGGCAAAACCAACCCCATGGATCCTAGGCTCATCTGCGGCCTTTCCTTTCCAGAAGAAAGTGTATCCACCCTTTTCCTCCTTCAGATGACCTTCCTCTGCCCGTTGGGTTTCTGAAAGAGCAGCTATGTCAATCCGGCATCTTCTCAGTTCCCTGGCAATGATGGTGGTTCTCCTCTCCGGCCTATCACTGGTTACACTGTCCATTCGAGTGCTCACATTCCATGCTCCAAAATTCATGTTTGTGTTTTCGACCGCATATTGGTGATCCCTCTGAACGCGGTAATCCAGTCGGGAGGTTTGAGGCAGGCTATGTTTAGGGCACCTTTTCTAGCCCCTTCCCCATCAGGGGTGAGCAGAGTGGATCCTAAAAAGGGCTGCTCAGTCGTGGATGCAGCTACCAAAGAGCTCTTTCTGCCTCGGTCCAAGAGCCCAACAATCATCTAACATCCACCGCCTGATGTGCCAGCTTCGGACTAGGGGCTTCCAGGCTTCACAATCCTGCCCCCGTTGCTACTTACTGGTCGCCACAGGACTTTAATCCGGGATGTAAGGTGGATTCCCTGAAAAAGATGCCTGTGCGTGACTTTGTTTAAAGTGGGGAGACTGACAGACAGTCACCACACTGTCCTTGACAGATCGGGGTCAGAATCCAGTGGCAAGGAGACCAAGACGACTGGTGACCCTTTTCTGCTGCAGCCTTCATCCGCCTTCCCAGCCGTTGTGACGCCACCAAGGTGCCAGTTACCGTGTGTGGCTACGAGGAGGCGTGTGCAAGTCTTGGCAATGGAGAGGCTGTGTACCGGCTGAGGAGGCTTATACACTCGGCTCCTCTTGTCACCCCCGGAAACAGAGGGCTAGCCGGTGGCGGTAGCTGAAAGTAGAAAAGTAGCAAGCCGAGGCAGCATGCACAAACTACAGGCACTACTACTCCAATACTACTGCACTGACGCATCACATGCCCTGTGTGTTGATGGAACACACACACAGACACACAGCTTTTGGGTATGACTATTTGCACCTATCGTCTACCGTGTGCATCTGCCGCAATCTAACAAAATGGATGTGCCACACCCATGATGCATGCACTTTGCGTTACGGAGTAAGGACATTTCTGGAAAGAAACACGATGCGTAATTCATTTATTTCAGACGACACATAAACGGATAAAAACAACTTTTAAAGTGTTCTTTTATCAAAATCTTTGATTTCGGTTGGCCCCCAAAAAAAATGCACAGGCGCCATTATGAAATGTGCTTCCAAAATTATTTACCAGATGACATTATAACTGTAAGCACTGATATGTACTGACCAAGTAAAATCAGTAATATTGAATCATTGCCCAGTGTTAATTTGTAGCAGTCATGATATGCTACACACTCACAGAGGGCAACAGTTAGTACATTTTTTTTAAACTTTGGTGTGGATGAACGGGGCCTTTTGCTCCACACCAAACCCGGCTCCAGAATTTTCATCGGGGCGGAAGTGCACACCAGCCCACAGTTGTAGGAAGAGGCCAGGGCCCTGGTCTACCCCAACTCAGTGGTATCATCTCCTCAGGAGGTAGTCACAAAACTACCTGAGATGGGTGTCACTGGATGGCATAGTAACCAATTTAAGTTACCTGCACCCACAAATGCACATGTACACACATGTATTTGTGTACACTTGTGAAGACATGATGCATGTGCAATAATGTACATGCATACGCATGCAAAGCTCCCCCCCCCCCCCCCACACACACACACACACACAAAATCATTGAAATCCTCTGTTTAGTACTAAGGTACCAAACGTTATTATTTTTTTGTCATCTTTAAGGTTGTGTACACAGACACAGGACACACTCATTGTCAAACACAATTATTGTAATTGGGATATCAATTTGGTCCACTTTAGATGCGTCCAATCTGCATGGTGCGCCAAGGAGGGAACCGCCTTGCGCCAATTCGGAGTTTAACACTTAAGTAAAGTAAGTAGCCATTTGTACTTCCCACTTTGCACGCATACTTATACGCATTTTTAAACTACCGCAAAATTGGCCTTTGGCGGGAGGCTAATCTAGTAGAGCTGAAGGTAGGGGGTTCCTTCCAATTCACACACCTGAGTGCCCAGGTGACCGAGTCAGGAGTAACGCTCCATTCTACAACATACACAGATGTAAAGGTTAGTAAATGGCTTCATAGCAGTGGAATTGAAAAGGTGACTAAATAACATCATCAAAGCGCCAGATTAACTTTTGGCAATGGATACTCTAAACCATAGGTGTCAAACTCAAGGCCCGGGGGCCAGATACGGCCCGCCAAATCATTTTATGTGGCCCGCAAAGACAAATTGTGCATCAACTTGTGTCAATACTATACGGAAGATACTGTATATCATATATTGACAGTCATAATGGCCCTCCGAAGGAAACTATGATTATGATGCGGCCCTCGACAAAAATAAGTTTGACACCCCTGCTCTAAACGCTTTCATTTAGGTGCACCAGCACTAAATCTAGGTGCGCCGACATTTCACTTATTATTTGTACATTTTTCAACCGATTCAACCCATTCCAAAGCATTTCCATCCTTCCAGTTTGACATTCACATCATTCAGCACAGGGTTAGGGTTAGGGTAAGGGTAGGGTTAGGGTTAAGTAGAGAGTTCCTCCCCCGAGGGAGAGGAGCAAAGGTACGGTCCTACCATCCACGCCCACGTCCCACAACCAGCCCCAGAGCACCCTGTCCGTCGTGGCTGCGCCAGCCATGCTGGTCAGGCCAAATTGGGCTTAATAAACATGTATTTGCTTTGTAATTGTTGTTTGTTTTTGTGTTTGCACTTTGCCTATCCGGTCGCCTTTGTTATATATGTAATAAATGAGTCTCGACTTGGCATGATAGATTGACAGCTGCATTTGCGGTCAAATTAGTTGTACCTCGCACTTAATTCATCGACTCCCCTATCTGGGTGGAGCGAGAGCATCTTGCTCTGTGCGGCATCCATGCGCTCTCCTATCTGGGTAGAGCGTGGGTAAATTATAATTTTGCGTCTAATTGTTTTCCTATTGGCGCTAGTTTGCGCTCCCTTTTATTTCCTCCTTGTGGCCATCGACAACGTTTCGGCATCTTTTGTGCCTTCCTCAGGTCTGGCACACGGGAATTGCAGCTAAATTTAGTTTTGTTGCATGTGGGTTAGGGTTAGGGTTAGGGGGTTAGGGTTTAGGGTTAGGTATTTTGAGTTTATCTCGCTAAACCTTCCCCAAAGGGTCCGCCGACCCTGTCGGTTAGATAGAAGGCAACGGAAGGCACGAGCCTACGCATGTCTCACCAGTAAACCTCGCCGTACCAGGTCACATAAAATCTGGATTGGGTACGAAGGACAGCGAAGTGAGAATGCACCTCTGCCAGAACCTCCCCCGAGTAGCTGAGGCGCTACCCAGGTCTTCGGCCAGCAAGATGGAAAAAATAAGAGAAGAAAAAAAAACAACCTAAAGTCCTACCCTTGGATTACATTATGTCTATTCACTTTGAACCATTGTTTACCTCATGTCTTGTTTTTATATTCAACCAACCGTTTTCCTTAGAAGTTAGGGGTTAGGGTCAGCTAAAAAGTTCCTCCCCCGAAGGAGAGGAGCAAAGGCACGGTCCTTCTATCCTTACCTGCCCCCCATAACCGGCTCCAAAGTATCCTACCCATTGCGGACGCGCCAGCCATGTTGGCCCGGACTACTTAGGGCTTAATAAATTTATTTTTTTTACCTTGAACTCGTGTTTGTGCTTCTTGTATGTTTGATTTTGACTGTACTTACCCGATCTGGTCACCTGAGGGAAAAAAAACACTAATTTAAAGTCCTACCCTTGGATTACCTTTGTCTATTCCCTTTTAACTATTTTTGAACTAATATCTCGTTTTTATATTCAACCAACCATTTTCTTTAGAGGTTAAGGTTAGGGATTAGGGTTAGGGGTTAGGTTTAGGGATTAGGGGTTAGGTTTAGGGATTAGGGGTTAGGGATTAGGGGTTAGGTTTAGGGATTAGGGGTTAGGACTAGGTCTATAAGGTTATCTCGCTACACCTTCCCCAAAGGGTCCGCCGACCCAGCCGGCCAGACAGAAGGCAGCGGAGGGCACAGGCCGACGCATGTCCCCCTCAGCAAACCCCGCCGCACCGGAGTCGCACAAACTCCGGAACGAAGGACGGCGAAGCGAGACCGCACCTCAACCAGTCTCGCACGATTTCTCCTGTGACTGCTGCCTGTTGAATTCTGGCACGTCCTGTTAAAGCCTCCAAAACAAGTGAATCCAAAAAAGCATTGAATGTCACAATTAAATTTTATATGTATCTACTTACGCACTCAAACGTAACTCCACCCCCCTTTAACACATTCGCCCAATGTGTCATTAGGCATTTAAAAAGGAACCGGCAAACGTCCTACCACATCATCACGTCTTGCAGCCAGTCCTGTCGAACCTTGCAGTCATCCAGGATCGTCATCCCCAAGTTCCTGAAAATTGACTGTGCACCTCACACTCGGCAATACCAACAACGGACACTTGTGCTCACAAAACTACACAGGCATCGAGTATCTACTAAATGAAAACAGACACACAATGAATCATGGCGCACGGGGATTCCGTCCTGAAAATCATCAATCATCATAAAAATCAAAAGGGTTAGGGTTAACATTTTCACGTGAATTCAACATAAACTTTCCAAGACTGCAATCGACAACCTGCAAAAGTAATACAAGTTATAAAACAACCAGCAATCTGCTCCTTGGCTGTCGGTTGACGCTGCAATAAGTCAAGTGACACACAGAAACAAAGCCAAGCTCGCACTTGCCACAAGCAAGCTTAAGTTCCATATGTATGGTTGTCATCTACATAGTCTGTCACCTTGTCGGGTGAGTTCAGGTTCGTCATGTCATATGTCCATCGTCCTAGTGTTCGATATCAGTCCTGTCTTGTCCATCCGTGTTGCTGAATTCGGCCTTCTCCATGAACTATTTTTGTTGTTCATGGTGCCTTTGATTAACCATCGGCTGTTAGTCATCACACTTGGGTGTTCCCGTCTCAGGTGAGAGGAATCTTACCCTCAACTGTGACCCTTTCATACCAACTACAAAATACTTTGGCCTTTCATACTGCCCTCAACACACACACACACACACATATTCATAACCACACAAGCGCCAATCCATTTGCATCTATCACTCATACAACAACAAACAAATTTAGTATGTGTAAGTGAACAGGCAATCAGCGAATATTAACGGTAAACCCTTCATTTCTGGATGTCCTTCCCAAGTGAATATTTCGTACATTCGTACCGGACCTTTACTGTAAAATTGCCAATTAAATGCCTAAAAATTCAGTCATTTGTACTGCTGAGCATGTTCATGGGTGAGCATGGGGAAAGAAGCAGCCTCAGTAGGTCCTTAAATAATCTTGTCCTAATCCATCGTTCTGATCGAGCACCTGGGTAAAGATACTCAAAAGTCTTCCTCCAACAGTCTACTCCACTACATTATTTTCACTTTGCCATGTTAAGGCATTTGTTTTCCGAGTCCTATCACATTTGTCATCGCGTTCACTGTCACTTGGTGTGAGTCTCATGCAGTGTTATTCTTAACTGTCAAAAGTTTTCATGGCTGTTATTCCTTGATCTTATCAAACTTTTTGTTTTGACACCAGAATTTCCCTATGAGGTGTGATTAACTTCTACTTTATTAATTACCTCCATTGAATAATCTAATCACCTTTTGACTGCATCCTAGTAGATCCTAATGCCCTATTTTTCCTTCTCCGAACTGTTAATGACTAAATGTCTAATTGTTAAGCTGGATGGGCTAAATGTGATTCTACTCTTATCTCTTACAATTTTAGCCTATCTGTTTCATCCAAATTTATCCTCTGACTATGATACTTTTTCTTTCTTCGTAACACTACACAATTTGTTCCTTATTTGTTTATCTTTTAGCAAGACTCCTCAGTTGTGTCAAACTCAGTGCCCAAGCAAGCTTCCATCCACTCTGACCCAAGCTCCACCAAGTTTGATAACGTCTCAGCAGCTTGGTGCATCTTTCAGGTCTTGTGTGTCTTTCGCCGCACCTCATTGTCAGGTTGTTATCTTTGGTTGTAGTCTCAGAGTCAACTCATCCCTCACTCTTGGATGAGTCCATTTTCAACTGAGTCCATTCTCATCTTGTGAGCTCCTTCACTCTTTGTACTCCGCCTCCGAGGATGTCGTTCTCCTCCAGGGCGTTGTGCTCCCCCCAAGCACAAATATAGTCCTTCTTTGCTCTTGCAAAGGTCAAAGGTGCCTTAGAGCCATTCACCATTTTTCTTGATGTTCTCAGCTGTCGGTGGAGTCTCGGGATCGAGTTTCAGAGTCACTGATGGATACTGAAAAAACAGACTGGGATACCAAACTTAAATATCATCTTCCAATTTGACATAAATTCCATAGTGCCTTCTGTTAATCAAACTTCAAATTCTACTATTATCAATAATCTAATCTACCTGAGAAGAACAGCGCCTTTCCTTCATGAGCGCTCGGATGTATTGTGATGGACCTCATTTGAACCATTTTAAATTGACAGATTACCCTAAACTTAAATTGCAAGTCTTAACTGTTATTTCTCTCAATTATACTGTAATTTCCAGAAACTCCTCCTATTTTCAGGCCACTATCTATCTTTTGTTTTCCTAACTTTGATTTTATGCCATTCTCTCTATTACCTTTCCACCTTTCCTGATTTGAGCCTTCAATTTCTGATCTAGTTTCCAAATTTTGCCTAGTATCATCTCTATTTTGACCTCAGTATTAATGGTGTTATGCTCACTTTACAGATATTACTGAACTGTCCTGAATTTATAATTCACTGCCAGTACATCGAAGGCCATTTCTCAGCTGTTCACTTTTTCCATGTTCCTGTTAGGCTCCACTATTCGAATCTTCGAATTTTCATATAGAGTTTCTTTTAGGTTCCTGTGTGGATCATGTTTCACACAAACAGGACATGCTTAAAAAATTTTTTTTTTTCAAGAATCTAAACCAAAGGTAACTAATAACTCATCTCCCCCCTGTTGTCACATAAGTGACACAACAGGCGTTGCCTTAAAAGTCATTTTGGCGAAACAGTTTTGTTATTGACATCGTCAATAGCACCTTATCCATTATCACACCCTTTGTTGTTTGAACTAATATCATTTTCAATCTTGTCAATCCTTCTTCTACTTTTGGTGTCCACGCGAATGTATCTTTGACTGCTAACGGCTGTCCATGAGCCACTCCTGTTAGTGGCTTAGCAATTTCAGCATAGCATGGAGCCCAAGCTCAGCTGTAATGACAAAAAAAAACATCAGTTGTTCTTCGTGGCAGGTCGTGGTGTGTCTAATATAACCTGTTACCTGCTCTCCCTTTCGCTGAGAGTAAACCAAGATAGTTTACTTCTGGTTTTTACCCATCCTAACTTCTGTTACTTGACTTCACTTCCTCTCTGGCCTAAATGCTGCATGAGGAGAAAGGAATCTCATCCTTACACTTCCTTTGTTTCAAAAGCAATTATCATCATTGTAGACGAAAACTTGAACTTTTGTCTACTTGAAGCCCTTTGAGACTGTTTGTGATTTAGGGCTATACAAATAAACTTGACTTGACTTTTAGATGAAAGCCTAAAACGAGCCATTCAATTCATGATAATCAGTCAACCACTGTGAAATAAGGCCTATTTTCTTTTCTTAGCATTAAATATGCTCAAAATCATTCTTTCTTCAAAGTTGTTCTACTACTTTTCACATAGTAGTCTCCAACAACGTCAACCAGTCAAGCTGTATCTTGTCAGTCATTCCTGCTCATTTGGATCTCACACACGCGCACACACACACAGGCACGCACGCATGCACTGTTCTCACTCTCCTCAAGCTCTCTTCAAGCTGTCCACACAGTCATACTACATCATTTTTAATTCACAGTCCTCATTTGAATCTGTCCTATCTCAAGGTTCTTGGTAAAACAACCCACTCATTCCGATTTTGACATATTCCAAAAATTCACTCAAGAGATGCTTGCATTGAATTAATTCCATAAGCTTTTCATTTCCAAAAAAATTGCAGATTTAGGGCAATTTTCCTTCCACTCATTCTTACAGGCAAATTCTACATTTCACCTTTACATTGTCCCAGTTTGAAATTCACATCATTCAGCCCATTTAAATCACACTGGGAACGTTTTTAAACATTCCCGAAATTGCAAAATTAAGAAATTCATATTTTCACGTTAAATTATTACTTCTTTGTAATGCTATGGCATGCTCAAACTTGGCCAATAAAAGATTGATTAAAATTTCTGCAAAATTTTACAAAATTCATATTTCACCTCTAAGTTCTACATGTTTCAACTGATTCAATTCTGCTCGAACATCATTCTGTTGCATCTCCTAAATATTTATTCATCTTTTTCGCCTGTCTTTACACCAATTTCTCCAAAAAATGCATTTTCCAGTTTCAATGTCTCCTTTTTTATTTTATTTTTTCTTGCAGTGCAAATCGAATAGACCCCAGTCTAGTAACTTTCCTTGCACACTATTTTAGCCAATTTCAAAATTTTAACACATAGACACACATAAACACACAGAGAACACAAGGACAACACAAAGGCCCACAACAAAACACAGTGCACAAACAACATCAACAAACAATGCTGTGCAAACGTCTTCCTCTATTTGATGTTTTGGTTTTACTATTTTTATTTATTTTTTCTCACATTACTGGCCTTTCAATAAGGTTTGACAACTGTATCATTCGCATACATCAGCGTCATTTATACTTTGGGGAAATTTAACAGCCTTGGTCATGCTTCTTGTTTGGTAGGAGTTCTTATTGACTGACCATAATATATTTTGCTATTATATGGGGGGGGGGGGGTTCAGGTCTTTTAAATTAGATGCATGTTTTGCATAGGAGCAGAAGGAGCTTCTGCCTCAGGCTCCTCTTCTTGAGCCACGCCTAACAGTGCGCCTACGCACTATAGCTTCATTGTCTGACAATCATACTTGCGGCCTCAAGTTTGGTAACTTATTTAACGTATACTTCTCATCCCCTGATACATTGTCAGTAACACTTTGACGGCCCCCCATTGTAATCAATTTAGTTCAACATTTAAATCATAGGGATTTCTAAAGATGGAATGTTTCTTTAGTGCAATAACAACTTTCTGTGGTAATTCCTGCTTTGACCAGTTTTCTGGTGAGGAATTCCACAGAAATTTGCCATTTCTTCCCACCATGTTACATGCAGCACAATAGCGAGTGATACGTGCTACCATTCACACACATTCACACCGCGGAATTTTCTTAACACAACGAGGTGTATTTCCGTCTACAAGTTCCATCTGTAGACCGAATTCCTATCACTTGGAATTCACAACAAGGACTCCGCCGTCCTTACCCAGGTACCCTTTTTCTGGGGACTAAAATACCCCAACCACGCAGCCAACAAAGAGGTCTCACCGAGTCTCTGAGAGATTTCTTTTGAAGTTTCCGTCAATCCTCGCTGCCGAGAGGTGCTGAACCGGACGCCGGCCTGGTGGATGAACATTGTTCCCCAGGGCTTTCCTTCAGGCGTCCTGTGACCTCTGCCGTGCACGGATTCGGCGTCTTCAACACTCTTCGGATCAGCGAGCAGATTTTCAGGAAATCCCGGACGAGCCCCCAAAAATGTTGGGTTGACAACATTTATCTGAAATCAATCTCGGAGACGGTAGGTCTTTCTTGGCTTAGCGTTTTCTCCTGCGCAGAAGGGCGCATCCCAGACACAGCAAGTGTGGCTGAGATTCGCGCTCTGCTCGGAGTTTTGCCGAGCTTTTTATTGAGAAAGAAACAATTGGGCAAGTGTACATGATCGGGTAGGTTCACAGGCAGGAAATACATTCCATAGTTATATCTCATTACCACAGAACAAACTCTCGTGGACGGAGCAGTATGGACGTCTCATGACTATTAGCTTAACAAAAACGTAGTCTTTAGTGGCCCTGGGAATACATCCCGGTGTCGTACTCATGACTTCAACTTAAATGAGACCTCTGTCTGCTTCAGCCATCCCATGACAATCTCATGATCTGAACATGTCTAGCTAACTATGGGGCTTATTGTATAGCGCGGCTAATGACTCCAGTCATTAGCCGGCCATATGCCCCCAAATCATTTTCACAAGGCTAGATGGTCACATACTGCGGAGAGTCTTGCACACAAAAGTAGATACATAGAATCCAATGATAAAAAGTATATCATTTCCAACAAGGACGCATCCCTGAGGGGCTCCAGTGTTGGTGGTCAGGGTGTCAGATGTGATGCTCCCCAGCCTCACACGCTGTCTCCTGTTGGTCAGGAAGCTGGTGATCCACTGACAGGTGGAGGCAGGCACCGCAAGCTGGATGAGCTTCTGTTGGAGGATGTCAGGAGCGATGGTGTGGAACGCCGAGCTGAAGTCCACAAACAGGATCCTGGCGTACTTTCCTGGGGTGTCCAGGTGTTGCAGGATGTAGTGCAGTCCCATGTTGACCGCATCATCCACCGACCTGTTTGCCTGGTAGGCAAACTGGAGGGGGTCCAGCAGGGGGCCCGTGACATCCTTCAGGTGGTTCAGTACTAACCTCTCGAAAGATTTCATGACCACAGATGTCAGTGCAACAGGTCTATAGTCATTCGTACCTGTGATGGCGGGCTTCTTGGCCACTGGTACGATGGTGGAGCTCTTGAAACACGAGGGCACCTCACACAGCTCCGGGGAACGGTTGAAGATCCGTGCAAAGGTGGGCGCCAGCTGCTCAGCGCAGACTTTCAAGCAGGAAGGTGACACGCCGTCTGGGCCCGGTGCCTTCCTGATCTTTTGTCTCCGGAACATCTGGCGCACTTCCTCCTCGCGAATCTGGAGTGCGGGCGCGGCCTCTGCAAGAGAGAGAGTCGGTGACCACGGTGATGGAGGTGTGGACAGAGCAGTTGTGGGGGGAGGTGAGTATGTGGATTGTGTGGATTGTGCTGCAGGAGGTCCCGTTGTGTGGGAGGACCGATCAAACCTGCAGTAGAACCTGTTTAGCTGGTCAGCGAGCCTTGGGCTCTCCACAGGACGGGGGGTTCGTTTCTTGAAGCCCGTGATGCTCTGCAGGCCTTTCCACACTGTTGAGGGATCAGGATTGGCAGAGAGGTGTCTCTCCAGGCTCTCCCCGTAACACCTCCTGGCTTTCCTGACCTCTTGGTTCAGTGTGTTTCTGGTCTGCTTGAACAGGTCCCGGTCGCCGCTCCTGTAGGCCTCCTCCTTGACTTTGCGCAGCCTCCTAAGGTTCGGTGTAAACCAAGGTTTGTCGTTGTTGTACGTGCAGAAGGTCTTAGTCTGCACACACAGATCCTCACAAAAACTGATGTATGATGTGACAGTGTCAGTGAGTTCATGCAAGTCTGAATTTGCAGCTTCAAAAACACTCCAATCGGTGCAGTCAAAGCAGGCTCGGAGGTCCTGCCTTGACTCCAATGTCCACTTCCTGACAGTCCTCACCACAGGCTTTTAGTTTTTAGTTTCTGTCTGTAGGCAGGGATCAGATGAACTAGACAGTGGTCCGAGAGTCCTAAAGCTGCACAAGCCACAGAGTGGTATGCATCCTTAATTACGGTGTAGCAGTGGTCCAGTGTCTGTGCCCCTCTGGTGGGACACGTTATGTGCTGTCTGTATCTGGGGAGTTTGTGTGCGAGGTTCGCCCTGTTAAGATCACCCAGAACAATGATTAGTGAATTTGGTAGAAGTTTCTCCATGTCTGTCACCTGGTCAGCCAGCATCTGCGTGGCTTCACTCGCACGTGCGTGTGGTGGGATGTAAACAGCCGCCATGACGATCGAGGAGAACTCCCGTGGTGAATAGAACGGCCGGCAGTTTATGAAAAGTGTTTCTAGGAGAGGGCTGCAAAACTCTTTCAACACAATGACATCGGTACACCAACGTTCATTAATGTAGAAACAGAGACCACCTCCCTTTGATTTTCCGGAGAGCTCCGCGCTGCGATCTGCACGCGTTAGCCGAAACCCAGCTAACTCCATGGCGTGGTGGGGGGTTCGTTCGCTAAGCCACGTCTCAACAAAACACAGCGCGGCGGATCTGCTGAAGTCCGTGTTCCTTGAAGTGAGGAGCAGCAGTTCGTTCATCTTGTTCGCCAGGGAGCGGACATTCGCCAGATGAATTGACAGTAGGGCAGAACGGAACCCTCTCTGCCTCAGCTTTACGAGGGCTCCCGCTCGTTTTCCGCGTCGCCGCCGTCGCGCTAGCTTGTATAGCACCGCCGCTCCGGCTAAAATCTCCGACAAACAGTCTGAATCAGAGAGAACAGGAGAGAAAATACCAGAAGAAGACTGACCGATGTTTAACAGTGCTTCTCTAGTAAAAGTGATCCGGGATGGACAGCAGAAGACACAGAAAACACACAAAATAAGACAAAGAAACAGAGAGCGACTCACCGTGGCAGCCATCCGCGGCGCCATCAGTCGTAACCAAATCCCCGTAAGCGTATCGTAGCTAATGTTATGAGCGTTAGCTGTGTTTCCTTTATTGATATCCGGCAATTTAATATTTTCTCTTTTCGTTCTCTTTTACCTTAGCATACTCCCGCACATCCTATACCAATAAATTCCAGCATAGCGTAGTACCGCATAACGTAACTTTAGCAATTAAAAAGGGTTCACCTGTTTCTCTCAAAGAATCGGAAGAATCTTCCACCTCACCTGGAAAGAAGGTCTTCCCCAGTGCCACTCTCCTGAGTCACAGCGCCACCGCCGAACGCCACCCCCCCACGAGCCTCAGCGAATTAACTGACGGCTCTCGTCATCCCATGACGTTCCCACATCTAACCGATAAGCCCTAAAACATTCGGTAACCCCTATGGTACCGTTTAATCGGGTTAGACGTGAAACATTTAAATGTAAATTGAATTCATCCTCTAAATCAAGACATATATTTAGAAATACATTCATCTACATAAATTGCGATCCCCCTAAGTCCCGCCCCCTGGAAACACTCGTAAACTCCTGTCAATCACTCTGGCGGCTCTTTTTTCCGTAATCCCCCTATTTTACAAAACCTCACATCGCCCAAATAAACGAACAATATGGAATACCATTCTCCTAAATCCCCTGGTATTATTAAAGTGTGTACCCCGATCCCCTTCATTCGTAGAATTAATTTATAACATTAATACGATCGTACATTCGTAACCAAATCCCGGTAAGCGTATCGTAGCTAATGTTATGAGCGTTAGCTGTGTTTCCTTTATTGATATCCGGTCTCATTCATCCGGCAATTTAATATTTTCTCTTTTCGTTGTCTTTTAGCTTAGCATACTCTCACATATCCTATACCAATAAAGGCTAGCATAGCGTAGTACCGTATAACTTAGCTTTAGCGATTAAAAAGGGTTCACCTGTTTTTCTCAAAAAGAATCGGAAGAATCTTCCACATTACCTGGAAAGAAGGGCTTCCCCAGTGCCACTCTCCTGCCTCACAGCGCCACCGCCGAAAGCCAACCCTTCTTTTCTCTTTTCTTTTCTCTCCCAAGAGCCTCAGCGAAGCAACTGACGGCTCTCGTCATTCAATCACGTTCCCACATCTAACTGATAAGCACTAAGACATTCTGTAAACCCTATTGGTACCGTTTAATTAGGTTAGTCGTGAAACATTTAAATGTAAATTGAATTCATCATCTAAATCAAATTATATATTTAGAAATACATTCATCTACGTAAATCGCGATCCCCCTAGGTCCCGCCCCCCGGAAATACTCGTAAACTCCTGTCAATTACTCTGCCGGCTCTTTTTTTTTCTGTAATCCCCCTATTTTCCCAAACCCTCCCCTCGTCCAAATAAAAAATTCATATGGAATAAAATTCTCCTCAACCCCCTGGTATTATTAAAGTGTGTTACCCGATTCCATTAATTCGTAGAATTAATTTATAACATTAATACGATCGTATATTTGTAACGAAATCACTATAAGCGTATCGTGGCTAATGTTATGAGCGTTAGCAATGCGGAAGTACTTTTTCATTTCTGAATTTAAAGGGTATCATTAATCCCCTAATATTCGCGTCTAGCCGAGCTCTATTCGTACCACAGCAATTTAGTGTGCCAAGGGCGCCCTCAAGCGTCCCATCACGTACTATGTTTTCCTTTTATGTGTTAGAAGAAAAATCCTTCTTTTTTTTATATTTTTCTTTTAGAGTTTGCTTAAAATCAAAAATATAATTCGATTATAGTCCCCCCTTTTTTAGGTCGGGTCGCGGGGGCAACAGCTTCAGGAGGGACTCCCAGACTTCCCTCTCCCCAGCCACTTCATCCAGCTCATCCCGGGGGATCCCAAGGCGTTCCCAGGCCAGCTGAGAGACATAGTCTCTCCAGCGCGTCCTGGGTCGTCCCCGGGGTCTCCTACCGGTGGGACATGCCCGGAACACCTCCCCAGGGAGGCGTCCAGGAGGCATCCTGATAAGATGCCCGAGCCACCTCATCTGGCTCCTCTCAACGTGGAGGAGTAGCGACTCTACTCCGAGTCTCTCCCGGATGACCGAGCTTCTCACCCTATCTCTAAGGGAGAGCCCGGACATCCTGCGGAGAAAACTCATTTCGGCCGCTTGTATCCGAGATCTCGTTCTTTCGGTCACGACCCATAGCTCGTGACCATAGGTGAGGGTAGGAGCGTAAATCGACCGGTAAATTGAGAGCTTTGCCTTTTGGCTCAGCTCTCTCTTCACCACAACGGACCGGTACAGGGTCCGCATTACTGCCGACGCTGCACCGATCCGCCTGTCGATCTCACGCTCCATCCTCCCCTCACTCGTGAACAAGACTCCAAGATACTTGAACTCCTCCACTTGGGGCAGGATCTCATCCCCGATCCGGAGAGGGCATTCCACCCTTTTCCGATCGAGGACCATGGACTCGGATTTGGAGGTGCTGACCCTCATCCCGACCGCTTCACACTCGGCTGCGAACCGTTCCAGCGAGAGCTGGAGATCACGGCCTGAAGAAGCCAACAGCACCACGTCATCTGCAAAAAGCAGAGACGCGATGCTGAGGTCCCCAAACCGGACCCCCTCAACGCCTCGGCTGCGCCTAGAAATTCTGTCCATAAAAATTATGAACAGAATCGGTGACAAAGGGCAGCCTTGGCGGAGTCCAACCCTCACTGGGAACGAATCCGACTTACTGCCGGAAATGCGGACCAGACTCTGGCATCGGTGATACAGGGACCGAACCGCCCTTATCAGTTAGCTCGGCACCCCGTACTCCCGAAGCACCCTCCACAGAACCTCCCGAGGGACACGGTCGAACGCCTTCTCCAAGTCCACAAAACACATGTGGACTGGTTGGGCAAACTCCCATGCACCCTCGAGGATCCTGCCGAGGGTGTAGAGCTGGTCCACCAGGACGAAAGCCACACTGCTCCTCCTGAATCCGAGGTTCGACCTCCCGACGGACCCTCCTCTCCAGCACCCCTGAATAGACCTTACCAGGGAGGCTGAGGAGTGTGATTCCCCTGTAATTGGAACACACCCTCCGGTCCCCCTTCTTAAAGAGGGGAACCACCACCCCAGTCTGCCAATCCAGAGGCACTGTCCCCGATGTCCACGCAACGTTGTAGAGGCGTGTCAGCCATGACAGCCCCACAACATCCAGAGCCTTTAAGAACTCTGGGCGGATCTCATCCACCCCCGGGGCCTTGCCACCGAGGAGTTTTTTTAAATACCTCAGTGACTTCGACCCCAGAGATTGGAGAGTCCGCCTCAGAGTCTCTAGGCCCTGCTTCCTCAATGGAAGGCGTGTAGGTGGAATTGAGGAGGTCTTCGAAGTATTCTCCCCACCGACTCACGACGTCCCGAATCGAGGTCAGCAGCACGCCATCCCCACTGTAAACAGTGTTGACGTTGCACTGCTTCCCCCTCCTGAGACGCCGGATGGTGGACCAGAATTTCCTCGAAGCCGTCCGAAAGTCATTCTCCATGGCCTCACCGAACTCCTCCCACGCCCGGGTTTTTGCCTCAGCAACCGCCGAAGCCGCGTTCCGCTTGGCCATCCGGTACCTGTCAGCTGCCTCCGGAGTCCCGCAGGCCAAAACGGCCCGATAGGACTCCTTCTTCAGCTTGACGGCATCCCTTACCGCCGGTGTCCACCAGCGGGTTCGGGGGTTGCCGCCACGACAGGCACCAACGACCTTACGGCCACAGCTCCGGTCGGCCGCCTCAACAATGGAGGCGCGGAACATGGTCCACTCAGACTCAATGTCCCCCGCCTCCCCCGGGACGTGGGAGAAGCTCTGCCGGAGGTGGGAGTTGAAGCTCTTCCTGACAGGAGATTCTGCCAGACGTTCCCAGCAGACCCTCACAGAGCATTTGGGTCTGCCAGGTCGGACCGGCATCTTCCCCCACCATCGGAGCCAACCCACCACCAGGTGGTGATCAGTTGACAGCTCCGCCCCTCTCTTCACCCGAGTGTCCAAAACATGTTGCCGCAAATCCGATGACACGACTACAAAGTCGATCATCGAACTGCGGCCTAGGGTGTCCTGGTGCCAAGTGCACACATGGACACCCTTATGTTTGAACATGGTGTTCATTATTGAAAATCCGTGTCGAGCACAGAAGTCCAACAATAGAACACCGCTCGGGTTCAGATCAGGGGGGCCGTTCCTCCCAATCACGCCCTTCCAGGTCTCACTGTCATTGCCCACGTGAGCATTGAAGTCACCCAGTAGAACGATAGAGTCCCCAGAAGGAGCGCTCTCCAGCACTTCCTCCAGGGACCCCAAGAAGGGTGGGTACTCTGAGCTGCTGTTTGGTGCATAGACACAAACAACAGTCAGGACCCGTCCCCCCACCCGAAGGCGGAGGGAGGCTACCCTCTCGTTCACCGGGGTGAACCCCAATGTGCAGGCGCCCAGCCGGGGGGCAATAAGTATACCCACACCTGCTCGACGCCTCTCACCGTGGGCAACTCCAGAGTGGAAGAGAGTCCAGCCCCTCTCGAGAGGGCTTGTACCGGAACCCAAACTGTGTGTGGAGGCTAGTCCGACTATATCTAGTCGGAATCTTTCTGCCTCACACACCAGCTCGGGCTCCTTTCCAGCCAGAGAGGTGACATTCCATGTCCCAAGAGCCAGCTTCTGCAGCCGGGGATCAGACCGCCAAGGTCCCCGCCTTTGGCTGCCGCCCAGCTCACATTGCACCCGACCCCTTCGGCCCCTCCCACAGGTGGTGAGCCCATGGGAAGGGGGACCCACGTTTCCATTTCGGGCTATGCCCGGCCGGGCCCCATGGGCGAAGGCCCGGCCACCAGACGCTCGCCTTCGAGCCCCGCCTCCAGGCCTGGCTCCAGAGGGAGGCCCCGGTGACCCGCGTCCGGGCGAGGGAAAACTAAGTCCATTTATATCACTCATCATAAGGGGCTTGTGAGCCATGCTTTGTCTGGCCCCTCACCTAGGACCCGTTTGCCATGGGTGACCCTACCAGGGGCATGAAGCCCCCGACAACATGGCTCCTAGGATCATAGGGGCACGCAAACCCCTCCACCACGATAAGGTGACGACTCGCGGATTCTGGAATCTCATTGCATTTAGGATCAACATAAGGTTCAGTTTAGATTAATTTTGTTGAAATTTGGTGTAATTCCTAATTAATTTAGCGTTAATGGTTAGGGTCAGAGGTCAAGGTTAGAATTAGGGTTTGGGTTAGGTTTTCATTCTGAATCTGAACTTATGTAAGTTTTATGAATTGATTAAGTGTTAGGATTTAATGTTAGAGTAGAGTCCAAATAAGGATGAAGATTAGAATTTGGTGTCCGAGTTGGGCACTTTATCTATGTTGTCAGGAAAACCAGCCAACCAGAGTTAGACTCTTTGATTAAATGGAAAGTGTCAGGTTTTTCTCCAACCTCCTTTCAGCCGTCTCCCAATCACATAAACATCCCCCACAAGAACTTAAACCAAGGAACAATTATGATATTTTCCCTAATTTCCATATATCGTTTCGGGAGGGCATTCCCTCCAAATTTTCCCCAACCGTGTAAACTCCACCACTAGAACTTCTATTTTAACCCCGATATTCCAGTGTTCTCCGTTTCCGTTGTTGCCAAATTGAGTCCTAGTGGATATTGAGTTTTCAACCTCCTGACCCATCTCATTTCCGCGTTTTCCCTATCCCTTTGTGTCCAGCCCGCACAGCTCTCCAAAATCCGTATTCTCAAGTTACGTAACCCGTGCAGGCGGAAATGGCGTACTACATGCGTGTTACGCTTCTGGTTATGTGTGATGCTGTAGCGGTGCGCATGCAGTCTGCTTCTGACATCATTTCGAGTCCGTCCCACATACATAACTCCACACAATCGACAGCTCATACAGTAGACCGCATTCCGCGTAGACAAGGCCTTACCCGTCTGTGTGAAGAAATGTTCTTTCTTCTGAGAGTCTGTTATCACTCCTATTGATCTCCTGGCTGCACGAGAGGACCCACTTTTCATTTTAGTGCTAACCAACAAATCTTTTAAATTTGGATTCCTTTTGAAGGCTGAAACCACCTTATGTTTCGCCTTCAGGTCAGTCAGCGCCGACGCTTCCAAATTCTGTTTAATTTTTCTGTGAACATTGACTGTGTAAGAGTTGTAAATCGAAATTAGAGGAAGTATCATTTTTTTAACCCGCTGAGTGTCCCCTCTTCTTCCTTTTTTCCATGTTTGTAGCTTAATCGTGCGAAGAAATGACCGAGAATAGCCTCGTTGCTGTAATGACCTGAACAAGACTTTGGTCGCTTCTTCCCTATCTTCTGTGCGAGTGCAAATTCTCCCGAATCTCAAGAGTTGTGAATAAACCAAACCCCCAAACGTGTGTCTAGGGTGAAAACTCTTTTTGTGTAGTAGCGCATGAGTATCTGTGGATTTAAAAAATACTCTGACATCAAGTCCCCCTGTTGTATGAAATTCCGGTCCCTTATATGTAGTTGTGTCAAGAAAATTAATTTCCCTCTCGCTAATCTGTGCCGTCAGTTTAATTGAAGGGTGGTGGCCATTTAAGGTTTTAAGAAACACGTCAAATTCTTCCCTAGAATCTCCCCAAATTCCCCAAATATCATCTAAGAACCTCAGGTAAGCTATAGGTTTCTTAGAGCACTGTGTCAAGGCGTTCTCCTCCCATTCAGCCATATAGATATTGGCATAGGCTGGAGAGAAACGTTTCCCCATTGCTGTCCCCTTGACCTGTAAAAAATACCCATTGTCAAATTGAAAATCATTCTTAGTCAGATTGAGTTCCAGCAATGCCAAAATGTGTTCATCCGGGCGGCCCAAAATCGGATTACGTGCCAAAACATTGCGTACCGCCTCTAAACCCCTAGCAGTTTCAATATTAGTATACAAGTTTTCAACATCCATGGAAAACAACCAACAGGTCTGTGGCACGGTCAAGGTCCGTACTTTTGAAACAAAATCATTAGTATCTTTGATGTAACTCGGATGTAGAATTGACAAGGGATTCAAGTAATAATCTACTAGCTCAGCCGAGCCGTAGGATTCGCTACTACAATCTGACTCGATGGAACGTCCTGGCGGCATTTCGTAGGGCCAGGGCCACGATGCCGGGTCTTTATGAATCTTAGGGAGTAGATAAAAGTATCTCGGACGTGACGGGGATGCTCCTGTTAAATACAAGAATTGTTTTTTTAGTAATGTGGTGCTCTTTTCTCATTTGATCTAATATTGTGTGGACTAACTTTTCTGTATCCGGATAAATCGGTTTTTGGATCGAATGGTAATACTCCGTATTGCGAAGTTGTCGATGAGCCTCTCTCACGTAATTTTTTCGGTCCATAATGACCACCGCTGACCCTTTATCTGCTGGCTTAATAATCAATTCCTCTGCCGAACTTAAGTCGTCCAGGGCTCTTCTTTCGCCCTCTGTCAAATTTGGCATCTCTCTTGGGACTTCCACTTGTTTTAGGACTGCTCTGTCTTTGTGTATTAATACTTTTATCTCCCTGGGTACTTCATCATCCTTGGGCTCCCACATTGAAGCCGACTGGAATTTGGGTGGTGCTGCCGTCGTCGAAGTTCCAAAATAAGAGTCTAGTTTTAACCTTCTATGGTACTGTCGCACATGGGCCTTGGTGATCCTTCTCTGATCCTTCATCATGGTTGCGGTGGGGACGAATGTAAGCCCCTTCTCCAGAAGCTCCCTATGATCTTTCGTCAAACTAAAGGAGGTCGACAGGTTGACCACTGGATCAGCCAGGGTTATCTCCTTGAGTTAGGGGAGGCTCCTTGGCATAAAAAAGGTTTTCCACAAGTTCCATATCTCTTCAGCCGTGTCCGTTGTCCAATGGATGTTGTCCGGTCCTGTGGTAAACAGTCTTGATGGTAAGCGTTGAATCGAATGACCCGTTTCCTCTATTATTTCATTCAGTTCCCTAAGGTTGGCTTGGATCTCCAAAGGAAGTGATTGGGAATAATTAATTTTAGGAATGAATATTTTAGCATAAGGAAAAGTGGCCTTAGCTGCTCCCAGCAATCTGGCTATCTCCTTGGATATGAATATTGGGATGACCCTACCTCTATTGTTAAGGCCCAAGGATAAAATGACCCCTAGCACGTTGGGAGAGGTTGCAGTTCTGTTTCTGAGTAGGTGAATCCCATGGCGGATTTTAGCTCCCGGGTAACAGTCCACTTGTACTTCGCGGTCTTCGATTTTCTGCAATTTGGCCAAGTTTGAATCATCTACAATCAACCATCTTCTCTGGGGAAACAAAAACCAATTTGCCCTCTTATTCCCTTCATGTTCGTGTGTGGTGTACATCGATTGTGGTTCGGTTTGTGTGTCACGTGACTGGAAGAATATTGTTTCCAGTAATTTCGGTCGTGGTGTCTCTCTTCTCCTAATTGGTGTTTCTGACGAGTTAGGGCCAGTAGGTTCCTGGTATTTCCTCCTTATTCCTTCAATGCGCTTCATTAGAGTCTCTGTCGTCGGTTCTTCGGAAGCTGTCGAGTCCTCCTCTTGAGTCGGTGAAGGTAAGTCTTCCATCTGCTGGTCAAGGTAAGTCGTTTGAGGCGCTCCCCAATCCTCTATGTGTTGGGCATCCCTCTGTTCCCCTGAGTGGTGGGTGAGCTTCTTACTCCTCTTTCTCTTTTTCTTAGTCTCCTTAATCTTCTTAACTTCACCTTGTTGAGTGTCTTTTTTTAGGTTGGGGTTAGGGTCAGGGTCAGGGTTAGGGTTAGGGTTAGGTTTTGAGTACAGAGACCCACTCCAAAAGGAGCGAGGAGGTGCACGGACCTCCCGGTCCCAGGATCCCCTATCCTCCCTGTCCAAAAAATTGGGCGGTTGACGTGGTCCCCTCCGACCACGACTAACCACCGTCCACTCTGTCATTGTTGTTTTTTTTTAACTTATTTAATTTTGAAAATTTAATGTATTTTTAACTTTATTTATTTACCAAAGCATTTAATGTACTAATTTGCCAATGAAATCCAATTCAATCCCTTTATTTATTCACGTATTTATTGAGACCCCCAAATCAATAAAGTCCCCAATAACCCAAACCCAGTGTATTGTGCCAAAAACAACAAAAAAACTTCTTTTTAAATGAACTGAAACAAATACGACGTTTCGACCTTAATCGGTCTTCATCGGGTACTATAAAAAAAAAAAAATGAAAAAAATGAAGAAAACCCCCCAAAAATATATTAGTGAAAGAGTTGGCTAGTTTTTAAGAGAGCAGAGAGTTGTCGACTGTTCGAGAGACAAAAGCACAATGAACCTGTTTTTTTCTCGCCTCCTTTTATACTCTTTCATTTTTTATTTTTTCCGGGTCCCTTTTCCTTTTTCCTTTTTTCCTTTTGATTCAGATTTTATTTTGTTGACTTGTATATCACTTTTCGCACCATAAACCACTAAATCCACTGGTCTAATTATTTTCATTCGTTCTGTTGCTTATTTTACATCAAATGTATAATTTGTGTTAATATTGTTTTATTTATTTATCTCTTTCGACTCAATCATCAATTAATATTTAATGTTACCTCTGTGTTTTTAATACTTCTGAAATTTCGTAAATGATTTTAAATTAATTAGTATTTATACATTTTAAATTTTGACGTTCTAAACTTTTATGTATTTTTAAGCTTTCTTAGTGTTTTTGAAAATTTGTAATTGTCATTTTTTTTATTTTTACATGTTATAGCGGCAGAATTATAATTTAGGCGATTGTTGATGTTAGGATTGTGTGATGTGGGTGGGGTTAGGGGTTAGGGTTAGGGTTAGGGGTTAGGGGTTAGGTTTAGGGTTAGGGTTAGGATTAGGTTTGGGGTTAGGGTTAGGGTTAGGGTAGGGTTAGGGTTAGGATTAGGTTTGGGGTTAGGTTAGGATTATGGGTAAGGAGTAGCGATTGGGGTTAGGTTAGGATTATGGGTAAAGAGTAGGGATTGGGGTTAGGGATGGGATTGTAGTAAGGATCCAAATCAAGTGGTGTATGGTGAATCTTCAATGCTTAATGTTTAGTCCAATTGGCTCCCTAGTTCCCAATGTAAATATCCAATATCGTTCCCTCCCTTTTCTTTCTATGTCTGTCCAATTAATGTTCCTTTGTAATCCCGCCATTCTCATTGAGGCCATACCATGATCAACAACATGTTTAACTAAGGGTGTGTCCATTTCTTTCTTGTTCTTCACATTATACCGATGCTGATACATGCGTGTGGACAAATTGTTTCGTGATTCGCCAACATATTGGATCCCACATTTGTTACAAAAAATAACATAAACACAATTTCTAGATTTTGGGTTGATTCCCTGGTCAATTCCAAATACTGTTCCCGTTTCTATATTTTTAATGAAATTTAGTCTCTTGAATTGAGTGTCCAACAATAAGGGTTTGTCCTACTTCAATGTTGGCAATTTTGCCCGGATCAAAATATCTGCCAGACTCTTGTTCCGCTTGTAGGCAGAAATGACCTTAGTGCCAGAAAATAGCCCCAGAGCACCCTGTCCGTCGTGGCTGCGCCAGCCATGCTAATCAGGCCAAGTTGGCTCCTATCTGGGTAGAGCGTGAGTAAATTATAATTTTGCACCTAATTGTTTTCCTATCGGCGCTAGTTTGCGCTCCCTTTTATTTCCTCCGTGTGGCCATCGACAACGTTTCGGCATCTTTTGTGCCTTCCTCAGGTCTGGCACACGGGAATTGCAGCTAAATTTAGTTTCGTTGCATGTGGAGCTGTTTCCTCCTTCATGGCCGCATCGAGACTGAATTTCCTGCTCCGAGCAGTCCTTATATGTGTTTCATGTCAGCAATTTGCGTTTCGTTCCGGATAATTTTCCATCTACTCATTTTAGCTTATTAACTTGTTGTTTTTGCTCTTTTCTTGCAGGTACCGATTGGGTGTGAATATGTGAACTCGGCATAGTTAAGTATAACTGTGTGTTTTTCTGTTTCAGGTTATCCAGGTAAGTATTGTTTTTTTTGATAGTGTAAATTTTTACTTTCAACCACTTTTTAGTTTATATTCAATTTCGTGTTTGTGTTCAAATTTTTGACTTCTTAATTTCCATTTTTTGACTTGCAGGTTGAAATTTTTTTCATAATGGGAGTCAGGGAGGGATTTGGATTAGGGTTAGGGTTGGGGTTAGGGTTTGGGGTTAGGTTAGGGTTAGGGTAGGATCGGTTTAGGGGACAGCGCACAGACGCAGCAGGAGCTCAATGGAAACTGGAAACGTGGGGGGGCAGTGGAGGTGGCACAGGCGAGTTAGGATTAAGAAGGGAGTTCCTCCCCCGAAGGAGAGGAGCAAAGGCACGGTCCTACCATCCACGCCCACGTCCCACATCCAGCCCCAGAGCAACCTGTCCGTCGTGGCTGCGCCAGCCATGCTGGTCAGGCCAAGTTGGGCTTAATAAACATGTATTTGCTTTGTATTTGTTGTTTGTTTTTGTGTTTGCACTTTGCCTATCCGGTCGCCTTTGTTATATATGTAATAAATGAGTCTCGACTTGGCATGATAGATTGACAGCTGCATTTGCGGTCAAATTAGTCGTACCTCGCACTTAATTCATCGACTCCCCTATCTGGGTGGAGCGAGAGCATCTTGCTCTGTGCGGCATCCATCCGCTCTCCTATCTGGGTAGAGCGTGGGTAAATTATAATTTTGCGTCTAATTGTTTTCCTATCGGCGCTAGTTTGCGCTCCCTTTTATTTCCTCCGTGTGGCCATCGACAACGTTTCGGCATCTTTTGTGCCTTCCTCAGGTCTGGCACACGGGAATGGAAGCTAAATTTAGTTTTGTTGCATGTGGAGCTGTTTCCTCCTTCATGGCCGCATCGAGACTGAATTTCCTGCTCCGAGCGGTCCTTATATGTGTTTCATGTCAGCAATTTGCGTTTCGTTCCGGATAATTTTCCATCTACTCATTTTAGCTTATTAACTTGTTGTTTTTGCTCTTTTCTTGCAGGTACCGATTGGGTGTGAATATGTGAACTCGGCATAGGTAAGTATAACTGTGTGTTTTTCTGTTTCAGGTTATCCAGGTAAGTATTGTTTTTTTGATAGTGTAAACTTTTACTTTCAACCACTTTTTAGTTTATGTCAGGTGCAGAGCAGGGAGAGGACTCGAATGCAGAGACTTCAATGTCCAAAAAGGCTTTTATTGTCTCCACTGATAGTCGAACAAAAAACGCCTCAATAGGAGGGAAAAAAGGGAAAACTAAGGCGCCTCGAACCGAGGGAGAAAAAGGGGAAATCAAAGCACCTCGAACCGAGGGAAATACAAAAACAAGATAGCGATGTAACCAAGTTAAAATCGGGGATCAAAGTCGCTCAAACAAGGCTTGTACGTGGAACTCGAGGGTTTCGTGATCGCTAGTGTTCTTACAAGGCATGACGCACTGGCACTGGATACTGGGAAAGACGCGGGTTATATGGACACAGGAGGGGAACACAGGTGAAGACAGTTGGTCATTGACGCAGGTGCACACACTTGGAATCAGGGGTTCACGTGACCGGACGCACAGGGGAAGGACACACCGACTGGAACGAGAGGAAAATCACACAATAAAACAGGAAGTGATCCGGACGACACATGACAGCATGACATAACCCCCCCCCCTCTAGGGCCGGATCCCAGACGGACCCGGAGCATCGGGGTGAGCCGCGTAAAAGTCATCTAGTAGCCCGGGATCCAGGATATAGCTACGCGGCACCCATTGCCGCTCCTCTGGCCCGTAACCCTCCCAGTCCACCAGGAACTGCCAGCCCCGGCCTTTCCGGCGCACGTCCAGCAACTTCTTAACTGTGTAGGTAGGCCCACCCCCCACCGTCCGCGTAGGCGGGGGTGCCGCGGGAGCCGGCACCATCCCACTCTCCCTAACCGGCTTGACCTTCCCGACGTGGAAGGTGGGATGCACCGCAAGGGACCGAGCCAGACAGAGTCGCACAGCCGCTGGACCGACGACCTTGGAGATCGGAAACGGCCCTACAAAACGGGGGGCCAGCTTCCTGGAGCCCACCTGGAGGGGAAGGTCCCGGGCGGACAGCCAGACCCGCTGGCCGGGCCGGTAGACAGGTGCCGGACGACGTCTCCGGTCAGCCATCCTCTTCACCCTGTCGCCCTGGCGGACCAGTATGGCCCTTGCCGCTGCCCAGATGCGCCGACAGCGTCTCACCACGGCGCACGCCGAGGTAACTGACACCTCCGGCTCGCTGTCGGGGAAGAGCGGGGGCTGGTATCCAAAGACGCACATGAAGGGGGACATCCCGGTCGCTGTGATGGGAAGGGAGTTATGGGCGTACTCTACCCAGGTCAAGTTTTGACTCCACGACGAGGGGTTCTGGGTTACCAAACAGCGGAGGCCCATTTCCAGCTGTTGGTTAATGCGTTCTGCTTGGCCGTTCGCTTCCGGGTGGTAGCCCGAAGTGAGGCTCACGGTGGCCCCTATAAGCTTGCAGAAAGCCCTCCAAAAGCGGGACACGAACTGGGGGCCCCTATCTGACACGACGTCCGAGGAAATCCATGAATCCTGCAGACGTGGTCCATGAGAACTACTGCCGTACGTTTGGCCGAAGGTAATTTGGGCAGGGCAATGAAGTGGACCATCTTGGAGAACCTATCCACGACGGTGAGTATCGTCGTCTTACCGCTAGACACCGGCAGTCCCGTGACAAAATCCACAGAGATGTCGGCCCATGGTCGAGAGGGAATGGAGAGAGGCTGCAGCAACCCCACACGGCGGCCCGGAGTGTTCTTACTCCGCGCACAGATGGAACAGGCTGCAACATACTCCCGGACGTCCGCCCCCATGGAGGGCCACCAGAATCTTTGTTGGATGACGTGCAGGGTTCTTCGCACGCCCGGGTGACACGTGAGCCGGGAGGTGTGCGCCCAGTGGATCACTTGGGATCGTAGTTGGGGCGGAACAAACAGTCTATTCTCGGGACTTCCCCTAGGGGGTGGATCATCGTGGTTTGCCCGCTTCACCAAGTCCTCTATGGGCCAGGTTACGGCTCCCACCACGCAGTGAGGGGGGAGAATGGGCTCTGGCTCTGTGGACACCGGGTCTGGGCTGTAGATGCGTGACAGCGCATCAGGTTTGGTGTTCTTGGCCCCCGGTCTGTAAGACAACGTGAAATGGAAACGGTTAAAGAAGAGGGACCAACAAGCCTGGCGGGAGTTCAATCGCTTGGCCTCCTTGATATATTGCAGGTTCTTGTGATCGGTCCAAACCAGAAAGGGGTGTTGGGCTCCCTCCAGCCAGTGTCTCCATTCTTCAAGAGCCTTTTTGAATTTGCTAACAATTCCCGATCTCCGACGTCATAGTTCTGCTCCGCGGGGGTCAGCCGTCGGGACAAAAAGGCGCATGGATGGAGCTTGTTGTCGACCTGGGATCTCTGAGACAGGATGGCGCCGATTCCCTGACTGGAGGCATCAACCTCCACCACAAACTGACGAGATGGGTCGGGCAAGGTAAGGATTGGAGCGGTGGTGAACCGCCTCTTCAGCTCCTGGAAGGCGGCTTCAGCCTCCGCCGTCCAGCGAAACGGAACTGTCGGGGAGGTGAGAGCGTGCAGGGGAGCCGCGGTGGCGCTGAAGCCTCGTATGAATCGTCTATAAAAGTTAGCAAATCCCAGAAATTGCTGCACTCTTTTGCGGCTATCCGGTACCGGCCATTGGGTCACCGCGCTTACTTTGGCTGGGTCCATCTGGACCTTCCCTGGGGCTATGATGAAGCCAAGGAACGATATCGTTTCTGCATGGAACTCGCTCTTTTCGGCCTTTACATAAAGTCGATGGTCCAGGAGCCGTTGCAGGACCGACTTAACATGACTCTCATGGGTCCTCAAATCTGGTGAATAAATTAAGATGTCATCCAAGTAAACGAAAACAAAGTGGTCTAAGAAATCACTCAGAACGTCATTGATCATGGCCTGGAAGACCGCGGGGGCATTGGTGAGGCCGAACGGCATTACCCGGTATTCAAAGTGTCCCCAGGGGGTGTTGAAGCCCGTCTTCCACTCATCACCTTCCCGAATGCGCACGAGGTGATACGCGTTACGCAAATCTAACTTGGTGAATACCCGAGCCTGCTGCAACTGATCAAACACGGCCGACATGAGTGGGAGGGGGTACCGATTCTTTATAGTGATCTGGTTGAGGGGACTGTAATCTATGCAGGGGCGCAGGGTTCCGTCTTTCTTCCCCACAAAGAAAAACCCGGCCCCTGCAGGCGATGATGACGGCATGATCAGACCCGCTTTAAGTGACGCGTCAATATAGTCATTTAAGGCCTTCTTTTCGGGGCCCGAAAGGGAATAAAGTCTCCCCTTGGGGATCGAAGCACCGAGCAATAGGTCTATGGCGCAGTCGTAGGGACGGTGGGGTGGTAAGGAGCTCGCCTTGGCTTTGCTAAATACCTCCGCAAGTTGATGGTAGCATTTGGGTACTTGGTTTAGATCCGGAGCTCTGAACTCTGGTTCAGGAGACGCAAAGTCCGAGGGAGAAGTGCATGGGGACTCGATCGAAGGGTTCGGTTTGACACACGATACTTGGCACTGGGATGCCCACCCCTTTATCTCCCCTGACTCCCAGTTTATTGCAGGGTTGTGGTGTTTTAGCCACGGATAACCGAGGATAAGTTTTTAATCAACGCAATAATTTACAACCGTTGACCAGTCGAAATAATCGTCGAAATTTGGCATCTGTGGCTGGAAGCAGACGCCGAGTTCGACGTTCCTCCCAAACGCCACACTCCCTCGCTTTTCAGGGCTACACAAAAAAACATATTTTTCAAAACAACGAGTTGTAATTACCTTGTACGCTCTAGACGGTCAAGTTGCAAGCTGAAAACAAAAATATGTGTCTTGTTAGTTGTCGTGTTACTAACCGCTGTGTCTTGTTTGCAAGCATTGCCGCTTTCCTACTTCCTGTTGCAAGTCACGCCCACGGATTATAATTTTGCCGTGAGTTCCGCCTATTGACATCATGTCCGCGTCACATGACTGCGACATAATATTATCTAAAACTGTTTGTGCGGTATTGTGTTGTTTTGTGCGGTATTGTGTTATTCTGTGCGGCGTCGTGTTGTTCTGTGCGGCGTCGTGTTGTTCAGTGCGGCGTCATGTTGTTCAGTACGGCATGGTGTAGTTCAGTGCGGCATGGTGTTGTTCAGTGCGGCATGGTGTTGTTCAGTGCGGCATGGTGTTGTTAAGTGCGGCATGGTGTTGTTCAGTGCGGCATGGTGTAGTTCAGTGCGGCATGGTGTTGTTCAGTGCGGCATGGTGCTCTTCAGTGCGGCATGGTGTTGTTCAGTGCGGCATGGTGTTGTTAAGTGCGGCATGGTGTAGTTCAGTGCGGGATGGTGTTGTTCAGTGCGGCATGGTGTTGTTCAGTGCGGCATGGTGTTGTTCAGTGCGGCATGGTGTTGTTCAGTGCGGGATGGTGTTGTTCAGTGCGGCATGGTGTTGTTCAGTGCGGCATGGTGTTGTTTAGTGCGGGATGGTGTTGTTCAGTGCGGCATGGTGTTGTTCAGTGCGGCATGGTGTTGTTCAGTGCGGCATGGTGTTGTTCAGTGCGGCATGGTGTTGTTCAGTGCGGCATGGTGTTGTTCAGTGCGGCATAATGTTGTTCAGTGCGGCATAATGTTGTTCAGTGCGGCATGATGTTGTTCAGTGCGGCATGGTGTTGTTCAGTGCGGCATAATGTTGTTCAGTGCGGCATAATGTTGTTCAGTGCGGCATAATGTTGTTCAGTGCGGCATAATGTTGTTCAGTGCGGGATGGTGTTGTTCAGTGCGGCATGGTGTTGTTCAGTGCGGCATGGTGTTGTTCAGTGCGGCATGGTGTTGTTCAGTGCGGCATGGTGTTGTTCAGTGCGGCATGGTGTTGTTCAGTGCGGCATGGTGTTGTTCAGTGCGGCATGGTGTTGTTCAGTGCGGGATGGTGTTGTTCAGTGCGGGATGGTGTTGTTCAGTGCGGCATGGTGTTCAGTGCGGCATAATGTTGTTCAGTGCGGCATGGTGTTGTTCAGTGCGGCATGGTGTTGTTCAGTGCGGCATAATGTTGTTCAGTGCGGCATAATGTTGTTCAGTGCGGCACCTAGCACCTAGAAGGTAAATAAATAGGAAGGAAGGACTCACCGGTGACGTCGTCGCCCACGTCCAAGCGTTGTACTTTGTATTTTCATCCTTCTGACAGTGGAAAACATATAGCCAACAAACACCGTGGAACCTAAACGAATGAAAGAAAACTATCATTTGGCCACAACCAACATTCACAGATACAACACAATGTGACGTGCGGTGTTGAGGTTAAAGGTTGAGTGAAGGGCCCTCGTTTTAAACTACTTTTTTGAAAAGGAGTGGGAACAAGTAAGACGTATTTAATTTATTTATTGGGAAGTAGTAAGACTTATTAAATTTATTTAATCTACTTTTCTTCCCAGGCAAAATTTGATGTGCTGCAATTCCAAATTTCCAAAGTGAATGAAGGAATGAAATCCTTTAAATTATGATTTTGTATAAATACTAGGCATAAACACAAAATCTACGGCACAAAATGGGCAGACTTTACTTGTTTGAAAAGGACTGGTTACAAGACAGACTTTTTTAATTTATTTAATGGGAAGAAGACTTATTTAGTTTAATTGATCTATTTTTGTTCCCTGGCAAAATTCGATTTGCTGCAATTCCAAATTTCCAAAGTGAATGAAGGAATGAAGTCGTTTAAATTATGATTTTGTATAAATACTAGGCATAGACATAAATATTTCTCTCGTTAGTCGTATGTTACCATCCGCTGTGTCTTTGTCAACATCGCCATTTTCCTACTTCCTGTTGCGAGCCACGCCCACGGATTTAAATTCTGGCGGAAGAGCCCGCCCATTGGCGTCGTTTTCGCGTATAGCAAATCCGATTGGTTGGGAAGGGGGCGCGGTTATGCAGCCGAGGGGTCCTGTGATATGTGGGATGTAAAGTAGGCGTCGACGTCACGTCCGCGTCACGTGACCACGACGTGGCAGACGTCATATAGCAACCGCTGTTTTGTTTAGTAGACTTACAGTTGTTATGCATTGACATAATGGCGCACACTCCAAATAGATTTAAATAAATTAAATAATTCTTCTGCCCACTCCCTTTTAAACAAGTTAACTCTCCCCGCGGATTTGAATTCCGGCGGAAGTTCTTACAGTTGTTATGCGTTGACATAATGGCGCACTGGTTAGCATGTCCACCTCTTAAGCATGATGTTGCGGGTTCGACGCCTGATCAATGTTAGCATGGAGTGAGCTGAAGTGCATGGCGCTGAAGATTTGAATCTTTGAAATGCGCTGAGGTCTGACGTATCAGGCAGAATGGTTTGCCATCACGTTCAACAAAAAATAGAAACTTTCCCACTCTGATAAAAACGTCCTGTGTTCATCTACATATTTTCGTTTTGCTGTGCATCTTTTCCCTGCCATTTCGAGAGCCCAATTGACACTAATAGTTTACTGGAATGCCCATCCTACTTTGTGGAATTTCACCACATGCGCTTTTGACGAAAATACTAAATTGAACTCAAGTGAAGCCAACACGCACAACCCCCCCCCCCCCCCCCCACACACACACACCTACACACACACACACAAATGTTGATATGAACATAAAAGAGCCGCATGCGGTTCGGGAGTTGCGGCTTGGCCAAACCTGTACTATACAACTTTACTTGTGTAAAATTTTCACAACAGCTGTCACACAAACAAAGCGGGAAAAACCGAAGACGTGCGTGTTCCGCCCACGCTGGATTTATTTGCACCTTTGAAAAGACACCGTATTGCCGCAGATGTGGCAAAGAGTACTTTTGGGCATCTGAGACGGAAGGATGTCCAAAGCATCACGTCACCTGCTCTGGTAGGAATGGTGGTGGGACGTTGAGGTCAACCGCTTTGGGGTTGGCTGAATCTTTGGTCGCAGGATGCCACACACTTGAAGACAGAAGCAGAAAAGCAGAGCTAAATGCAAAATGTACTCACCGGTGACTCCAATTTTTCCCCCCCCTGAAGAAATGGATGGACGGGTGGCCCCGGCTGGCTGGTGGGACTCTTGTTATTCTGACCCTTTTTAGTGCGCGTTTGGGGCAACAACCGTTTTTTGTGGCGCTCTCTTCTGGTTCAAGAGTGCCCTGCATGTGAATTTGCCTTTCCTGCCTTCTGATTGGATGAGCGCCGGTGTGACGCGGTGCCTCTGTCACCGTGGCGGGGGGTATACGTCGGCATCGGAGCGTCTGCCAACGTCTGAGACCGGCTGGCAGTGTATCGGAGGTGTCGAGTGCGGTGCCGCTGGAGCTCACTCACCAGCTGGTGTTAGGGCCACAGAATGAAGGCCAAGGAGAAGACTAGAAAGAGAAACAGAAACTTCTCCTCCAATTGTTTGATTTGTCTCTTCTGAGCTTCGATGAATTCTTTCAGCTCTTTGTTCCTCTAGGACGGACAAATGGAAAGTAGCCTTCAAAAGCCAGTAAGCGTGCAAGTAAGTGCCGGGCTGGCTTTGGGCCCTTACCTGTTGCGCGCTGTGCAGCAGATCCATTCTCTCTTGGAGGATGCAAGCGTCGCGCTCCCTCAACTCCCACATCAGGGCTCGCTTCCATTGGTCCACGGCGCTCCTAAGCTCTTGTCTCTGATCCGCCGTCAGCACGTCATTCACGCCAGCGTGGCTGGCTTTTTCGCCGTCCGTGGCGGGGCAGTCCCGCTGCGGTAGCGCCTCGTACAACATGGCCTCCAGCTCCATGATCCTCTGGGCCGCAATCCTCGTCCATCAGTGGTCCGGCGGGAGATTTGAGGGCGGCTTACCTTATGAGCCTGGTACATGGAACGCTTCCTGAAGTCCAACTCTTCATCCAGGTAGCCCTTCTGGTTGCAGAACATATCCTAGCACAGCTCAAGGTCAGAATTGTTGGGGCACATTGCCCCGAGTTCCCCTTGGCTGATGTCGCGTGTCTGTCTACCTTCTCACTTTCAATGTCCAACATCTTCTGTTGAAGTGCTGACTTGGTCACTTTGATGTATTCTAACCACTGAGGAAAGGCTGCTGTCACATAAGCAGAATGCGAGAGCGTGCGTGGACGTGCGCGTTACCTTCTCGGCTAGGGTGGGAAGGGTCCTGGCGTGAATCACGACCACCTGCTCCTCGTTGGTGAGATTCTGCAAGAGCCCAAAGGCACAGCGTCAACAAGGTTCTTTCAGCGCAAAGCCTTCCAAAAGTCACATTTGAGCCGCCGAGTCTCGTGGAGTGCGAACATAAGGAGTTCGACATACACTTACGGCGTTATCGCCCAGGATGTCCAGCTTCTTCATCAGATCACTGATGACGATGTCCTGGGGAAAGGCGCAAGGAGCAATGTAAGGTGTTCTGGGACCTCAGGTTAAGGTTAGGGTTGCGAGGGACGCCTTACGTACGCTCACGCCGTCGGCCTCGCAGTAGATCTGCAAAGGGCTGAGGCCGTCTGGGAAACGGACTTGCAGAAACTTCAAGACGGGGGAGCGCCACTCCCTCTCCTGAAAGGCAGAGGCATGCATCCGTCCGTCCGTCCGTCCGTCCGTCCGTCACATCTCTGGCCTCAACACGCTTGTGCGAGTCTTCCCACCTCCAGCTCCAGGATGCGGAACTCAAGCAGTTCGTTTTGGTCTCGGATATCCTGGATGTGCTCTTTCAGACGCGCTTCTTCCGCCTCCATCCGCCTGACCTGAAAAGACAGTCAGACCTCATCTGCGGGGCTTCCGGACGGGTGTGACGCCAAGCGACTCCGCCCAGCGCCTTTCTTTCCGTCACCTTTTCGGCCAACTGCTGATTGCTCTGACGCAGCAGCTGCTTCTCCTCCACCCACTTGACATTCTAGAAGAGACAAACGCGTGGACAGCTTTGGAATGTTGTGTCATTTTCATCCACAAATTCTTTGGTTGACTGGAAAATGACATTTGCTTTTCTCCGCATTTTCCCAGCCACGTTCGGGGGGGGGGGGGGGGGGGGGGTTGGTCCAGTAATGCCAGACGAATGAGTGACTGAAGAATGTAGCTATTTTGTCTGAGAAAAAGGTGTGCTCATTGATAAGCTTACCTGTCCTTGTTGCTTCAGCGCTGACTCCAGATCTGCTACTCTGCTTTGATAGTGACCCATTTCTACTGTCATGTAACATGGGGGGAAGAGATGGTGCAAATGGTAAAATATGGATTGTTCACAGGAATAAATTGGCAGAGCTGAAATTCCAAATTTGTCCAAAAGATGGCGCCAGACCAAAACATGAGACCAAAAAAGGGGCCAAAATAAGCTAAGCAAGTTAAAATAGAAATAAAACAGGATTGTGAGTCACGCATGGACGCACAAATGTGATTTTTACTTTTTGATTTCTTTGCTTGGCTAAAAATGTATTCTGTAACAGCTTAAAGCAATATTGTTAGTCAATTCGATCAAGGGACCCGTCACTATGAGAATAGTGGCGTGACATAAATTGTTTGGAGAAGCACAAATGTGATTTTTACTTCTTGATTTCTTTGCTTGGCTAAAAATTGATTCCCTCTTTCATGAACTGTGTTTTGCAATCGAATTGTTCTGGGATTGAATGATTTTATTAACACGGGTATCAGGGGGTGAAATTGTTCGGTTTCTGGAGTGATTAAGATTTGTAATTCTATTTCATGTTTCTTCAATAAATGTGTTGTGTATATTCATCTACTTCGTTGTGCGCTGATTTGTACTGAATGTACAATCGATGGTTCGGGGTTTATTTGACAATTTGATTAATGTGCTGTGTTATTATGGTATAACATAGGACCGTAATAAATAAAAGTAACATCAGACAATTTTAGAGAATTGAATAACTTTCGTAGTTATTTGAGACACGAGTGAATTTCAATCCGTTTGAAAGTTTGCTTCGTCTGAATAAATTAACGGAAGTGTTTGAATCGGATTATCGGTTTGGTGTAGAACTGAAAGTAATTTAATTATTTGAAGGGCGCAGGCCCGTTTCCCCTTTTGACGGGCCGCGTAAAAAGTAACTCCGAACATGTTAGAGAATTAAATAACTTTCGTAGATATTTAAGGGAAGAGTGAATTTCGTCAAAAGTGAATTCGTTTGAAAATTTACTTCCTCTAAATAAAATAACGACGATGGTTAAAATAGATCATTTGAGTTGGTGAAGGATAAAAGTATTTCGATTGTCCGTCGGGCGCGGCCCAGTTCTTAATTTTGTCGGGCCGCGTCAAAAGTTAAACAGGACACGATCGAAAAATAGACTTGCCTTCCAAATTAATTACTGGGCAAATCTAAATAGAGTAAGACATTTTTATTCGTTTTAAGAAAGTTGTTATTCTTTTTAAAGCAATCAAGTGGGGTGAAGCACGCCGACAGTTAAGTGCTAGATCTACATATAAGAAGTTTGAATTAATAACGTAAAGTGCATTAATTTTCTCCTTAAATGCTATTATTGTCACACTTTTATTAATTCGATTCTCTTTCGAATAAACAAGTTGGTCGGCTCGCTGCTTGAGCGACCAAGTAGAACGGACCCATATCAACATTTACTTCGGCAAAACTAGTGCTAGGGTGCGCTATACAAACGAATCCCTGAGGTCTTAACAAAGACATCTAAAAATATCCGTAACATAATAAGAACTTCAAACATTAGCGGGGAGCCATCAATACGATGCGGTCACTTCGAAGTCTTGCCTCGAATTGAGTTACTCGGCTCGAGCTTAGGGTGACTTGAGAGGGATTGGCGTCGTACAGAAATTAGATTGATTCCGGTGGAGTTAATTTAACTCGGGTGGTTAGATTACGGACGAATCTCCGAACCCGGCTAAGACAAACCCGTTACCGGGAAGCCGGGGGCACCTTATTGAAAGAGGTGCGTTTGACACTATCATCAGCTTTTCTCTGGTCTGAAAGGAGGAGGAGGGAGGCTCCTCCTCCTCCTTTCAGACCAGAGAACACCCGAGGCTGGGTGAGAACGGGGAGGCTGCCGGGGGTTGCGGGAAGGGGCGCCACCTTGATCTCCTTCTCGGCGTCGTAGTCCCCTCCGCTGGTCTGGGCTAGCAGAGCGTAGGCTCGTTGCAGCGCTTGATATTCTTGCGTCAGCTGGCGGTAGCGAAGCTCCGCCTCCTCATGCACACACCAATGCAACACAGCACTAGTACCAGAATCAGTCAGACCGGCGACAAAGCACCCGCGACGCAAAGACGAGTCCGATTCCAGGCTGAAGAGGAATGTTTGGCGCCAATACGCTGGCAGAAATGGCGGGCTACCTCTTCGGGTTCCGTGTCGGGGGTTCTGTCGGTGTGAAAAGACAAGGACGATCCGTCCGAGTCCACCAACACGTCTTCGTCGTAGCCGTAAAATGTTTCGATGACCTGCGGGCGCGGAAGCAAACATCTCTCTGAACAAACTGAAGCGACACCTCACGATGAATCGACGAGAGGAACGATAGCGAGAAAAAGGCCATTTCATCTTGCGCAACACCAAGCAGCCGCAAACAAACAGACTCACCTTGCAGGACCTCACGCTTTGTTCCTCCTCAGAGATTCTCGACGTCGGTATCGTAGCAGCAAATCTCTCTCCTGTCGACACAAATAATCCGCCTTTGAGATTCTTTGGATGCAAAGGGAACGAACGGCTCCGGCGCAGAAACAAACGCGACTCACGATGACATTTCTGACATGAGCTCCTGTCTCCAGAGCCTGAAAAACCCGTCACCGGCGATGATTGGAGGGACGCTCGTCTTTTCCAAAAGTGACAACTACAGGGTGTGTCAGGGTTTTCCAGATTATCTTTATCGTATGATTATGTTGCTTTGACTTTGACTGCAACCTGTAATAAATAATATTATTTATCCCTTATTTATCCCTATCGCTTATCCCTTCCTACACAAAGTCGTAAAACATCCCTTGCTATGTTTTGACTAGAGGTCAAGGGCTTTCTCTATTCAATCCACTCTTACACCCACCCTGTTTCTCTTAATAAAAATGCTCGTGCAGGAGCCGAGAGTCAGACTTCATTCGTACAACGGATGGACTCTCCACCTGCAGGTGTCCAAAAGAACTTACTTGTCTCCCGTGTGGTTCTTGCAAAATAAGTTGGAGCGAGCGCAACTCTAACAGGGTGCATTTTGCCACTAGCTGCCTACGGACAATGACGTCGCGCTCGCGGCTCATGGTTGACGGGCTGAGCAGCCGGGCGAGTCCGTCGTTTTCAGCGCACAGCGAGTGGCAAAGGTGCTGACAAAACAGGAGCTTTGAGCTGCTGAAAACGGCAAAACAAGTCTAAAGCGTGTTCAAACGCGTGCGCACAATGCTCCTGCTTGAAAGGTCGGAATTTAAGGGGCCAATTTTTTGGATGGCGGCCGCCGGCCAAGCTTTGGACGGAAAAGGTTTCCTGGCGACAGCGAGCGAGCGCGGCGCTGCCGTACGTGCACCGAGTCGCCTGCCTGAAGACCTTGGACAAGTCGTCGATGATGTGCCGCTGCTCCACAACTTGAAGGAACTCCATTTCACCGTCCTGCTGGCCGCAACCGCGCTCCAGGTCATTGAGCGAACTAGGCCTTCTCTGTGGAACACAAATGCAGTGGACTCTGTTGGCACGCCGCCGTTGTCCGCGTCGACTTACCAAGCTTGCCATCTCCTCGTTCTCCTGGGTGACAAAGCGCACTTTGTTTTCAAGGCGACACAGCACCAGCGAGAGTTCTTCATTCTTCCTGCTCAGGCGTTTGTTTTTGTACAGGAGTGGCAGAAACTGGCTTTCTGTTTCTCTCAGTCGCTTAAGCTGCAAGCATGAAGTGCGGGATGCGAAAGACGCACAACACGCGGGCCAGAACGTATCCATTCCTTTTGCATCGGTTTGAACGGAATCGTGGCTTTGGCTCCCAATAAAAGACATCTACCAGGCAACCGACTCGCCGCGCCGCTCAACTAATAAGTAAGCGCAATGGGTGCCTCGCTGGATGGCGCACATCAAACGTAGCGCAAACCTTCAAGCGTGCCGTCAATAAATTACCAGTTCATTGCGCTCTTCAGAAAGCAGGGCGTTTCGATCCTCCAGTTTCCTGATGACTGCGCTGAGCTCAGCGATTTTCAGATGAAACCTTCGCGTGTCCCGATCCTCCTGAGACTGAAAACGCCCCGCAACACACACACACAACCACTCGTTCAAAGTTCAAAACTGTTTTTGTGCTACCTTCCTCCAGCAACGAACTAAGTCATGCGTACTGCAAGTGTGTGATGAGGTGGCTTACGCTATGAAGAGGATTGCTAGTAGCGCCGTTGACCCCACTTCCAGGGTAGTTTAGGCCCGCCCTTTGGGAATCCCTCAGGGCAGCGATCTGCTGCTCGGCAGCCTGAGTCTGCAGCTGAAGGCGGTGGACGTGGCCGGCCCCAGGGATTTATCCAAAACACTAACCGCTCTGTCTTTCAGCTTGATCTCATCCATCTGGATGTACAAACGGGGAGCGCTCAGGCAGGCGGGCAAACTCATTTGCCAGAATTGTGACAAAAACAAAGAGAGCAACCGGCCAATTTTTATCTTGAATCGACTAGAACACCATTGCTGTGACAAAAGCGAAGCGAGCAACCGGACGTTTTCTTCTTGTGAAATAGAATAGAATAGAATGCCTTAGGTGTCATTGCACTGCAGGTATACAACGAAATTGGGAACATAGCCACGCACCGCGCATCTGATCAGTCCTACCAGTCGGCGGATCTCCCTCTCGCAGTCCCTCTTGGTTCGGCTCAGCTCCTCCCGATGCTGGTGATGAGCCGATCGGAGCTCGGCCGCTCGGGACTGCCAGGCCTGCTGGGCCGCTGCCAGGGCTTCTTCCGCGCTCCTGGTGGAGGCGACACCGCTCGGTCTCCCGACACCGCCGCGTCTCCTCCACTTCCGCCAGCAAAGCGCCCCCGCTCCTCACCTGAGCAGACATTGCGCCACATCGGGCCGTTGAGACCGCAACGGAGCGCCGCGACGCTTACTGGGGACAAGCTACACAATACGGTAGCGGCCGCATCGGAGCCCGACGTGGCGTGCGGATAGTCAGACACGGATTGAGCGGATCACCTTGTCCATGGAGCCGTCCCTCAGGCTGAGGACCAAGGCATTCAGTCGCTGGATCTCTCCATCTTTGATTTTGATCACTCTCATCAGCTCCATTTCATGCTGCCGCAGTAATGTCTCCCTGGTAACGGCTAACTCTTTCTGCTTCTCCTCATGGAGTTTGCTTTTGAGTTCCGTCATGGCGGCGGTGGCACGGTGGTGCTCCGCCCGCAGGTCCTGACTTCTCTCTCTCTCCAGACAGCTGACCTGACATGACTTAGACTTAGACAAACTTGCAGTGCTAATTATGCAATAGTGCAAGTAGGCAAAACAGTATTCAAGAGTGTGCAGAGGAATGCTAAACCATGTATTAAACTTCTATTTAAAGGGTTTACACAAGTTCAGTAAAGTTGGTAGTGCGAGATAGTGCAAGATAGAGGTCCGTAGTGTCATAAAGTACAGTTCTGTGAATGTGTGATGCAGAGTTCAGTTTAGAGCTCAACAGTTCTAGTGTTCAACAGTCTGATGACAGCAGGGAAAAAGCTGTTGCAGAACCTGGTGGACCTGCAGCGGATTGTGCGAAACCTCTTCCCAGAGGGCAGCAGGGAGAACAGTCCATGGTGGGGGTGTGATGGGTCATTGATGATGTTACGGGGACGGGACATGCAGCGCTGAGATGAAATGTCCTGAATGGAGGGAAGAGGAGCCCCTATGAACCTCTCTGCTGTCCTCACCACTCTCCTCACGTTCTTCCAATCGGAGGCGGTGCAGCCTCCACACCACACAGAGAGTCAGCTTGTCAGAATGCTCTCTATGGTGCTCCTGTAGAACGTCCTCATGATGGGTGGGGGCAGGTGGGCTCTCCTCATCCTCCGCAGGAAGTACAAGCGCTTCTGTGCCCTCTTGACCAGTGCCGTAGTGTTCATAGTCCAGGAATTCAAATCCGCGGGGAGAGTTAACTTGTTTAAAAGGGAGTGGGCAGAAGAATTATTTAATTTATTTAAATCTATTTGGAGTGTGCGCCATTATGTCAATGCATAACAACTGTAAGTCTACTAAACAAAACAGCGGTTGCTATATGACGTCTGCCACGTCGTGGTCACGTGACGCGGACGTGACGTCGACGCCTACTTTACATCCCACCGATCACAGGACCCCTCGGCTGCATAACCGCGCCCCCTTCCCAACCAATCGGATTTGCTATACGCGAAAACGACGCCAATGGGCGGGCTCTTCCGCCAGAATTTAAATCCGTGGGCGTGGCTCGCAACAGGAAGTAGGAAAATGGCGATGTTGACAAAGTCACAGCGGATGGTAACATACGACTAACGAGAGAAATATTTTTATTTTCTGCTTGCAACTGGACCGTCCAGAGCGTACACGGTAAGTACAACTCATCGTTTTTAAAAAGAAGTACTTTTGTTGCCCTGAAAAGCGAGTGAGTGTGGCGTTTGGGGGGAACGTCGAATTTCGACGATTCTTTCTGGTCAACGGTTGTAAATGATTGCGTTGATTAAAAAAGAAAACTTGATGTAACTCTACTTTTAACTGCCGTTTCAGATAAGCGGGTATTACGTCGCAGTCATGTGCCGCGGATATGACGTAATTGGCTGAACTTCCACCAAAATTCAAATCTGTTGGCGCGATGGCCGTGAGCCACTGAGCAACGACGAATATCAACAGAAATATCTTTATTTTCTGCTTGCAACTGGACCGTCTACAGCGTACACGGTAAGTAACACTCATTGTGTTTAAAGAGATTTACGTTTGTAATAGCAACGTGTAGCTGAGGCGCTAGCAGAAGTGTAGCCGCGTTGCGTTGTACGTGTGAATATTGGTCCAGGTGAAATGTTAATGTTTAATTTCATTCCTTTAGGTTCCACGGTGTTTGTTGGCTGCAAGTTTTCCACTGCAAGAAGAGGCTCGTATCATTGACCAGGAGCGAGCTACAACGGTGAGTAGCCATAACATTTATGTTAAACACTTCCTATTTCATGTCTAACAGTACTTGATTTAACAAATAACCATAAATAAATACAGTGTGGGCACTGAAGTTAACATATGTGATTATACTGCCTAATCTGTCAACGAGTATATTGTTGCAAAGTAATATAAGATCCAAAGTTGTAATTCAGAATAGTTTTCAAAAGAAGGCCATTAGAATTATATACAAGTCTGATTACCCTGAACATAACAACAAGCTATTAATTAAATCACAAATTCTTCAATTCAAAGATTTGGTAGATTATCAGAATAATAATGTCTAACAGTAATTGATTTAACACATCACGATAAGTAGATTGAATGTGGGCACTCTCAAGTTAACATATGTGATTATACTGCCTAATCTGTTACAGAGTATGTTGTTGCCAAGTAATGTAGAATAGATCCAAAGTAGTAATCCAGAATAGTTTTGAAAAGGCCATTAGAATAATAAACAAATCTGATTACCTTGAACATAATAGTTAAGTGTTGAATATGTCCTATGAAGTCAAAATTTGGCACCATCATGTGGTGAAATTTGGAATTGCATCACATCCAATTTTGCCTGGGAACAAACAGATTAAATAAATCTTAGACTTAAATAAGCCACTCCTTCTCAAACAAGTAAACTCTGCCCATTTTGCGCAGTAGATGTTCTGTTAATATCTAGTATTTATACAAAGTCATAATTTAAATTGCTTTTAACCTTCATTCATCGCTTCAACCAACATTACTCGCTCTTATTACCAACTTGTATCGATTTAACTGAGCGTTTAATACTTCCTATCAGGTCTCAAGTCAAGATTTGGCAAAATACAATTTCAGCAAATCCAATTTTGCCAGGCAACAAAAAGAGATTAAATAAACTAAATAAGTCTTCTTCCCATTAAATAAATCAGAAAAGTCTGTCTTGCAACCAGTCCTCTTCAAACAAGTAAAGTCTGCCCGTTTTGTGCCGTAGATTTTGTGTCTATGCCTAGTATTTATACAAAATCATAATTTAAACGACTTCATTCCTTCATTCACTTTGGAAATTTGGAATTGCAGCAAATCGAATTTTGCCAGGGAACAAAAATAGATCAATTAAACTAAATAAGTCTTCTTCCCATTAAATAAATTAAAAAAGTCTGTCTTGTAACCAGTCCTTTTCAAACAAGTAAAGTCTGCCCATTTTGTGCCGTAGATTTTGTGTTTATGCCTAGTATTTATACAAAATCATAATTTAAAGGATTTCATTCCTTCATTCACTTTGGAAATTTGGAATTGCAGCACATCAAATTTTGCCTGGGAAGAAAAGTAGATTAAATAAATTTAATAAGTCTTACTACTTCCCAATAAATAAATTAAATACGTCTTACTTGTTCCCACTCCTTTTCAAAAAAGTAGTTTAAAACGAGGGCCCTTCACTCAACCTTTAACCTCAACACCGCACGTCACATTGTGTTGTATCTGTGAATGTTGGTTGTGGCCAAATGATAGTTTTCTTTCATTCGTTTACGTTCCACGGTGTTTGTTGGCTATATGTTTTCCACTGTCAGAAGGATGAAAATACAAAGTACAACGCTTGGACGTGGGCGACGACGTCACCGGTGAGTCCTTCCTTCCTATTTATTTACCTTCTAGGTGCTAGAGGCTAAGTGTTAGAAGCTAAGTGTTAGAGGCAACACAATACGAACAACACAACACAATACGAACAACTCAACACAATATGAACAACTCAACACAATATGAACAACACAACAAAATACGAACAACACAACACAATACCAACAACACAATACAAACAACACAACACATTACGAACAACACAACACAATACGAACAACACAACGATACCGCACTGAACAACACGATACCGCACTGAACAACACGATACCGCACTGAACAACACGATACCGCACTGAACAACACGATACCGGACTGAACAACACGATACCGCACTGAACAACACGATACCGCACTGAACAACACGATACCGCACTGAACAACACCATGCCGCACTGAACAACACCATGCCGCACCGAACAACACCATGCCGCACTGAACAACACCATGCAGCACTGAACAACATTATGCCGCACTGAACAACATTATACCGCACTGAACAACACCATGCAGCACTGAACAACATTATGCCGCACTGAACAACATTATACCGCACTGAACAACATTATGCCGCACTGAACAACATTATGCCGCACTGAACAACACCATGCCGCACTGAACAACATTATGCCGCACTGAACAACATTATGCCGCACTGAACACCATGCCGCACTGAACAACACCATCCCGCACTGAACAACACCATCCCGCACTGAACAACACCATGCCGCACTGAACAACACCATGCCGCACTGAACAACACCATAGCGCACTGAACAACACCATGCCGCACTGAACAACACCATGCCGCACTGAACAACACCATGCCGCACTGAACAACACCATGCCGCACTGAACAACACCATGCCGCACTGAACAACACCATGCCGCACTGAACAACACTATGCCGCACTGAACAACATTATGCCGCACTGAACAACACCATGCCGCACTGAACAACACCATGCCGCACTGAACAACACCATCCCGCACTGAACAACACCATCCCGCACTGAACACCATCCCGCACTGAACAACACCATGCCGCACTGAACAACACCATGCCGCACTGAACAACACCATGCCGAACAACACCATGCCGCACTGAACAACACCATGCCGCACTGAACAACACCATCCCGCACTGAACAACACCATCCCGCACTGAACAACACCATCCCGCACTGAACAGCACCATGCCGCACTGAACAACACCATGCCGCACTGAACAACACCATGCCAAACTGAACAACACCATCCCGCACTGAACAACACCATCCCACACTGAACAACACCATCCCGCACTGAACAACACCATCCCGCACTGAACAACACCATGCCGCACTGAACAACACCATGCCGCACTGAACTACACCATGCCGCACTGAACTACACCATGCCGCACTGAACAACACCATGCCGCACTGAACAACACAATGCCGCACTGAACAACACAATGCCGCACTGAACAACACCATGCCACACTGAACAACACCATGCCACACTGAACAACACCATGCCGCACTGAACAACACCATCCCGCACTGAACAACACCATGCCGCACTGAACAACATTATGCCCCACTGAACAACAATATACCGCACTGAACAACATTATGCCGCACTGAACAACATTATGCCGCACTGAACAACACCATGCCGCACTGAACAACATTATGCCGCACTGAACAACATTATGCCGCACTGAACACCATGCCGCACTGAACACCATCCCGCACTGAACAACACCATGCCGCACTGAACAACACCATGCCGCACTGAACAACACCATGCCGCACTGAACAACACCATGCCGCACTGAACAACACCATGCCGCACTGAACAACACCATCCCGCACTAAACAACACCATGCCGCACTGAACAACATTATGCCGCACTGAACAACATTATGCCGCACTGAACAACATTATGCCGCACTGAACAACATCATGTCGCACTGAACAACACCATGCCGCACTGAACAACACCATGCCGCACTGAACAACACCATGCCCCACTGAACAACATTACGCCACACTGAACAATATTATGCCGCACTGAACAACACCATGCCGCACTGAACAACACCATGCCGCACTGAACAACACCATGCCGCACTGAACAACACCATGCCGCACTGAACAACACCATCCCGCACTGAACAACACCACGCCGCACTGAACAACACCATGCCGCACTGAACAACACCATGCCGCACTTAACAACACCATGCCGCACTGAACAACACCATGCCGCACTGAACAACACCATGCCGCACTGAACAACACCATGCCGCACTGAACAACACCATGCCAAACTGAACAACACCATCCCGCACTGAACAACACCATCCCGCACTGAACAACACCATCCCGCACTGAACAACACCATGCCGCACTGAACAACACCATGCCGCACTGAACTACACCATGCCGCACTGAACTACACCATGCCGCACTGAACAACACCATGCCGCACTGAACAACACAATGCCGCACTGAACAACACAATGCCGCACTGAACAACTCAATGCCGCACTGAACAACACCATGCCACACTGAACAACACCATGCCGCACTGAACAACACCATGCCGCACTGAACAACACCATCCCGCACTGAACAACACCATGCCGCACTGAACAACATTATGCCGCACTGAACAACATTATACCGCACTGAACAACATTATGCCGCACTGAACAACATTATGCCGCACTGAACAACATTATGCCGCACTGAACAACATTATGCCGCACTGAACAACATTATGCCGCACTGAACAACATTATGCCGCACTGAACACCATGCCGCACTGAACAACACCATCCCGCACTGAACAACACCATGCCGCACTGAACAACACCATGCCGCACTGAACAACACCATGCCGCACTGAACAGCACCATGCCGCACTGAACAACACCATGCCGCACTGAACAACACCATCCCGCACTGAACAACACCATGCCGCACTGAACAACATTATGCCGCACTGAACAACATTATGCCGCACTGAACAACATTATGCCGCACTGAACAACATTATGCCGCACTGAACAACATCATGTCGCACTGAACAACACCATGCCGCACTGAACAACACCATGCCGCACTGAACAACACCATGCCCCACTGAACAACATTACGCTGCACTGAACAATATTATGCCGCACTGAACAACACCATGCCGCACTGAACAACACCATGCCGCACTGAACAACACCATGCCGCACTGAACAACACCATGCCGCACTGAACAACACCATGCCGCACTGAACAACACCATCCCGCACTGAACAACACCATGCCGCACTGAACAACACCATGCCGCACTGAACAACACCATGCCGCACTTAACAACACCATGCCGCAGTGAACAACACCATGCCGCACTGAACAACAACATGCCGCACTGAACAACAACATGCCGCACTGAACAACACGACGCCGCACTGAACAACACTACGCCGCACAGAACAACACGACGCCGCACAGAATAACACAATACCGCACAGAACAACACCATGCCGCACAAACAGTTTTAGATAATATTACGTCGCAGTCATGCGACGCGGACATGACGTCAATAGGCGGAACTCACGGCAAAATTATAATCCGTGGGCGTGGCTTGCAACAGGAAGTAGGAAAGCGGCAATGCTGGCAAACAAGACACAGCGGTTAGTAACACGACGACTAACAAGACAAATATTTTTGTTTTCAGCTTGCAACTTGACCGTCTAGAGCGTACAAGGTAATTACAACTCATTGTTTTGAAAAATATGTTTTTTTGTTGGCCTGAAAAGCGAGGCAGTGTGGCATTTGGGAGGAACGTCGAACTCGGCGTCTGCTTCCAGCCACAGACGCCAAATTTCGACGATTATTTCGACTGGTCAACGTTTGTAAATTATTGCGTTGATTAAAAACTTTATTTAACTCTACTCTTAACTTTGCCGTTTCAGATATGCGGGTATTACACCGCGGAAATGACGTCAATAGGCTGAACTCTCGCCAAAATTCAAATCTGTGGGCGCAATGGCCTTGAGCGAGACAACGGATACAAACACGACGATTATCAACAGAAATATCTTTATTTTCTGCTTGCAAGTGGACCGTCTAGAGCGTACACGGTAAGTACAACTCATTGTGTTTAAAAAGATTTACGTTTGTGTAGTTTGCGTTGCGTTGTATCTGTGAATGTTGGTTGAGGCTAAATGTTAATGTTTAATTTCCTTCCTTTAGGTTCCACGGTGTTTGTTGGCTGTATGTTTTCCACTGCAAGAAGAGGCTTGTATCATTGACCAGCAGGAGCTACAATGGTGAGTACCCCTTTCGTCGTCCATTTATGTTAAACACTTCCTATTTCATGTCTAACAGTACTCGATTTAACAAATAACCATAAATAAATACAGTGTGGGCAGTCAAGTTAACATATGTGATTATCCTGCCTAATATGTTTATCACAAATATGTCACTAATATGTTTATTTGTTTATCACAACACCTTTGGACCTTCAGCAATCGATTATTTCCCTTCATCTACATAGAGACAGAACGATGGTGTCTTAAACATCTCATTCATTTCACCAAATAACTTCACGCAGGTGGATAACGGCCGTCTCGGTCACGCTATGTTGCGTGATGCAGTTTTGAAGAACCAAATGCATTTATTCAATGAATAAGTCAAGCTAGATCTGTTTATGATGTTGTACGTTACGGTACCGATTGAAGTTGAGTCCGAAGCCAGTGGAAAACAGCGCTGCGTTTGTGCTCTCCAGGTACAAATGTTGTGATCTCTGACTGACGACCGGGCGAGACTCGAGTAAGAGATGTCCAAACGAGCTCCGGCAGGGCGGGTCAAGGCGGAGCGAACGGACGCCTTTCAGGCCGCCAATGACGAGCTGAGAGCCAAACTGATGGACGTCCAGTTAGAACTTCAGCAGGAGAAGAACAAGGTGAAAACCTCAACAGACAGACACTGCCTTCCTCCCTGCCTGCTTCCCTGCCTGCCTCCCTGCCTGCCTCCCTGCCTGCCTGCCTCCCTGCTTGCCTCCCTCCCTCCCAGTTTCCCCGATGTAGATTTGACATGCGTGTGCCATGACTGTGTCAGCCTACGTCAACAAATGCACCGAGGACGTCAGCACCACTAAGAATATCATCACCCGGGGCAACCAACGACCCTGGATGACTGAGGAGGTACGTCAAACGCTACGAGCGCGGAACTCTGCCTTCAAGTCTGGCGACAAGGAGACACTGAGGACAGCGAGAGCCAACTTGAACCGTGCCATCAGGGTAGCGAAGCGAGACCACAGTCGAAAAATTCAGGATCGTTTCCACGACGCCAACAACACCAGGAGTATGTGGCAAGGCATACGGGCGATTACAGACTACAACTCACCCTCCCCCCCCGGTGGGTGAAGTTGATGCTGACTTCCTAAATGGTCTAAATAACTTCTTTGGGAGGTTCGAGGCACTAAACGGCACTCCAGCAGTTAAAACTGTCCCTCATCAGGAAGAGGAGGTACTCTGCCTTGACTCCGCCGATGTGTTGAAGACCCTGAGGAGAGTCAACCCCCGTAAGGCCCCTGGCCCCGACAACATTCCTGGGCGTGTGTTCAGGGAATGTGCAAGTCAGCTGGCTGGGGTCATCACAGACATTTTTAACACCTCGCTGGGCCAAGCCACAGTGCCAGCGTGCTTTAAGACTGCCTCCATCATTCCGGTGCCGAAGAAACCTCAAATCACCTCATTTAATGATTACCGGCCTGTTGCACTGACTCCGGTCATGATGAAGTGCTTCGAAAGGCTGCTTAAAGATCACATCGTTTCCAGACTCCCCCCATTATTTGACCCGTTCCAGTTTGCCGACCGGCAAAACCGCTCCACTCAGGACGCCATCTCCTCCGTTCTTCACCTGAGCCTGGCTCACCTGGAGGAGAAGAACACCCATGTTCGGATGCTGTTCCTGGACTTCAGCTCAGCGTTTAACACCATAATCCCACAGCATCTAGTAGGAAAATTGGAACACCTGGGCTTCAACACCCCCCTTCGCAACTGGCTGCTAGACTTCCTCACCAACAGACCTCAGTCAGTCCGGGTCGGACAGAACACCTCTGATGTCATCACCCTCAGCACAGGCTCCCCTCAGGGCTGCGTCCTGAGCCCCCTGCTGTTCACCCTGAATGACACACGACTGCGTCCCCAGGTTCACCACCAATCACATCGTGAAGTTCGCAGACGACACAACGGTGGTGGGGCTCATCAGAGACAACAACGACCTGGACTACAGAGAGGAGGTGGAGCAGCTGGTGGGCTGGTGCAGAGACAACAGCCTGATCCTGAATGTGGAGAAGATGAAGGAGATCATCGTCGACTTCAGGAAAAACCAGCCTCACCACGCTCCACTGATCATCAACAGCTCAGCTGTGGAGGTGGTCAGCAGCACCAAATTCCTGGGGGTCCACATCACAGAAGACCTCACCTGGACTATGAACACTACGGCACTGATCAAGAGGGCACAGAAGCGCTTGTACTTCCTGCGGAGGATGAGGAGAGCCCACCTGCCCCCACCCATCATGAGGACGTTCTACAGGAGCACCATAGAGAGCATTCTGACAAGCTGACTCTCTGTGTGGTGTGGAGGCTGCACCGCCTCCGATTGGAAGAACGTGAGGAGAGTGGTGAGGACAGCAGAGAGGATCATAGGGGCTCCTCTTCCCTCCATTCAGGACATTTCATCTCAGCGCTGCATGTCCCGTGCCCGTAACATCATCAATGACCCATCACACCCCCACCATGGACTGTTCTCCCTGCTGCCCTCTGGGAAGAGGTTTCGCACAATCCGCTGCAGGTCCACCAGGTTCTGCAACAGCTTTTTCCCTGCTGTCATCAGACTGTTGAACATTAGAACTGTTGAGCTCTAAACTGAACTCTGCATCACACATTCACAGAACTGTACTTTATGACACTACGGACCTCTATCTTGCACTATCTCGCACTACAAACTTTACTGAACTTGTGTAAACCCTTTAAATAGAAGTTTAATACATGGTTTAGCATTCCTCAGCACACTCTTGAATACTGTTTTGCCTACTTGCACTATTGCATAATTAGCACTGCTGCACTTTATACTTATTTGTAATATATATATATATATATACAGTATATGTATATATATATTTTCATAGGATATGTTACTTCTATTCAACTGCAATATCACTACTTTGTTGTAAGCCGTGTGCAACGAAATTTCGTTTTGTATGCACCATGTGCAGACAAGATGACAATAAAGTTTGTCTAAGTCATGTCAGGTCAGCTGTCTGGAGAGAGAGAGAAGTCAGGACCTGCGGGCGGAGCACCACCGTGCCACCGCCGCCATGACGGAACTCAAAAGCAAACTCCATGAGGAGAAGCAGAAAGAGTTAGCCGTTACCAGGGAGACATTACTGCGGCAGCATGAAATGGAGCTGATGAGAGTGATCAAAATCAAAGATGGAGAGATCCAGCGACTGAATGCCTTGGTCCTCAGCCTGAGGGACGGCTCCATGGACAAGGTGATCCGCTCAATCCGTGTCTGACTATCCGCACGCCACGTCGGGCTCCGATGCGGCCGCTACCGTATTGTGTAGCTTGTCCCCAGTAAGCGTCGCGGCGCTCCGTTGCGGTCTCAACGGCCCGATGTGGCGCAATGTCTGCTCAGGTGAGGAGCGGGGGCGCTTTGCTGGCGGAAGTGGAGGAGACGCGGCGGTGTCGGGAGACCGAGCGGTGTCGCCTCCACCAGGAGCGCGGAAGAAGCCCTGGCAGCGGCCCAGCAGGCCTGGCAGTCCCGAGCGGCCGAGCTCCGATCGGCTCATCACCAGCATCGGGAGGAGCTGAGCCGAACCAAGAGAGACTGCGAGAGGGAGATCCGCCGACTGGTAGGACTGATCAGATGCGCGGTGCGTGGCTATGTTCCCAATTTCGTTGTATACCTGCAGTGCAATGACACCTAAGGCATTCTATTCTATTCTATTTCACAAGAAGAAAACGTCCGGTTGCTCGCTTCGCTTTTGTCACAGCAATGGTGTTCTAGTCGATTCAAGATAAAAATTGGCCGGTTGCTCTCTTTGTTTTTGTCACAATTCTGGCAAATGAGTTTGCCCGCCTGCCTGAGCGCTCCCCGTTTGTACATCCAGATGGATGAGATCAAGCTGAAAGACAGAGCGGTTAGTGTTTTGGATAAATCCCTGGGGCCGGCCACGTCCACCGCCTTCAGCTGCAGACTCAGGCTGCCGAGCAGCAGATCGCTGCCCTGAGGGATTCCCAAAGGGCGGGCCTAAACTACCCTGGAAGTGGGGTCAACGGCGCTACTAGCAATCCTCTTCATAGCGTAAGCCACCTCATCACACACTTGCAGTACGCATGACTTAGTTCGTTGCTGGAGGAAGGTAGCACAAAAACAGTTTTGAACTTTGAACGAGTGGTTGTGTGTGTGTGTTGCGGGGCGTTTTCAGTCTCAGGAAGATTGGGACACGCGAAGGTTTCATCTGAAAATCGCTGAGCTCAGCGCAGTCATCAGGAAACTGGAGGATCGAAACGCCCTGCTTTCTGAAGAGCGCAATGAACTGGTAATTTATTGACGGCACGCTTGAAGGTTTGCGCTACGTTTGATGCGCGCCATCCAGCGAGGCACCCATTGCGCTTGCTTATTAGTTGAGCGGCGCGGCGAGTCGGTTGCCTGGTAGATGTCTTTTATTGGGAGCCAAAGCCACGATTCCGTTCAAACCGATGCAAAAGGAATGGATACGTTCTGGCCCGCGTGTTGTGCGTCTTTCGCATCCCGCACTTCATGCTTGCAGCTTAAGCGACTGAGAGAAACAGAAAGCCAGTTTCTGCCACTCCTGTACAAAAACAAACGCCTGAGCAGGAAGAATGAAGAACTCTCGCTGGTGCTGTGTCGCCTTGAAAACAAAGTGCGCTTTGTCACCCAGGAGAACGAGGAGATGGCAAGCTTGGTAAGTCGACGCGGACAACGGCGGCGTGCCAACAGAGTCCACTGAATTTGTGTTCCACAGAGAAGGCCTAGTTCGCTCAATGACCTGGAGCGCGGTTGCGGCCAGCAGGACGGTGAAATGGAGTTCCTTCAAGTTGTGGAGCAGCGGCACATCATCGACGACTTGTCCAAGGTCTTCAGGCAGGCGACTCGGTGCACGTACGGCAGTGCCGCGCTCGCTCGCTGTCGCCAGGAAACCTTTTCCGTCCAAAGCTTGGCCGGCGGCCGCCATCCAAAAAATTGGCCCCTTAAATTCCGACCTTTCAAGCAGGAGCATTGTGCGCACGCGTTTGAACACGCTTTAGACTTGTTTTGCCGTTTTCAGCAGCTCAAAGCTCCCGTTTTGTCAGCGCCTTTGCCACTCGCTGTGCGCTGAAAACGACAGACTCGCCCGGCTGCTCAGCCCGTCAACCATGAGCCGCGAGCGCGACGTCATTGTCCGTAGGCAGCTAGTGGCAAAATGCACCCTCTTAGAGTTGCGCTCGCTCCAACTTATTTTACAAGAACCAAACGGGAGACAAGTAAGTTCTTTTGGACACCTGCAGGTGGAGAGTCCATCCGTTGTACGAATGAAGTCTGACTCTCGGCTCCTGCACGAGCATTTTTATTAAGAGAAACAGGGTGGGTGTAAGAGTGGATTGAATAGAGAAAGCCCTTGACCTCTAGTCAAAACATAGCAAGGGATGTTTTACGACTTTGTGTAGGAAGGGATAAGCGATAGGGATAAATAAGGGATAAATAATATTATTTATTACAGGTTGCAGTCAAAGTCAAAGCAACATAATCATACGATAAAGATAATCTGGAAAACCCTGACACACCCTGTAGTTGTCACTTTTGGAAAAGACGAGCGTCCCTCCAATCATCGCCGGTGACGGGTTTTTCAGGCTCTGGAGACAGGACCTCATGTCAGAAATGTCATCGTGAGTTGCGTTTGTTTCTGCGCCGGAGCTGTTCGTTCCCTTTGCATCCAAAGAATCTCAAAGGCGGATTATTTGTGTCGACGGGAGAGAGATTTGCTGCTACGATACCGACGTCGACAATCTCTGAGGAGGAACAAAGCGTGAGGTCCTGCAAGGTGAGTCTGTTTGTTTGCGGCTGCTTGGTGTTGCGCAAGATGAAATGGCCTTTTTCTCGCTATCGTTCCTCTCGTCGATTCATCGTGAGGTGTCGCTTCAGTTTGTTCAGAGAGATGTTTGCTTCCGCGCCCGCAGGTCATCGAAACATTTTACGGCTACGACGAAGACGTGTTGGTGGACTCGGACGGATCGTCCTTGTCTTTTCACACCGACAGAACCCCCGACACGGAACCCGAAGAGGTAGCCCGCCATTTCTGCCAGCGTACTGGCGCCAAACATTCCTCTTCAGCCTGGAATCGGACTCGTCTTTGCGTCGCGGGTGCTTTGTCGCCGGTCTGACTGATTCTGGTACTAGTGCTGTGTTGCATTGGTGTGTGCATGAGGAGGCGGAGCTTCGCTACCGCCAGCTGACGCAAGAATATCAAGCGCTGCAACGAGCCTACGCTCTGCTAGCCCAGACCAGCGGAGGGGACTACGACGCCGAGAAGGAGATCAAGGTGGCGCCCCTTCCCGCAACCCCCGGCCGGGTCGCAGCCTCCCCGTTCTCACCCAGCCTCGGGTGTTCTCTGGTCTGAAAGGAGGAGGAGGAGCCTCCCTCCTCCTCCTTTCAGACCAGAGAAAAGCTGATGGTAGTGTCAAACGCACCTCTTTCAATAAGGTGCCCCCGGCTTCCCGGTAACGGGTTTGTCTTAGCCGAGTAACTCAATTCGAGGCAAGACTTCGAAGTGACCGCATCGTATTGAAGGCTCCCCGCTAATGTTTGAAGTTCTTATTATGTTACGGATATTTTTAGATGTCTTTGTTAAGACCTCAGGGATTCGTTTGTATAGCGCACCCTAGCACTAGTTTTGCCGAAGTAAATGTTGATATGGGTCCGTTCTACTTGGTCGCTCAAGCAGCGAGCCGACCAACTTGTTTATTCGAAAGAGAATCGAATTAATAAAAGTGTGACAATAATAGCATTTAAGGAGAAAATTAATGCACTTTACGTTATTAATTCTAACTTCTTATATGTAGATCTAGCACTTAACTGTCGGAGTGCTTCACCCCACTTGATTGCTTTAAAAAGAATAACAACTTTCTTAAAACGAATAAAAATGTCTTACTCTATTTAGATTTGCCCAGTAATTAATTTGGAAGGCAAGTCTATTTTTCGATCGTGTCCTGTTTAACTTTTGACGCGGCCCGACAAAATTAAGAACTGGGCCGCGCCCGACGGACAATCGAAATACTTTTATCCTTCACCAACTCAAATGATCTATTTTAACCATCGTCGTTATTTTATTTAGAGGAAGTAAATTTTCAAACGAATTCACTTTTGACGAAATTCACTCTTCCCTTAAATATCTACGAAAGTTATTTAATTCTCTAACATGTTCGGAGTTACTTTTTACGCGGCCCGTCAAAAGGGGAAACGGGCCTGCGCCCTTCAAATAATTAAATTACTTTCAGTTCTACACCAAACCGATAATCCGATTCAAACACTTCCGTTAATTTATTCAGACGAAGCAAACTTTCAAACGGATTGAAATTCACTCGTGTCTCAAATAACTACGAAAGTTATTCAATTCTCTAAAATTGTCTGATGTTACTTTTATTTATTACGGTCCTATGTTATACCATAATAACCCCCCGCACATTAATCAAATTGTCAAATCAACCCCGAACCATCGATTGTACATTCAGTACAAATCAGCGCACAACAAAGTAGATGAATATACACAACACATTTATTGAAGAAACATGAAATAGAATTACAAATCTTAATCACTCCAGAAACCGAACAATTTCACCCACTGATACCCGTGTTAATAAAATCATTCAATCTGATTTAAACACTTCCTTTAATTTATTCAGTCGAAACAACTTTCGAACGGATCGAAATTCACTCGTGGCTCAGATAACTACGGAAGTTATTTAAGTCTCTAACTTGTTCGGAGTTCCTTTTTACGCGGCCCGTCTAAAAGGGGAAGCGGGCCTGAGCCTTCGGTTGCATATTCAGTACAAATCCGCGCACAACGAAGTAAGTAATATACAAAACACATTTATTGTAGTAACATGGAATAGAATTACAAATCTCAATTACTCCAGAAACTGAACAATTTCACTCACTGATACCCGTGTTAATAAAATCATTCAATCCCAGAACAATTCGATTGCAAAACACAGTTCATAAAAAAGGGAAGAGGTAAATACCAGCTGCGTGCTATTTTTGGTGGAAGCAAAATCGAGTGATCAGTTCGATCTTGCTTCTAAAATCCAAATTAGAGAAACAGGCTGGCCACGAGGAAGCCGGCGGCCCGATGACTATTCCCCCCTCTCGCTAAAATACATAAAAACGGTCATCCTCACCGATTTCTCCTATAAAGTTGTCCAGTCCAATTTTTGGGAGTAAATCCAAGTTAATTCCAGTCCAGCGATCCTGTGTCTCACACAAAGATCTTTGGGACTTTGGAAAAAAAATCTTGAAACTCCTCCGGGCCTCTTCACGTATGAGCGCTCTTTTGGGGGAAAAAGCCCTGAAGCTGCTCCTGCAGGACCTTTTATAGACCTCTCCGTCCCCCCCCCTCCCCTTTCTTTTCTCCTGTACTTTCCCTATAGGGTAAGACTGCCCAGTTTTCCCACGCCTATAGAAGGGACTGGCCAGCTTTCTCACGCCTATAGAGGGAACTGGCCAGTTTTCCCACGCCCATAGAGGGAACTGGCCAGTTTCCCCACGCTTGGTTATCTGTGGCCTTCAGCAGCTGTTTCCGCCCTGACCACGCAGTACTTTCCACCAAATGCACAGCTAGTGGTAAAACCTTTCACTTCCCCTTTTCTTCTCTTTCTGTTACATGAAAATAACTTTTTAAAGTTACGCTTCAATTAACTCTGAAATAAAAATCCAAACCCTTGACCTACTTTTCTAAACAATTTATGTCACGCCACTATTCTCATAGTGACGGGTTTCTTGATCGAATTGACAAATAATATTGCTTAAAGCGGTTACAGAATACATTTTTAGCCAAGCAAAGAAATAAAAAAATAAGAATCACATTTGTGCTTCTCCAAACAATTTATGTCACGCCCCTATTCTCATAGTGACGGGTCTCTTGATCGAATTGACAAATAATATTGCTTAAAGCGGTTACAGAATAAATTTTTAGCCAAGCAAGGAAATAAAAAAAAAATAAAAATCACATTTGTGCTTCCATGCGTGACTCACACTCTGACACCGTGTTCCTTTTTTTATATCTATTTTAACCGGTTCAGCTTATTCTGGCCCCTCTTTTGGGCTCACGTTTTGGTCTGGCGCCATCTTTTGGACAAATTTGGAATTTCAGCTCTGCCAATTTATTCCTGTGAACAATCCATATTCTACCATTTGCACCATCTCTACCCCCATGTTACATGACACCCCCTCTTTGGATTGAAAACAGGTATAAATTATCCCTGATCCCCAAGAGCGACACAGCCATGTCGTCGTCTTCGTCTGAGATATTCACAACCTCAGCGGTCGTTGAAGTAGGGCAGGCCGCTGCCATGTCTCCCTGTCGGGCGATCTCTGCGAGGGCGTTGATCAGGCGCGACAACCGACCAGCAGCGTTGTCGTCGTCAGCGTGGTTCTCCACGGCGAGGGCTCTCAGCTCCGGTGGTGTTGAACCCCCTGTGGCCACACTCTTGACATCTGCATCCTCATTTTCAGCCTCGCTCCTGCGTCCTCCGTCTCGAGCCTCATCGTCGTCCTCAGACTCAGAAGGAGCTGCATCCACATCCAGCGGGCTTATCAGCCGTACGGGGCTGATGGGCGAGTCGAGGGGAGGATCGTCATTGTAGCCAGGCCCTCCATACGCACGGCTGCCGTCTGGATCCCGACGCCCCATGCAACCCTCGCATGGCTCTCTGCACCGGACGTAAGACCCATCCAGGGTCCAATGTCCAACACACCGTCCTCCTCCCCGACGCGCAGGCCGGACAAGCCCCACAGGGGCCTCACTGGGCATCTCCATAGGTCGGTGTAATCCATATCCTGCGTTTGGGTGCGTGTAAAAGTCAGCCGAGAGAAAGCGATGAGGAGCACTCACTCCCGTCCCGAACACACGTGCACGAGCTAATTTGTCCAGCCCGTACATCCATGGTTGGTCCGATCTCCCATTGTGAAAAGAACACCATTCGTGTCAAAATGGTAATTCGACACTGGTGGCACACCATGGCATCCAATACTTTGACTGGAAGCTTGTCCTCATTTCTCTGGGCAAATTCCAGCTCTCTTACTTCGGTGGTCAGTACAGATGGCATCATGAAGCCTACTCCCGACCACATAGTAGGCAACAGGTTGGGTGTCAAACAAATGACACAAGCTTCGTCGACCCATGTCCAGTGAAAATGTTCTGGTCCACTGGGTGTGCAACCCCGCTTGGCCAATCTCACCAGATTTAGGGCCCTTCCGGTCTGGATCCCATTTAGTGTTCTTCTTACGATGACCGCACCTTTGTGTGCGGCCATGCGCACGAAGGCCGGGATTGTTCCGTGGTCCGTTGCCATATGTTATTTGAATTACTTCTTGGCTTGATTCGGGTCAGCCGATAACGGCTTCAGCTGTTCAACTCCTTGGATACCTTTCTTCTTTAGTCGTACTGTGTTTCTATCCAAAACTTCACTAACGATGTCCGAGCAGTCGTACTTGGCCTTCACTGCCGTGTTGCTGTTCAGGTCCCTCGACTTGATCCACACCTTCTGTCCAACACTGAACCGACACTTCTCCTTATTCTGGGACGAGCCGTCTTGGGTTCTGCCCACTTCTTGTGACACAAAGAGTCGTTGGTTCAGCTCTTCGGACGGGGAGGGCCGGCTGCTTCTGCTCCTCCCGTTCAGGTCCGCAACCAAATCAAGCAGTTTAGTACTCCACTCTTTTCCGTTAGCATTTTTTCCCAACCAGGTTTTGACCAGACCAATAGTTCTTTCTGCCACCCCATTTGCTTGTGGTGTATAAGGAGGCGAATAGACTCTGACTATTCCCCACCTACGACACCATTCGTCCACCTGGGCGTTTTTGAAATGTGTTCCATTGTCTGTTCTCAACTCTTTTGGGATTCCTAGCCACATGCACCCATCTTCCAGTGTCTTGATCACACTGTTTGCATTGGCTTTTCTCACTGCTTTCAGCCCGACGTGTCCTGACATCGAGTCTACCAGCACAACCAGGTATTTCTCACCCTTTGCGCCACTTATTCCCATGGGGCCAGCCACGTCCATACAAACCGAGCCCCACGGCACAGTACTCCTAATCGTCAATCCATCCGTGCATCGTCCTCTTCGCCCTGCATTGTATTTGTTGCACGGATTACAATCCCGCAGGACCGCACGAATCGTCCTGTCAGGGACCCAGAGTTCCAGCATCTCTAACTTTTTTCGCGTAGGCAGTGGACCCGCGTGGCCTAGTGCTTCATGCACTGCCGACACGACTTGCCTCACGCTCTCATCTGGGACCACTTTTCCGCGTGGGGTCTTGTCCCATTTTTCTGCTCCTACAACTATTATTCTTCTTTCCTGGACGTATCGATCAACTTCGTTATTACCTCTCCAATGAGCTCCTTCCTTCACATGAGATTTCTGGTGAACCACATCCAGACTCAAATTTAGCCGTAACTCGGCTATCTTTTTCCACACTTCATAGTGGGCCACTAGTTTTCCTTTCGCGCCCTCAAAGCCATTCTCTTCCCAAATGGCTAGGTCGAATTTGAGAGCTTGCGCGCAATAATGACTGTCAGTTATAAGTCTTACGCGTCCAGCGTGACTTTTTTCCGCTTCTAACAGTCCTTCCAGCACTGCCGTGGCCTCTCCTGCTTGCGCGCTGCCGGGTGTCTTTCCTTTGCGGCGGCAACGCTCCACTCCATTTTGCTTCAGAATAAAACCCCAGTGGGCATTCTGCTCTCCTTCCTTTTTTGACCCATCGGTGTATAGAGTCCATTCGTAGGGCTTCTCTTCATCCATACTCTTTTTGAGTATCGGCTTCTTTGTGGAGGTTGTAGTTGGTCCAATTTCCAAGTCGGGGTCCAGTAGGATGTCTTCCCATCTGCCCCATCGAATGTTGGTCGCTTTAGTGCTCTCGATTGTAGTCTTTCTTAGAAAACGATGCACGTTACTTCCCGTCTGGACTTTGATACCTTGTCCTTGGGCCAGGTCTTTTAAATTACTCCAGTACCTTGCCAACACTGCAAGTTCTTTCTCCTCCTGGGGGAATTTTTTCTCGACGCTGGACAGGGTGTAGGTCCACAAGGCCACCAAACCGGCACCTTCGTTGCTGACCGACACCATTGCATCATTTTCTTCGCACTGCACCTTTGCGACCAGTCTTACTGTCAAACTTCGTGGCTCAAGCCGCACGGCTTCTCGGACGGCCTGTTTCAAATTATTCAAGTTCTGATTGTCACTGTCTGACCACTGCCACTTGGTTGGTTTTTGGCCCTCCGGAGTTTTCTTCAAGCGGCCGTACAGTGGCCTTGCATGCTTCTGATAGTGAGGAACATGATCCCGCACATAATTGCACAGTCCAAGTATTCGCTGCAACTCTGTTTCTGATCTCGGGGGCGAGATCTGTTCGATTTTCTGTCGAAATCCTTCTGAGATTCCTAAGTTCTCAGTCACTTGGAATCCCAAGTAATCCACTTAGAATCGGGCTAGTTGGCATTTCTTGAGATTCAGCTTGAGACCGGCAGCGGAGACTCGTTCCACCACTTTCTGCAGCAAGTCCAAATGTTCCTCCTCTTCGTCATTTGAAACAAACACATCATCGATGTACACCGTAACATCCAAACCACTCAGAACTTGTAAAACCGCTGATTGAAACACATTTGGGGAGTTTTTGTATCCTTGTGGCAATCTTTGCCACACGTATGATTTCCCTTTGTGCGTGAATGCTGTTTTTCCTTGTGATGTTTTGGCCAGTCGTAGTGAAAAGAACCCGTTTGCTAAATCAATGCATGATTTGTATTTCTTCACTCTTAGAGTCTTTAGGGATGCCTGGGGATTCATGAGGCTCGCTCGATTAGCCACCGTCCGGCGGTTAAGAGCTTTAAAGTTTATAACTGGCCTCCATCCTCCCCCAGACGCCTCTGGTTTTTGCACTGCCTGAATTGGGCTGTTGGTCACTGGATTTGATTCTTCCCGAATGATGCCAAGCTGTAGAAGTTCCTTCACGATTGTTTCCATTTCAGCCACTGCCTCGGGATTCAAGGGATATTGTCTCACCGGTGGATGCACTCCTCCTTCAATTGTGTGGATGTATTTTGATCCAAGGTCACCACAGTCGTTCTTGAAATGCGCCACAGTTGCCTTCTCCAATATAGCGGTCAGTTTCTGCTTCCCATCTGGAGACAGGTCGCTGTTTTGGACCAATTGGATCCGGACGGAATCCACATCCACAGGTTTGTACCATTCATTCAGTGGCATGGTTTTAGTTGGACCCACTCGGACTGTTTTTGCTTTGATGTTTTCCAATCTTGCTATTACTGGCTGACGCTGATGTGCTGGTTTTGTCAGATCTTCGGCGTCTCTCAATGTCAGTAAATTGCGGGGCCCTTTCACCCAAACGATTCTTTTCCAGACTCCAATCGGCATGCTGGTCACTGATCCATCTGCCATCATAACAGTTAGGTGTCCTATCACTTTCAAGGCTTTGCGGGTCATCGACACCTCGGCTCCGGTATCTACTAAATACGGAGCTCCATCAATATCAGTGTAGAGATTGTCTCCCTCTCTGTACACGCCCGACAGGGTGACCCGCGCCTCCTTTTTACTTATTTTCTGGGCCCAGCAGGGGCCGCAGCCTTGCGAGCCTCTGCCAGGGCCTTTCTTTCTTCTGGTGACATTTTGTCATACACATCTTTTGCCACATAACCAGTTGAATTCACTTTGCCATAAAGTGGTTTGGGATTATCTTGGGTGTTTTGTCTCTTATTTTCATTAGATTTTTGCCCCTTCTCATAAGTTGGTCGTGGTGGTGGTTTCCGACCTGCTTGTGTATCTTCTGTGCGAGTGCGAGTGCTGCCCGATGGATTCGGCTTTTGTCTCTCCATGTAGTGTTTTGTTACTCTGTCCCATTTCTTTATGGATTCTTCGATTCGTGCCAGAGTTGCCTCCGCACCCAGCTTCACAAAAGTGGTGTCCTTGTCCTCGGTAACTGCTCTCAATACTCGCACGTATCTGTTCGGGCTTATCACTTGCTTCAACTTATGCCACACATTCAGCAAGGTGAGACCCTGCTTTAATGCTTCTTTAGCTCTGGTTATATGTGCATCTTCGTCATCTTCTTCATCATCCACCCACCTCTGGTAGGCATCCTGGGCTGTCTCATCCCTTCCAATGGGCTCGGCTGTAATATATTGCAGCCACAACTTCTTTGACAACTATCCGCCCGGACTGTCTTTGATTACCAGCCAGGTTGCCAATAAATATTCTTTGATGCTTTCCTTTTGGTACTTTACGCGTACCATTCCTTTTAGAGTTTTAAAGGCTCGTGTCTCTCTTTCCAGGTCATTTCCGGGCATCCCTGTATTTTCCAGATAAGTCGCTCCCAGTTGCGTGGTGCTCGGCTGAGCTTGTTGGGTGAAGTTTCCAATTATGTTGGTTTGTGTGGACATTGCGGGATTAACAGTGTGTGTGTCCAAATCTTCACACGCTCTCAGTTCTGCTTGAGCGGCATCATACACACCCTGCTTCATCCTCCGCAACAATACGTCATACATTACGGTCACAAAGCCTTCCCTAAAATTTTTTGTCAAATCTGTGTAACTTACCAGGGTGTGGTAGGCTGGTGTGTTTAACACATTCATTGCCTCCCTGTAAGTTAGTTTCACCGGGATATCTATATTTCTTTCTATTTTTTCCCACCAGGCTGGCGGGAAAGGGTATTCTTTCTGTCTGACTTCTGGGATGTAAGTTTTCCTTCCATCCTTGGTTTCCACCCATCCTAATTGAACTTCCCTTGCCAGCCTTTCCGAAGCCCGGAAGATGCTTAGCACTGGCTGTTGCTTCTTGGCTCCTTTCCGGGTTGCTCCTAGCACAACTCTCGGTGGGGGGTCATTAAGATCAGGAGGGACCACTGCCGACATCACCGAAGCCTGATTTTCCTCTTCGGAAACCACGTCATCACTTGAGGTGGCCGCCTCCCTGTCTTCTCCCTCTTCATCATTATCACCCTCTTCCTCGTTGGATGTATGAGCATGTTCAGTGGCCCCAACTTCGGTGTTCCTTGATTCTATTTGTTGACGTGGGCCCTGAACTGTGGAGGGTCTAATTTTGGGAGTAGACGTCAGGCGTGCTCGGTAAGAGGTACCAGCCACTTCTCGGTTTGATTTTAAAACCACTCTCCTCTCCCTTTCAATTCTTCTCCCTCTTTCCTGAGGTGGTTTCCCTGGAGCCGGGACCTCGGTTGGTGCCGGATCCGGCCCCCCTGGTTTGGTTATCTCTGGGTTGATTTCGTTGGCCACGGTCTCGTCCTCATCCCCTGTTGTTGGGGATGGTGTCCTTGACCGTACGGTCCTCACTTGCAATACTGGAGTAGAACTTGAGGCTGCCACTTTTTCCTCTTCTGTTCGAATTGCTTTGACCGATGGATGGGGCAGGACTGTCAACTTCTGTTGTGTTTGCTGTTCCATATTCTGCTCTTTCCGAGCCACCAGTAGCGCTTGGTCATATGTGGCTTCCAGAGCTACTAATTCCCTCTCTCTTCTTTGAGAGGCTGATATTGCCAACACAAACTCCAGCCCTTCCACTGCTGTGATCGGGGTGGCTATCTGCAGCTTATAAGCCCCTGCAATTGCTGTTTCTGCAATTTTCCATGACATCCGTCCAGATCTGACGCCATTCACTTCCGTAACTATTCTTCTGGCTCCTCTTTCGAAGGCAGCATCCACCGCTTTCTCCAGAATTCTTGTCATCATCTTCAGATAGTCCTGCTGGTCCAGGTCTGCCCTCCACTTTTGCACGACGGCATGTATTATCATGTGGTATTTTGATCTTCCCCCACTTGTGAAGATGAAAGTAAGATCCTCCGGGTCATGCTCCATTTGTCGTCTTGCATCCTGTAGGTCCTCAATATATTTTTCACCGGCCATCAATCTCAGTCGTGAATCAAAGGTCTGGTTCCATGCACGGAATTTGTCGTTGGTGAAAACAATGAGGGCGTCTCCTGTCAGTGACCAAATATCTCCGACAAACTGGCACATCCACACTCCATTACCCACAATCACTTTCTTGGTTGATTCTTCCGGCAAAGACGGTAGGGGGTCTTTTCTAAAGAGGAGATTAAGCTTCGGTGCAAGGGCGCCTCCGCGCCTGGTGTCCTTGGCCTCCCACACCTCCTCTGTGTCCTTGCTAGTGCCCAGTCCTTCTTCTCCGTTAGGCACTTCCTCTTCTTCTTCACTGGAGAATACCGGTTGATCAGTCTTTTTCTCCAAAATACTTCTCATCTTCGCCAGGTGCTGCAGGCACTCGTAATAGCGAGGCACTGCCTTCACTTCTCCAGGTAATGGGGTTGCAAGCTCGCTCTCGATGCCAGCTTCGTTGGTCAGCATTTTCACTATTGAGTCCAAATCTGTACTTGTGCTTATTAATTTTCTCATATTACATTCCTCCACCATTTTTGCCCCCCATTCACACCAGTCAGGTGCTTCTCTTCGAGTGTAGCCCCTTTCAGGGTGGGCTGACACTATTATTGATAGTCCATCTTCTCCTGGTTGCTCGGCAAAAAATCTTCCATCCCTTTCGATGGCTTCTTTCATCCGCGTCGAGAGGCATCCCGCCTCTATCGACGGGTTTGATCCCACTATGTACTCAGTCCATTTCTGAGGCCACTTCTCTAAGCCTCCTCCATACAATATTACACATGCTGGTTCTTCATGTCGTCTTGGAGAGTCTGGATTAGACCCCTCCTTTCCGGTTCCTTTCATAGGATTTCCAGGTTCGGGATCCGATCTCCTTCCACCGCTAGCCATCTTTTCAATGAATAGCAGTTTCTCTAGTTGTAGGGTCGAGCTGTCTCCTTTCGAAGCCTTTCCGTGTGCACTCGGAACAGGGTCGATTCAGCTCTTAGTTACTCAGCGGCACCCTTTGCGTCGCCTCTACTCAGAACACCAATATGAGAACTTTTGCCTCGCTTATTGATGCTCTCAACGGCGGGATGCACTTCTTTTTCTTTTTCTTTTTTCCCCACCAGGTTTTCTACTGACAGGAAATTCTAACAAGGGTACATTCAATTGCAAATTCTAATTCAAACGTTATTGTAGCGAACAGGAAATGACGACTAATCATCAGCCCGAAGCCACTCAGCCTTTCAATTCTTGGGAACCTGTAAATCACAGAAGGTCTCCAACAGTTAAGAATCATGTACCATACAAGCCTTAGAAGAATTATCTTGGCTGTATTTCTTCTGCCTGGAGAGTAAGTACAGTTACTACTCCTGGTCAGCCTTTATTGTAGTCTTCAACAGCAGGAAAAAAAAAAAAAAAGAGAAAAGGGCAGAAAGAAGAAAAATCCTTTTGTGAGTTCAGCGGTCAAAAATCTGTAATCCTCTGATGCGTCCGGGAACAAAAATCTTTGTAATCCACACAGGTGTCCGGGAACAAGAGAATTTGTAATCCACACAGGTGTCCGGGAACAAAAAATTTGTAATCCACACAGGTGTCCGGGAACAAAAAATTTGTAATCTACATAGGTGTCCGGGAACAAAAAAATTGTAATCCACACAGGTGTCCGGGAACAAGAGAATTTGTAATCCACACAGGTGTCCGGGAAAAAAAATTGTAATCCACACAGGTGTCCGGGAACAAAAAAATTGTAATCCACACAGGTGTCCGGGAACAAAAAAAAAAAATATATTGTAATCCACACAGGTGTCCGGGAACAAAAAAATTGTAATCCACACAAGTGTCCGGGAACAAAAAATTTGTAATCCACACAGGTGTTCGGGAACAAAAAATTTGTAATCCACACAGGTGTCCGGGAACAAAAAATTTGTAATCCACACAGGTGTCCGGTGTTAGGGTTTTCCAGGTTATCTTTATCGTAGGATTATGTTGGAATGTAGACTATAATGATTAACCAATCTTGTCTTGCTCTCACAACGTAGTAAAGTAAAGTGGTTGCTTCCTCTGCTTGAGTGACCAGCTGCAGAGGAAGCAATCAAAGTTGTTCTGTTTCCCACAACATCGTAAAACACCCCCTGCTCTGATCTTACCAGAGGCCGGGGGTTCACCAAACCTGTCCACTCTCACCCCCACTCTATTCCTCCTAATAAATATGCCCTTGCAGGAAGGAGACTTTTCAGACTTCATTTGATAATCGCTGTTCAGACAGCGACGAATGGACTCTCCACCTGCAGGTGTCTAAAAGAACTTGCTTGTCTCCTGTTTGGTTCTTGCAAAATAAATTGGAGTGAGCAAATCTCTAACATCCGGGAACAAAAAAATTGTAATCCACACAGGTGTCCGGGAACAAGAGAATTTGTAATCCACACAGGTGTCCGGGAAAAAAAATTGTAATCCACACAGGTGTCCGGGAACAACAACAAAAAAAAAAAATTGTAATCCACACAGGTGTCCGGGAACAAAAAATTTGTAATCCACACAAGTGTCCGGGAACAAAAAATTTGTAATCCACACAGGTGTCCGGGAACAAGAGAATTTGTAATCCACACAGGTGTCCGGGAAAAAAAATTGTAATCCACACAGGTGTCCGGGAACAAAAAATTTGTAATCCACACAGGTGTCCGGGAACAAAAAATTTGTAATCCACACAAGTGTCCGGGAACAAAAAAATTGTAATCCACACAGGTGTTCGGGAACAAAAAATTTGTAATCCACACAGGTGTCCGGGAACAACAACAAAAAAAAATTGTAATCCACACAATGTGTCCAGGAACAACGAAATCTTGCAAGGGAGAAATGAAGGTTTATTATAAAGTTAAATTGAGAAAGAAAAAGGAAAAGGAAGAGGGGAGACAAGTCTTCTCTTTTTATCTTTCAAAATAAAAAGGCCTCTCTTCAGTCGGTCTCCTAATTGGTTGCCTTCTCTTTGGCCTTGGTTTTGGCATGAAATCTAAAACATTTGCAGGCTCCTCGTCGACTGGTTCATCTTCTTTATTTATACCCAATATCCGTGCCCATGTACCGGCCCCTCTTTCTTTTGCAAGTTCTGCCGCATACTCTGCGTATACTACAAACATTACTTTCAGCACCCCATACAAGTACAAGCTGTGAAGGATCTCCTCCTTACTCATGCTTAAAGTAATGTGCTGAGGGGTGACGGTCACCGTTTACCATGACACAATACAGTTCTAATCCTCCCGTGCTATCAAGGTTCTTTTCTAGGAAACTCTATTCCTTAAAGAGACTGTACTTATGTCACTCAAGGCCGTTCTGACATTTATTTGTATCAGTGAGCGGAATTAAGACAGTTTCTGGGAAGAAAAAACTGAAAAACTCCACACAGGTTCGTTTTGGAGCTGTGAGCAAAACAAAAAAATAAATGTTCTTCTATTGTCTTATTTTTATTTTTTTTTCTAAACTTTTAATCACAACCCCCCTCCTACTCGTTGGGCGCCAAAATGTCAAACGCACCTCTCGGATTAAGGTGCCCCCGGCTTCCCGGTAACGGGTTTGTTTTAGCCGGGTTCGGAGAGTCGTCCGTAATCTAACCACCCGAGTTAAATTAACTCCACCGGAATCAATCTAATTTCTGTACGACGCCAATCCCTCTCAAGTCACCCGAAGCTCGTGCCGAGTAACTCAATTCGAGGCAGGACTTCGAAGTGACCGCATCGTATTGATGGCTCCCCGCTAATATTTGAAGTTCTTATTCGTTACGGATATTTTTTAGATGTCTTTGTTAAGACCTCAGGGATTCGTTTGTATAGCGCACCCAAGCACTAGTTTTGCCGAAGTAAATGTTGATATGGGTCCGTTCCACTTGGTCGCTCATGCAGCGAGCCGACCAACTTTTTTATTCGAAAGAGAATCGAATTAATAAAAGTGTGACAATAATAGCATTTAAGAAGAAAATTAATGCACTTTATATGATTAATTCTAACTTCGTACACGTAGATCTAGCACTTAACCGTCGGAGTTCTTCACCCCTCTTAATTGCTTTAAAAAGAATAACAACTTTCTTAAACCGGATAAAAATGTCGTGCTCTATTTAGATTTGCCCAATAATTACTTTAGAAGGCAAGTCTATTTTTTGATCGTGTCCCGTTTAACTTTTTGACGCGGTCCGACAAATTTAGGAACTGGGCCGCGCCCGACGGACAATCGAAATACTTTTATCCTCCTCCAACTCCAATGATTTATTTTAACCGTCGTCGTTATGTTATTTAAAAAAAAAAATGAATTTTCAACCGAATTTACTTTTAACGAAATCCACTCTTCCGAAAGTTATTTAATCCTCTAACTTGCTCGGAGTTACTTTTTACGCGGCCCGTCTAAAAGGGGAAGCGGGCCTGAGCCTTTCAAATAGTTAAATAACTTTCCGTTCTACACAAAACCAATAATCTGATTTAAACACTTCCTTTAATTTATTCAGACGAAACAACTTTCGAACGGATCGAAATTCACTTGTGGCTCAGATAACTACGGAAGTTATTTAAGTCTCTAACTTGTTCGGAGTTCCTTTTTACGCGGCCCGTCTAAAAGGGGAAGCGGGCCTGAGCCTTCGGTTGCATATTCAGTACAAATCCGCGCACAACGAAGTAAGTAATATACAAAACACATTTATTGTAGAAACATGGAATAGAATTACAAATCTCAATTACTCCAGAAACTGAACAATTTCACTCACTGATACCCGTGTTAATAAAATCATTCAATCCCAGAACAATTCGATTGCAAAACACAGTTCATAAAAAAGGGAAGAGGTAAATACCAGCTGCGTGCTATTTTTGGTGGAAGCAAATTCGAGTGATCAGTTCGATCTTGCTTCTAAAATCCAAATTAGAGAAACAGGCTGGCCACGAGGAAGCCGGCGGCCCGATGACTATTCCCCCCTCTCGCTAAAATACATAAAAACGGTCATCCTCACCTAATTCCTCGTTTAAAGTTGTCCAGTCCAATTTTTGGGAGTAAATCCAAGTTAATTTCAGTCCAGCGATCCTGCGTCTCACACAAAGATCTTTGGGACTTTGGAATAAAAATCTTGAAACTCCTCCGGGCCTCTTCACGTATGAGCGCTCTTTTGGGGGAAAAAGCCCTGAAGCTGCTCCTGCAGGACCTTTTATAGACCTCTCCGTCCCCCCCTCCCCTTTCTTTTCTCCTGTACTTTCCCTATAGGGTAAGACTGCCCAGTTTTCCCACGCCTATAGAAGGGACTGGCAAGCGTTCTCACGCCTATAGAGGGAACTGGCCAGTTTTCCCACGCCCATAGAGGGAACTGGCCAGTTTCCCCACGCTTGGTTATCTGTGGCCTTCAGCAGCTGTTTCCGCCCTGACCACGCAGTACTTTCCACCAAATGCACAGCTAGTGGTAAAACCTTTCACTTCCCCTTTTCTTCTCTTTCTGTTACATGAAAATAACTTTTTAAAGTTACGCTTCAATTAACTCTGAAATAAAAATCCAAACCCTTGACCTACTTTTCTAAACAATTTAAGTCACGCCACTATTCTCATAGTGACGGGTTTCTTGATCGAATTGACAAATAATATTGCTTAAAGCGGTTACAGAATACATTTTTAGCCAAGCAAAGAAATAAAAAAATAAAAATCACATTTGTGCTTCTCCAAACAATTTATGTCACGCCCCTATTCTCATAGTGACGGGTCTCTTGATCGAATTGACAAATAATATTGCTTAAAGCGGTTACAGAATAAATATTTAGCCAAGCAAGGAAATAAAAAAAAAATAAAAATCACATTTGTGCTTCCATGCGTGACTCACACTCTGACACCGTGTTCCTTTTTTATATCTATTTTAACCGGTTCAGCTTATTCTGGCCCCTCTTTTGGTCTCACGTTTTGGTCTGGCGCCATCTTTTGGACAAATTTGGAATTTCAGCTCTGCCAATTTATTCCTGTGAACAATCCATATTCTACCATTTGCACCATCTCTACCCCCATGTTACATGACATCTCCATAGCCGTTTTCTCTGCCATTTTGACCTTGTGTGGATGTTGTTGCATCCCTTGTCTCCGATCCCTAATTAACAGACTAATTACAACTGCTATCTCTCCACCAGCTGAGAGTTTCCCATTGCTCCAAAGGGATGACCTTTCGATCGACGCGGGTTCCTTCTCTAGTGACGACCCGGTCGGCGACTCTATTGTGGTAAACCTGTCCGGTTTGTTTCTTGACCCTAGCTTTGCCGATTATGACTCAGTTTCCTCCTGAGTGTAAGTTAGTTCTTGCGAAATGTGATCCCTTGGCTGAAAATCTTTTTGAAGTGGCCATATGGGTGATGGGTTGTTCTCCGGGTACTTATGATAAGACAGGGGGGAATTGTTAGATAAATTGTATATATATGTTATCATGCGTTCCCTAATGAGTACTTATTAATAAAGTTATTGCGCAGAATGCTTGCTGTTTCTTCTTGCAGACATCACCCAGTCCACAACAAGTCAAACGATGCTGTCTGGAGCTTCCTGACCTTCTCCAAGAAAGTTGTTGATGTCTGCACATGTCATTTTGTCTATGCACTCTTTTCACATGACTACTTTGTTTCCCATTGTATTTTGTCCTTGCACACTTTTCGTTTCTCATGGGATCCTGTCTGCGACTTCTAGTTTCACATAGAATCTCGTTTCTTCTCTCATGAGACAAAGCCCACGCTTTCCCCCCCACCTATCAGGGGCTAGTCTCACATTGTAGGTAGGGCATTCCTAAATAAAAAGAGAGGAGTGTAAACAAGACCTTTAGTGTATTTTGGATTGCTGTAAGTCTGGATGCACTCCTCGCGAGAAAAGACTCAACATTCTGTCTCACTGGTTTTGTCTGCTGATCCTTTTGCTGAATCTGAACCTAACAGCCGCTGTTATTTTTTTCCTTTGTCTTGTTGCTTTGCTTTGATGGCTTTTAACTTTCGCACTTACTGGCTTTCTTTGTGGCGCCGTTGTGTGGCAGCCTTATAGGAGCCTATTGAGTTGCGCTCATGTCATCTTTGTGTCTTTTATATACCCGCTCTGTGGTATGAATATTGCTGGGGCCTGAATATCCCCACCCCCGGGATCTATAAAGTTTCAATGAATCAATGAATGAATCAATCAATCAATGAATCAATCAATGAATCAATCAATGAATCAACCAATGAACGAAGGAATCAATCAATCAATCAATCAATCAATCAATCAATCAATCAATCATCTGACTTAGCTCCCACAATAGCTCCTACAAGATGTCTCTTAGCTGGCTCGTATCTTTGTTTGTTAGCCTTGGAAACTCCTCTATTTTGTTTAGCAGTGTGTCCTCAATTGCTTCTGAGAAACGGTGACACTCTTCAAACCGTTCCCAAATCATCTTTACGCCTCCAGCGGGTAGTGCATGAACCCTTTTTGTCTGCTCTGCAGATCTTGGACCTAGCCACCTTGTTAGTAGGTCGAACTCCTCTGTTTCTGATAAATTTAAGTCTTTAGTTGCGCCAATAAATGATACTTTCCATGCCCAATAGTTTTGCGGTTTGTCGTCAAATTGCAGTAAACCAACGCTGACGAGTTACCGCATTTTCACGATTAAAACGTGCACCGTAATGAAAGGCGCAGTCTCAGTTATGTGTGCCATGACTGGGTTTAACACACATAGGGCGCACCGCATCATAGGGCGCGTGTTTTATATATACAATCCACGCCCACGCTCTCAACTACGTCCGCCTTACAACGACACACATACGCATACACATACACACACGTACACACACGTACACGCATACACGCACACAAATACACACACAAACACACACACACACACACACACACACACACACACACACACACACACACACACACACACACACACACACACACACACACACACAGCAGTGACTCTCCAATACACATCGATACCAAATGATCAGGTGACGCTTTCCCGCCTTTTCCGGACAGTATAAAACCTTCTGACCTGGAGATGGGGGTGAGTTACATCTGCTGAAGTTCCATGTGTACTGACCGCCATTAAACAACCCAAGATTTGCCAATAAAGAACCAACCGTTACCCCACATCTTAGTTTTCCTGACCCAACAACGGACATCATCAACACGCAACAGCCGTTGGTGGAATCGAACCCGCACTTTCTTAACTGTGAAGCGGACATGCTAACCAATTCACCAACGAGCCGCCAAAGAATATAAATATTACTATATTGAGTCAAATACAAACCAGATTACAGATACAGGGGAGCCTTGGTTTTCGAGCACAATCCGTTCCAGAAGGCTGTTCGAGAAGTGAATCGTTCGAATTCCGAATCATGTTCTCTCATTACAAATAATGAAAAAAACAAAAATCCATTCCAAGAAAAAAAAAAAACGCCCTTTTTAAGCATTTTTTCATTCGCACATTTTTGTCCGATCACGTAACTGCAGCGTGTCGCCGACTGCACAACTGATGGTCGCATTATTGTGACAGAGCTGTCACTAAAATTTAGAATATAGTTTGAAAGTCCTGATGTACTTTCCAAAATTTAAGTGGACCTCAGTGCGCAGGGAGCTTAATTTGGTCGGATCGCGCAACTGCAACTCACCGGGCGCTCACTGTCGCATTGCTTTAGGAGCGTCTTTGTGTTTTGGGATGTTTTTACTGCTCCCACTTGCTTCCTTTGGAGGCATGATTAGAGTTGATGCAATCCTCAGAGTAACGAGAATGTACCGTATTTGCCGGTGTATTAGTCGACCTTTTTCGATCCAAAATCGACTGAAAAAAATCGACCTCGACTTATACACCGAGTCATAAAATTTAACTTCGTATTCATCACTTCAAATGTGATGGTAACCAAGGCCGTTTCTCATGCATCTCATTGTGCGTGGGTGTGCGTCCGTCAGGCTCATCAAACAGCGAGAAACTGAATCATTATAAAGCGTTTGTTGCATTAACACGCATCCTCAGCAACAATTTCAAATATTCTCACCTCAATAATGGACATCAAAAGCCAGGCAGCGACGATGACTGCTAGGGGGAAGTACTGGGTATTGAGCGAATGTGCGAGTCATCGCGCGTCAAGCAACGACAATAACTACCGGTACGTAAACATTCAATCGCCATGTCTAAATGAATGTCATTGGCACTTTGAAAATATTCGGCAAACTTGGCCAGACTTCCAGGGGAAGAGACCGAATTTTCACTTGTTCTGGCCGACCGGAGGAACCAGCCGAGGCGGACACATTACGGCGGTTGAGTTGTTGGCACTTAGAAAATATTCGCCAAACTTGGCCGGACTTGCAGGGGAAGAGGCCGAATTTTCACTTGTGGTGGCCGACACAGGGAACCAGCCGAGGCGGACACTTTACGGCGGTTGAGTCGTTCGCACTTTGAAAATATTTGCCAAACTTGGCCAGACTTCCAGGGGAAGAGGCCGAATTTTCACTTGTGGTGGCCGACATGGGGAACCAGCCGAGGCGGACACTTTACGGCGGTTGAGTCGTTGGCACTTAGAAAATATTCGCCAAACTTGGCCGGACTTCCAGGGGAAGAGGCCGAATTTTCACTTGTGGTGGCCGACACGGGGGACCAGCCGAGACGGACACTTTACGGCGGTTGAGTCGTTCGCACTTTGAAAATATTCGCCAAACTTGGCCGGACTTGCAGGGGAAGAGGCCAAATTTTCACTTGTGGTGGCCGACACGGGGAACCAGCCGAGGCGGACACTTTAAGGCGGTTGAGTCGTTCGCACTTTGAAAATATTTGCCAAACTTGGCCAGACTTCCAGGGGAAGAGGCCGAATTTTCACTTGTTCTGGCCGACATGGGGAACCAGCCGAGGCGAACTCTTTATGGCGCAAGAGCCGTTGGCACTTAGAAAATATTCGCCAAACGCTCTCGATGGGACAGAAGACGACCTTATCTGGGAGGAGGAGGAGGAAACTGAGGATAGAGAAGACCAAGAAGATGCCCTTTATGACGACAAACTAAACGAAAACGAATGGAACGAGCTTTTCGGAAATAGCGACGATGAAGACGAATTTTGAACTCGATGTACCGGCAATCACTTTATAATTATAATTTGTTGTTTCTTAACTAAAAATAAACCAGTTTCTAAGAGTGTTCATTGTTGTTAGTCTCTCTCGGCGCGTAAAATCACAGGGTCATGAAGTAAATTTAAAATGGCGTATAGATCGCTCGCTACAAACTCGCAAATTTGAACACATTTCGTCAATAAATTTCGCATATTTCTGATTGAATTTTGAAGTTTAATATAATGCAACAATTGAGCTCGACTTATACAAAGGATATATCATAAAATCGTAAATTTCCGTCGAATTTTAGGGGGTCGACTTATTCACCGAGTCGACTTATACACCAGCAAATACGTTAATAACAAACTGAGTCAATTCTGCAGAAAAGATAATTGGAATCAACCTCCCATCTATCCAAGACTTGTACCTGTCCAGGACCAGGAAACGTGCAAGTAACATCTCAACAGACCCTTCGCACCCAGGTTGCAGCCTGTTTGAACTACTCCCCTCCGGACGCCGTTATAGAGCTCTGTACACTAAAACCAGCAGACACAGAGACAGCTTCTTCCCCCAGGCTGTCGCTCTGATGAACTCACACCACTCTTAGAGTCTCAGAGTCATTACTGCGCAATAACATCCCGCTTGCCACACCTTTTTTGTCTACACTGTTTGTACTATGTGTCCTCTCTGCATCCATTGCAGCCTGGTGATCCTAGAAGAGGGACCCTCCCATCTGTGGTCTCTTCTCAAGGTTTCTCATTTCCCCTAGCTGGAGTTTTGAGTTTTTCCTTGCCCTCTTGGGAGTTTAAGATCAGGGGGTGTTTGAGAATATCTTTCGTTCTTCACATGTCCTGAGTGTTGTTGTTAGTCACCTAAATGTTGAACAGAGGCTGTGATTTACCGAAGTCAAATTCCTTGTTTGGCACGCTCAAACATGGCGAATAAAAAACTCTTGAATCTTGAATCTTGGCATGCGGGTCCTCTCGGTTCATCTCGCGAGGTTCGACAACCGAATTTTGTCCCACATCCGAAGCAAAAAATTCCGGAATTTTTTGTTCAAATAACGATTTGTTCGAGAACCGGGATGTTGGAAAACAGTTGTACCACTCCAAAACAATTTAAAGCAAACCTTTGATGAGAATGGGATTTGAACCCATGCATGCAGAGCACAATGGATTAGCAATCCATCACCTTAACCTCTCAGCCACGTCATCTTGTGTTGACAAGTCATGTTACGTACGTTGTGCCAAGATACTTTGGATGTGAAGCTTGTGAAAATCCGACGAGGATGTGATATGAAATGATGAGTGGAGAGCACAATGGAGTAGCAACCCATCGCCTAAATATCTCAGCCATCGCATCTCATGCATGAGTTGAATAGGCGACATGATATGGTATGTACGGTGTAGTATATGCCGCAAGGTAAAATGATACGATACTTTGGCTGTGTAATGAAGAAAAGGTAAGCCACAAAATAAGTGACACTGTAAACAAAGAAAAACGTTTTTTCAATGTTGTCTCACCCCAAATCTTTGGGATCATCGGATCTGCACAGTTGAATAGTTCCACCAACATTTTAACATCAACATTCTTTCATGGTCTGCCTGGGTGTCTTGGCTGAAGATCCTAAAGAAAAGACCCTAAACCTATTGTATGCGATTGCATATTGGTCATGATCGTATAGCGTTGTGGCTGTAGCATCACCGGAACGAATCTGGGTCATGGCGTAAGTAAATTACCTTGCTGAATTTGTCCGTTGTTCACTGTTGCCAAACAGCCTTCTGTTGAACACAGACTTCCAGACACGTCCACCTATGTTTTAACATCAACATTATTTCATAAAGTTCGTCCAAATTCATCTTGGTGAAACTCCCGCAAGTGTTCCCATCTTTTTTTAGGCCTGTCTTCCACGAGGCAGCGGTAGACACAAAATTATGATCTTGAAAGGACACGCCCAAACTGGCTATATCAATCTGAATTCATTAATCACTAAAATGCAGTCCTCAGGTCCATGTCATATTCGCTACCAATCGGAATGTAACGGAGTCAGCTAATTTACTACGTGGCTCGTTGGCCTAGCGCAGGGGTCACCAGCCTTTCTTAAACCGAGAGCTACTTCCTGGGTACTGATTATGGCAAAGGGCTACCAGTTTGAAGCACACTTCTGAAATAGCCAATTTGTTCAATTTGGCTTTCACCATGTGTTATTATTGTCATTTCCAGTTCACATGTAAGTGTGATTTTAACAAGAATAGCAAAAATACAGTCAAACCTTGGTTTTTGACAACAATCCGTTCCAGAAGGCGGTTCGAATAGCGAATCGGTCAAATTCCGAATCTATTTTTCCCATTAAAAATAATGGAAAAAAATAAATTTCGTTTCAAGACAAAAACCCACGCCTTTGTTTAAAGCATTTTTTCATTTGCGCATATTTGTCTGATCGCGCAACTGCAACGCACCGCCGAAGGCGCAACCGTAGAGCGTCGCCCACCGCGCAACTGCACCGCGCTTGTTGCAATAATGTGACAGAGCCGTCGCTGAAATTTAGAAAATATTTTTGAAGTTCTGATGGACTTTCCAAAATTTAAGTGGACCTCAGTGCGCAGGGAGCTTAATTTGGTCCAATCGCGCAACCGCAGCGCGCCAGGCGCTCGCTGTCGCGTTGCTTTAAGAGCGTCTTTGTGTTTTAGGATGGCTTTACCGCTCCCACTTGCTTTCTTTGGAGGCATGATTAGGGGTTATATATTACTCAAAGTAACGAAAATACAATAACAACGAAGTCAGTCGGCATCCGGGCCACACGGTCGAGTTTTCTCGGGTCCTCCCGGCTCATCTCGCGAGGTTCGACCTCCGAATTTTTTTCGACAACCGAAGCAAAAGAATCTCAATTTTTTTTTTTCGAATTCCGATTTGTTCGAGAACCGGGACGTTCGAAAACCGAGGTTTGATTGTAAAATAAATAGATGCAGTTCACTGACAAGTGTTGCTATTTGAGATCATTTTAGAGCAGTCCTGCGGGCGACTCATGCGGTCCTCACGGGCGACCTGGTGCCCGTGGGCACCATGTTGGTGACCACTGCTCGACAGTGTAGAGCGCACGTAGAGTGCTTGGAACATAAGCACTCACAGCACAAAGCAGGTGATAAAAAGTGCAGTGGGACACCATGGAAAAATATTTAAGAGGGTTGAAAAAAACGGCAGAAAGAGACGGAGATACGAGAATTGAGAGTCACACGAAAGCTAAGGCAAGGCAATACTATGACGAAGCGTACGTAGCGCTCGGCTTCAGTGTGACTACGATGGGAGACGAGGAAAGACACCGGTGTGTTTACTGTACCTTACAATGTATGAAGCGGACAGTATGAAGCCAAATAAATTAAGGTGGCACTTATGAAGTCATTGCACCCCAATCACGCTGATAAGATGTGTCAAATGCACCTCTTTCCATAAGGTGCCCCCGGCTACCCGGTCACGGGTTTGTCTTAGCCGGGTTCGGAGATTCGTCCGTAATCTAACCACCCGAGTTAAATTAACTCCACCGGAATCAATCTAATTTCTGTACGACGCCAATCCCTCTCAAGTCACCCTAAGCTCGAGCCGAGTAACTCAATTCGAGGCAAGACTTCGAAGTGACCGCATCGTATTGATGGCTCCCCGCTAATGTTTGAAGTTCTTATTATGTTACGGATATTTTTAGATGTCTTTGTTAAGACCTCAGGGATTCGTTTGTATAGCGCACCCTAGCACTAGTTTTGCCGAAGTAAATGTTGATATGGGTCCGTTCTACTTGGTCGCTCAAGCAGCGAGCCGACCAACTTGTTTATTCGAAAGAGAATCGAATTAATAAAAGTGTGACAATAATAGCATTTAAGGAGAAAATTAATGCACTTTACGTTATTAATTCTAACTTCTTATATGTAGATCTAGCACTTAACTGTCGGAGTGCTTCACCCCACTTGATTGCTTTAAAAAGAATAACAACTTTCTTAAAACGAATAAAAATGTCTTACTGTATTTAGATTTGCCCCGTAATTAATTTGGAAGGCAAGTCTATTTTTCGATTGTGTCCTGTTTAACTTTTGACGCGGCCCGACAAATTTAGGAACTGGGCCGCGCCCGACGGGCAATCAAAATACTTTTATCCTTCACCAACTCTAATAATCCATTTTAACCATCGTCGTTATTTTATTTAGAGGAAGTAAATTTTCAAACGAATTCACTTTTAACGAAATTCACTCTTCCCTTAAATATCTACGAAAGTTATTTAATTCTCTAATATATTCGGAGTTACTTTTTACGCGGCCCGTCAAAAGGGGAAACGGGCCTGCGCCCTTCAAATAATTAAATTACTTTCAGTTCTACACCAACCCAATAATCCGATTTAAACACTTCCGTTAATTTATTCAGACGAAGCAAACTTTCAAACGGATTGAAATTCACTCGTGTCTCAAATAACTACGAAAGTTATTCAATTCTCTAAAATTGTCTGATGTTACTTTTATTTATTACGGTCCTATGTTATACCATAATAAACCCCCGTACATTAATCAAATCGTCAAATCAACCCCAAACCATCGATTGCACATTCAGTACAAATCAGCGCACAACGAAGTAAATAATATACAAAACACATTTATTGAAGAAACATGAAATAGAATTACAAATCTCAATTACTCCAGAAACCGAACAATTTCACTCACTGATACCCGTGTTAATAAAATAATTCAATCCCAGAACAATTCGATTGCAAAACACAGTTCATGAAAGAGGGAAAAGGTAGACACCAGCTGCGTGCTATTTTTGGTGGAAGCAAAGTCGAGTGATCAATCCGATCTTACTTCTAAAATCCAAATTAGAGAAACAGGCTGGCCTCGAGGGAGCCGGTGGCCCGATGACTATTCCCCACTCTCGCTAAAATACATAAAAGTCGTTTTCTCTCACCTAGTTTCTCCTGTAAAGTTGTCCAGTTCAATTCTTTGGAGTAAATCCAAGTTAATTTCAGACCAGCGATCCTGCGTCTCACACAAAGATCCCGGGACTCTGGAAAAAATCTTGAAACTCCTTCGGGCTTCTTCACGTATGAGCGCTCTTTGGAGGGAAAAGCCTCGTAGCTGCCTCTGCAGGACTTTTTATAGACTTGTCTGGTACCTATATCCTCTCTATAGGGTAAGACCGCCTAGTTTCCCACGCCCTATAGAATTTGGTCAGTTTTCCCACGCTGTATAGGGTTTGGACAATTTTCCCCCGCTCGTACACCTGCTGTCCTTCAGCAGATGTTTCCGCTTTGACCACGCATTACTTTCTCCGAACCCGGCTAAGACAAACCCGTTACCGGGTAGCCGGGGGCACCTTATAGAAAGAGGTGCGTTTGACAAAACATATATACTTCATCATATCAATCAATGTGTAAATAATTTACCCAAACATAGTTGCTCAATCAGAGCACAGACACAGCACACAGAGCTTTGTGACTTTCACTTACACATAGGCAGTGAGCACAGGCACGGCACACAGAGCTCAGTTAAGTTCCATGACACATAGTCACAAAACATTCAGTAAATAACAGGACATTCAGGTGATAACAGAACACACCTTATCCTTCCCTCCCATTCCCTTCCAAGTTCCTGCTTTTGGTCAGTATAAAGCCTTCTGATCTGGAGTGTGACGTTGTTTCATCTGCTGAAGTGCCTTGTGCACTGACTGCCATTAAACAACCTAACATCTGTTACAAAAACTGTTACTGCACATTTTTGTTTTCCTTGCTTAACGATGGACATCTTGAACAAAACGCAACAGGCCGTTTTAGCTATAGTATTTGTTAGGGTTTTTCAGATTATCCTTATCGTATGATTATGTTGGAATGCAACCGGTAATAAATAACCTACCTTGTCCCATCCTCCACAAGGTCGTAAAACATCCCCTGATATGTTTTGACTAGAGGACAAGGGCTTTCTATTCAGCCTACTCATACCCCCACTCTGTTTCTCTTAATAAATATGCCCTTGCAGGGTGGAGAGTTCAGACCTCCATTCGAACATCGCTGTACGCACAGCGACGAATGGACTCTCCACCTGCAGTGAGCGAATCTTTAACATTTTGGTGCCGAAACCCGGGATCCCTCATACCCGCTATCTGTCTGATGAAGAAGGACGTGCTGCATTGTCGACAAGCCAGCGTCCATTAGGAGGACCTGGAGAAGAAAGTCCTGGGAAGAGAATTCTTCGCTGGGCCAGCATCTTAGGTCTGCCTTCGTCTGACAGAGGTGGATTGACGGGACCCGGCAGTGCAACGAACCAGGGGATAAGTAAGTTAAAGGCCTGAAGTTGTGTGATTGTGTTGTTGTGAAACGCGTAAAATGTAGAGGTGCACGAGAGCCATCTTGGGTTCAAGTCCCAGTGGAATGAACAGGCTAAGAAAAGCAGAGCTTCTTTTTTGTTCATCGAAGAGGTGCGTAGATTCTTCTTTGTCTGTTCTTCCGAGCTGAGGGATCTGGCTTGGGTTAGAGTCCCAGTGGAAGGAACGTGCTAAGAAACACAGAGCTTCTTTTTTGTTAATCAAAGAAGGGCGTAGATTTTTCTTTGTATGTTTTTCCAAGCCAAAGAACAGCTTGGGTTCAAGTCCCAGTGGAAGAAACGGACTAAGAAAAACAGCTTCTTTTTCTTAATTGAAGAAGGGCGTAGATTTTTTCTTTTGTCCGTTTTTCCAAAGCTGTTTGGGAGGGTTTTACACCCATCCCTGGATAGGCCTAAAAAAGCGCTGGAGTTTGTGTGATTGAGTGTGTGACTGGTAGGATAAACTGACTAAATGGCAGTTCTAGCATTGATCCACGGCAATAAAACAGGCTAGTAATTTGTTGAAAGGTCAATTTAAACCTGCATTGAGGATCCTCAAAGGAAAAAAAACAAAAAAAAAAACGACAGAACATGCTTTCAGGAATTAGAAGAAGCTAAATTGTGAATTTAAGATTTTGCAATGCTTCATTTAATAGGAATAATTGATTGGTTGTGTTATAAGATTATACAAAATTCTAAATGCAAGCTAAATCTGAGAGATTGAGTTCTTCAAATTTAAAAACAAAGAAAAAATTCAGATTAATTTGCCAGTTGTTTGTTTTAGTTAAGTTTTTTTGAATTGGTGGATTGTTCTACCAGGAAACTTGAGTTGAAAATGATATATGAATGTTGTGTGGTGAGCTTGGATGAATTGGGACCAATGTGATAGTATAAGTCCTTTTTGGAGACTGTGTGAGATGCATATGATGAGCATTGATGAATGATTGCCTGAATGAAAAGTTGAATGGTTGAAGTCGTTGGCGATTACTATGGGAAATTAGTAGAGCGACTTTGATGACAGAGTGATTTTGAGCAGGTTGAATGCTAAAAAGAAAACGTAGCTTTTGGATTGATAATTAACTAGAGAAAAAACTGGAGAACCAGTAACACATGTAGAAGATGTGTGAACTGAGAAATTAAGAAGCGTTTTGGAAAGAAAGTCAAATTAAATGATGATGGAATCGTATGTAGTAAAGAACACATTCTCCCAGAAAGTTTGTCAAGGTGTGAGGCATGGGCGTTGCCAAGCATCAGAAGGAGGGAGTGAGTAGGACAGATAGTGGAAGATAGTAATATTACAACACTTTATGACAATGAATTTTCGAATACATTTGGTGTTATACTGTGGTAAGTTTTTTGTTCTGGTCTCATGCAATGTATATCTCACTAGTAAGCGTAAGTGTGACCAGGTCATGTTTTGGGTCAGGTTCGTGAGGAATTGTTTGGGCCTTGGTCCATGAACGTAGACTAATTGGCACGAGACACATCTGGTTTCCATTAACAACTGACAAGATATGCACCGTGTAGAGTTGGGGAGGCTGACTGTGGGGTCATAGATTGTCCAGCAGCCCCGTGTGCGCCCACCCAAGTGAGGAAAGGAGTGCTTTCTCGTAAATAATGAGGAGATCCGTATTGGGAGTAATCTGTTGGTCCTTTCTTTAAGACCCTTTTTTAAATGGTTTTCTGGTGTAGATAGGTTAGCAACACGAGAGATTTAGAGGTTCAAAAGAAAGACAGTTAAAAGAAAACATTTTTGATTTGGACAATTGCAGGCTAATAGGAACATGAGAACGATAAGAACTACGAGGTGGGATCCAATTTCATTGGGGAGATTGAGAACTTACAGCACCATATTCTAAGTCACATTTTTGAGCAAGCATGACACAGGTAATAACATTTAAGAGGTAAAGACATATATCAGGGCTTGATGTAGAACGCAGACCTCGATGAGTTGATTTTCAATAATGATACTGAAGACAACATACTGTCCGATTAAATTGGAACTCTTGATAAAATGTAGCTCAAAAATAGGATGAGTTGCAGGATTTACAATATAAAAACGAGACCGCTGTTATTAGAAGAATTTGAAGTTTGGTAAACAAACGTTACCAGCAAATTGATGGAAGCAGCTACATTTGGAGATAGTCTTACAAGTTTGATGTCCCAGCCTGTCATTCTCAGTGTCAGGGTCCCTGTTAGGGTTTTACAGAGTATCCTTATCATAGGATTATGTTGGAATGCAACAAGTAATAAATACCTTACCTTGTCCTCCTTATCACAAGATCGTAAAACATCCCCTGAGACATTTAGACTAGAGGACAAGGGCTTTCTATTCAGCCCACTCATACCCACACTCTGTTTCTCTTAATATATATCCTCTTGCAGGAAGGAGAGTTCAGAGCTCTATTCGAACATCGCTGTACGCACAGTGACGAATGGACTCTCCACCTGCAGGTGTCTAAAAGGACTTACTTGTCTCCCGTGTGGTTCTTGCAAAATAAGTTGGAGTGAGCAAATATCTAACATTTTGGTGCCGAAACCCGGGATCCATCATACCCGCTATCTGGCTGACAAAGGAGGACGTGCTGCATTGTCGACAAGCCAGCGTCCATTAGGAGGACCTGGAGAAGAAAGTCCTGGGAAGAGAATTCTTCGCTGGGCCAGCATCTTAGGTCTGCCTTCGTCTGACAGAGGTGGATTGACGGGACCCGGCAGTGCAACGAACCAAGGGGGCAAGTAAGTTAAAGGCCTGAAGTTGTGTGATTGTGTTGTTGTTTGTTAAACGCGTAAAAAAGGTGCACGAGAGATACGGCTTTGGTTTGTCCGAGCTATGAGATACGGCTTTGGTTTGTCCCAGCTATGAGATACGGCTTTGGTTTGTCCGAGCTATGAGGTACGGCTTTGGTTTGTCCGAGCTATGAGGCCTAAAAAAAAAAGCGCTGGAGTTTGTGTGATTGAGTGTGTGACTGGTAGGATAAATTGACTAAAAAGCAGTTCTAGCGTTGATCCACGGCAATAAAACAGGCTAGTAATCTGTTGAAAGGTCAATTTAAACCTGCATTGAGGATCCTCAAAGAAAAAAAAATTGAAAAAAAATTGTAAAACCTTAAACTACTAAAATTAAGATGGGAAATAAGAACGGTAAATCTCTTGCTCTGCTCTTCTTTGAGATGAGAAGTTCATGGCAAGTAGATTTCTTAATTGTATGCAATACATGCTGAAGTGGTAGAAGTGCTAGAGTGTGGGTGAGATCTTCACAAAGAGATGAGAACGAATTCAAGAGACAAAAGCTAGAAAGATGAAAACTGATGAGGTCATAAGTGTTTGTCAGACCAAGACAATAAGGCCCCTGTGAGCAGGTGCAAGGCCGCAGCTCAAGCCGCGGCTCAAGCGAGGGGCAAGAGGAGTTTAATAATAATAATAATAATAATAATAATAATAATAATAATAATAATAGTAAGGTGGCAAATTACAAATGACTAGAGATCAATTTGTGTTACACTAAAGTTAAAATATGCAAATCAAGTGGTAAAGAAATGCAACTTGCTTCTAGAAGATAAATGAATAAAATTAGAATGTGCTGTCCTCGTGTGCATGGGAGGGACCAGCTCATGATCGACCACAGGAAATGGCCAGCCTGTGATGAATCATTGTTGCTGAGACCTACCTTCCGCACGCGAGAGCTGTGCATGTGTGTGCTTATGTGTTAAAGTTAAAGTTAAAGTCCCAAATTGATGAAGATTGGCTAAACTTTTAGTATAAAGAAATTTGCTAGACTGTTGTCTATTCAATTTACACCGCAGAACAGAAACAATTTTGACAGATAAAAATGAGAGGAAAAGAGAGAAATCTGTTTGCGAGCAGAAACCAATCCACACTAGTGCATGTTAAGTGTCGAACCCACATGAGGAATTCGAAAAAGAAAAAAAAAATGACAGAACATGCTTTCAGGAGTTGGAAGAAGCTAAATTGTGAATTTAAGATTTTGCAAGGCTACATTTAATAGGAATAATTGATTAGTTGTGTTATAAGATTATACATAATTCTAAATGCAAGCTAAATCTGAGAGTTTGAGTTCTTCAAATTTAAAAACAAAGAAAAAATTCTGATTACTTACAATTACAGAATTGGTGGATTGTTCTACCAGGAAACCTGAGTTGAAAATGATATATGAATGTTGTGTGGTGAGCTTGGATGAATTGGGACCAATGTGATAGGAAGACTCCTTTTTGGAGACTGTGTGAGATGCATATGATGAGCATTGATTAATGATTGCCTGAATGAAAGGTTGAATGGTTGAAGTCGTTGGCGACTACTATGGAAAATTAGTAGAGCGACTTTGATGAAAGAGTGATTTTGAGCCGGTTGAATGTTAGAAAGAAACAGAAGCTTTTGGATTGATAATTAACTAGAAAAAAAATGGAGAACCAGTAACACATGTAGAAGATGTGTGAACTGAGAAATTGAGAAGCGTTTTGGATAGAAAGTCAAATTAAATGATGATGGAATCGTATGTAGGAAAGAACGCATTCTCCCAAAAAGTTTGTCAAGGTGTGAGGCATGGGCGTTGCCAAGCCTCAAAAGGAGGGAGTGAGTAGGACAGATAGTGGAAGATAGTAATAATACAAGACTTTATGACAATGAATTTTCGAATACATTTGGTGTTATACTGTGGTAATTTTTTTGTTCTGGTGTTGATAGGTTCGCAACACGAGAGATTTAGAGGTTCAAAAGAAAGACAGTTAAAAGAAAACATTTTTGATTTGGACAATTGCAGGCTAACAGGAACATCAGAACGATAAGAACTACGAGGTGGGATACAATTTCATTGGGGTGATTGAGAATTCACAGCACCATACTCTAAGTCCCATTTTTGAGCAAGCATGACAATAACATGCGAGAGGTCAAGACATACAGATCAGGGCTTGATGTGGAACGCAGACCTCGATGAGTTGATTTTCAATAATGATACTGAAGAGAACATACTGTCCGATTAAATTGGAACTATAGATAAAATGTAGCTCAAAAATAGGATGAGTTGCAGGATTCACGATATAAAAACGAGACCGCTGTTATTAGAAGAATTTGAAGTTTGGTAAACAAACGTTACCAGCAAATTGATGGAAGCAGCTACATTTGGAGATAGTCTTACAAGTTTGATGTCCCAGCCTGTCATTCTCAGTGTCAGGGTCCCTGAAACCCAATCCGAGACTTCGCCTGCAGCCGTGAACAACTACAAAATGGTGCCTGGCTCTGAACCACCTTTGACCTTTGGCTAAGGACAAGAAAAGACTGCTGTTGTGCTTGGCGGGGGACAAGTACACTCCGGAGGACAGACAACATCCTCGGGGACGAGAAAAGACAGTGAAAAGCGGAGGAACTCACGATGATAAAAATTTACTCATTTGAACAATGGACTGATTCAAGAGTGATGGATGGGCTCTCTCTGAAGCAACAACAAAAGAACACCAACTTGAGAGGGTGAAGTGCGGCAAAAGGATATGGACTTGGAGTGTCCGACAACCAAATCGCACTCCTTGCTACGGCGTTACCAAATTTGGTGAAGCTTGGTTCAAAGTGGAAGGGAGGTTCATTGTGCACTGAGTTTTACAGAACTGAGGAGATTTGATAAATAAATAAATAAAAATTTGAAAAATACGTAGGGCTACAGAGAAAAGCATTATAATAAGAGATTGAACGGATTTGGATAAAACAAATAGGCTAAAACGGTAGGAAACAAGAGCAAGATCTTATATTTTGGCTCATCAAGCTTAAGACGTAGAGGTCGAGTTATATAAATTTTAGAACAGGACATTTGGCAGTCAGGAGGAAGCTAGGTTGCTCAATGTACCTACTCAATACAATAGTAAGGTTTTTTGTACCACAGTGGAGGTTGGATGGTCAGAAAGTTAGGTACGTTCAATTTTTGACATTCACACAATCATGCATAGGAGTCACAAGGCGACAGTTAACAAGACAATGACTGCAATAGGGGCCAGCTACGACTGCACCGACATGAAAAAGTAGAAGCGAGGGAGCAGTATGGGATTATATGCTAAAACGTCTGCTATACAGTTACCGATAGGAGATTCTATCAAAAGAAGCTACATGAGAGATGGATTAGAATCCCTTTGTCTGAGTGTTCTGTGTTTGTGCGTAATCTCTGTAAAATTGTGAGTCTGTTGTCGTTCGTCTGAACTTTGTATGCTGTTTCGTGTATGTGTGCGTGCAGATGTGTGTGTGTGTGTGTGTGCGCACACCCTGTGTGGGTGCGAGCGTGTGAGGAGAAAGAAGGCATGGGTAAGACAATATCTTTTAAACCAGGAGGCAATAAATGGGAAAGCCCCTATCATAAGTAGTCTTTGGTTAGAGGGAATCATTAGGAAGTGTTCTAACTCTTCCCGCAAACACTCCTATTTGCACTACAATGGGCACTACAATTGACTACGAGAGTTGCAAACAACAGATGAAGAGCAGTCCTTGGCAGATTATATGATCAGGACGCTCAAACTGTGTCAAAGACAAATTTACTGCCGCCTGATTTTTCCTCCTCACAGGTTGACAACCCCATCAATCTAGGAGACTGGGTCTACATAAAGGTCATCAAACGAAGGACCTGGGCGAGCCACGACGGGAGGGACCATTCCAAGTTTGCTGAGTGGCCAGCTGGATTCACCTCAGCCACTGCAAGTTGCAGAGAGTGCTGGACCCCTAATTCGGAGTGGTGGGGCGTCTCAATGATGCGGACAACGATCCCCACTCCGCTAGGCGAGGGGATGTCCCGGTGTCTCTGCTATCCTAGTAGCAATGGGGATCCATATGCCAGATGGATCCTCTGCTGCGTTGTGGTTGGAGCGTGCTATGGTCTATGGACTCATCTGAACAGACCAAATGACAATGTTGACCATGGAAAACGATGGTCACACGATGAGAACTTTGAAGCCATACGAAACCAACACTTGGTACCGGTATGTAAAGGTCACTGTGAGAGCTCACACACGGGAGGGGTGTTATGTGTGTTCGAAACTCCCCTCTTCCTCCACACAAGGTCACTTGGAGGCCAGAGCAATGAATGTCACGGAAGCGAAACGTATGGCATCCATGGGAGGAGTTGGATATCAACACCGAGCTGTCACAATCACTGATGCCGACCCATCCCACTCTGGACTTGCAGACGGTGCCTATGATGAACACTTCTGGGCAAATCTCAATGTGACTGTTAGAGGATGAACAATACCACAAGTGGCCTACACAGAGAGACCAGCTGGATGAATTACACATGTTACATCCAAGGCAACAGGACCCACAAATGCATTAACGACGACTGCTCTCCAGGAGGAAACTGGATGGGAGCTTTGGACCTCATCGCTGTGTGCCAGGATGAGAGAGCCGTTTTCAAGGTGTAAGGGCTCTACTACCAACATGGCTGCACCATCGGACGGGACCTACTTCATCCAGAAGTTCAGAGGCACTGCCTCACCTGCATCCTATGAGTGCACGTGCCTTTTCAGAACGGATCGTGGTTTTGTGGTCACAGGAGTTGTCCGATGCTGCCTGCCAACTGGACACGAGCCTGTGCGCCAGTGTGTGTGACAGAACACACCTACAGACTAGAACATCATCAGCTGACGGAAACACTAGCACATATAAAACTTCTTAGACGTGACAGATGTGATAATGATAATGAGACGTGGATTGCGTAGATGCTGTTCTGTTGAGCATGTGTTACGGAAACTTGATGATTTGACCATCAAATATGCTTCGCAAGTGATGGATACAATGATGTACTGTTTCTGTGTTTTTCTTTTTATCTTTTTTTTTATTGATAGCATTCTGGTCGCCTAAGGCAGAGGGACCGTGTGAGAATTTTCCTGCTAATAACATCTGGCCAGCAGGTTTTTCGCTTACACAATAAATTTGATCTGGGGTATTAAGGTAATACCTAATCTTCACTGGAAAGTGTTGCTATCGTTGTTTGTTGTTTTTCTTATTTCTGCTATTCTTCTTTCTTCATTATGCATATATGTATGTTTTTTTTTACTTGTCTTTGTTGTTTAGGGTGTCATAATCATATGATAAAACAGGAGAGAGATGTTAGGGTTTTACAGAGTATCCTTATCATGGGATTATGTTGGAATGCAACAGGTAATAAATACCTTACCTTGTCCTCCTTATCACAAGATCGTAAAACATCCCCTGAGATGTTTAGACTAGAGGACAAGAGCTTTCTATTCAGCCCACTCATACCCCCACTCTGTTTCTCTTAATAAATATCCTCTTGCAGTAAGGAGAGTTCAGAGCTCTATTCGAACATCGCTGTACGCACAGCGACGAATGGACTCTCCACCTGCAGGTGTCTAAAAGGACTTACTTGTCTCCCGTGTGGTTCTTGCAAAATAAGTTGGAGTGAGCAAATCTCTAACAGTCCCTGAAACCCAATCAGAGACTTCGCCTGCAGCCGTGAACAACTACAAAATGGTGCCTGACTCTGAAGCACCTTTGACCTTTGGTGAAGGACAAGAAAAGACTGCTGTTGTGCTTGGAGGAGGACAAGTACACTCCGGAGGAAATACAACATCCTCGGGGACGGAAAAGACAGTGAAAAGTGGAGGAACTCACAATGATGAAAATTGACTCATTTGAACAATGGACTCATTCAAGAGTGATGGATGGGGTCGCTCTGAAGCAACAACAAAAGAACACCAACTTGAGAGGGTGAAGTGCGGCAAAAAGATATGGACTTGGAGTGTCCGACGACCAAATCGCACTCCTTGCTACGGCGTTACCAAATTTGGTGAAGCTTGGTTCAAAGTGGAAGGGAGGTTCATTGTGCACTGAGTTTGACAGAACTGAGGAGATTTGATAAATAAATAAAAAAAATGAAAAATACGTAGGGCTACAGAGAAAAACATTATTATCAGAGATTGAACGGATTTGGATAAAACACATAGGCTAAAACGGTGGGAAACAAGAGCAAGATCTGATATTTTGGCTCATCAAGCTTATGACGTAGAGGTCGAGTTATATCAATTTTAGAACAGGACATTTGGCAGTCAGGAGGAAGCTAGGTTGCTCAATGTACCTACCCAATACAATAGTGAGGTTTTTTGTACCACAGTGGAGGTTGAATGGTCAGAAAGTTAGGTATGTTCAATTTTGACATTCACACAATCATGCATAGGAGTCACAAGGTGACAGTTAACAAGACAATGACTGCAATAGGGGCCACCTACGACTGCACCGACATGAAAAAGTAGAAGCGAGAGAGCAGAGTATGGGATTACATGCTAAAATGTCTGCTATACAGTTACCGATAGGAGATTCTATCAAAAGAAGCTACATGAGAGATGGATTAGAATCCCTTTGTCTGTGTGCTCTGTGTTTGTGCGTAATCTCTGTAAAATTGTGAGTCTTTTGTCGTTCGTCTGAACTTTGTATGCCGTTTTTTGTATGTGTGCGTGCAGATGTGTGTGTGTGTGTGTGTGTGTGTGTGTGTGTGTGTGTGTGTGTGTGTGTGTGTGTGTGTGTGTGTGTGTGTGTGTGTGTGTGTGTGTGTGCGCGCACACCCTGTGTGGGTGCGGGCGTGTGAGGAGAAAGAAGACATGGGTAAGACAATCTCTTTTAAACCAGGAGGCAATAAATGGGAACGCCCCTGTCATAAGTAGTCTTTGGTTAAAGGGAATCATTAGGAGGTGTTCAAACTCTTCCCGCAAACACTCCTATTTGCCAGTTAAATGGGCACTGCAATTGACTACGAGAGTTGCAAACAACAGATGAAGAGCAGTTCTTGGCAGATTATATGATCAGGATGCTCAAACTGTGTCAAAGACAAATTTACTGCCGCTTGATCTTTACTCCTCACAGGTCGACAACCCCATCAATCCAGGAGACTGGGTCTACATCAAGGTCATCAAAAGAAAGAACTGGGCCAGCCACGGCGGGGGGGGGGGGGGACCATTCCAAGTCTTGCTGACTACAGCAGTGACGATCGCAGTTGGATTCACCTCAGCCACTGCAAGTTGCAGAGAGTGCTGGACCCCTAATTCGGAGTAGTGGGGCGTCTCAATGATGGTGAAGCGAACAACGATCCCCACTCCGCTAGGCGAGGGGATGTCCCGGTGTCTCTGCTAACCAGTAGCAATGGGGAGCCATATGCCAGATCGATCCTCTGCTGCGTTGTGGTTGGAGCGTGCTATGGTCTATGGACTCATCTGAACAGACCAAGTGACAATATTGACCATGGAAAACGATGGTCACACGATGAGAATTTTGAAGCCATACAAAACCAACACTTGGTACCAGTATGTAAAGGTCACTGTGAGAGCTCACACATGGGACGGGTGTTATGTGTATTCGAAACTCCCCTCTTCCTCCACACAAGGTCACTTGGAGGCCAGACCAATGAATGTCACTGAAGCGAAACGTATGGCATCCATGGGAGGAGATGGATATCAACACCGAGCTGTCACAATCACTGATGCCGACCCATCCCACAATGGACTTGCAGACTATGATGAACACTTCTGGGCAAATCTCAATGTGACTGTTAGAGGATGAACAATACCACAAGTGGCCTACATAGAGAGACCAGCTGGAGTGAATTACACATGTTACATCCAAGGTAACAGGACCCACAAATGCATTAACGACGACTGCTCTCCAGGAGGAAACTGGATGGGAGTTTTGGACACCACCGCTGTGTGCCAGGATGAGAGAGCCGTTTTCAAGGTGTAAGGGCTCTACTACCAACATGGCTGCACCATCGGACGGGACCTACTTCATCCAGAAGTTCAGAAGCACTGCCTCACCTGCATCCTGTGAGTGCACGTGCCTGTTCAGAACGGATCGTGGTTTTGTGGTCACCAGAGTTGTCCGATGCTGCCTGCCAACTGGACGTGAGTGTGTGCGCCAGTGTGAGTGACAGACCACACCTACAGACTAGAACATCATCAGCTGACGACAACGCGAGCACATATACAACTTCTTTGACGTGACAGATGTGATAATAATAACGAGACGTGGATTGCGTAGATGCTGTTCTGTTGAGCATGTTTTACGGAAACTTGTTGATTTGACCATCAAAATTGCTTTGCAAGTAATGGATACAATGATATACTGTTTCTGTGTTTTTCTTTTTATTTAATTTTTTTATTGATAGCATTCTGGTCGCCTAAGGCAGAGGGACCGTGTGAGAATTTTTCCTGCTAATAACATCTGGCCAGCAGGTTTTTCGCTTACACAATAAGTTTGATCTGGGGTATTAAGGTAATACCTAATCTTCACTGGAAAGTGTTGCTATCATTGTTTGTTTTTTTTTTAATTTTTACTATTCTTCTTTCTTCATTATACATGTATATATGTTTTTTTACTTGTCTTTGTTGTTTGGGGTGGCATAATCATATGATAAAACAGGAGGGAGATGTTAGGGTTTTTCAGATTATCCTTATCGTATGATTATGTTGGAATGCAACCGGTAATAAATAGCCTATCTCGTCCCATCCTCCACAAGGTCGTAAAACATCCCCTGATACGTTTTGACTAGAGGACAAGGGCTTTCTATTCAGCCTACTCATACCCCCACTCTGTTTCTCTTAATAAATATGCCCTTGCAGGGTGGAGAGTTAAGACCTCCATTCGAACATCGCTGCACGCACAGCGACGAATGGACTCTCCACCTGCAGGTGTCTAAAAGGACTTACTTGTCTCCCGTGTGGTTCTTGCAAAATAAGAAGTTGGAGTGAGCGAATCTCTAACAGTATTCACGGGCTCGGCTCGGCAAACTGAGGTTCAATTCCCTGACGCGGAGTCTATTTCTTTGTGTTTGAAAATTTCTTTTGTTGCACAGTTTTGAAGAGCAAATCAAAAGGATCATCAGACTTGTTTCCATCCAGTTTCAATCCAGGGACCTTCAGGGTGTGAGGCGAATGTGACAACCACTGTCAGGCTGGGAACAAGGCGGAGGACTCGGATGCAGAGTCGTTTCTTTCTCTGATTTATTCCAGCACACACACTGATCAAAATTACAACTCAAAACGCCTCTTGCGAGGGAAAACACGTGGCAAAAAGTACAAACAAAAGCGTCGCACTGGGGCGAGACAAAAAGGCTATGGGGATCACGGCACTAACAAAAAGCGTCGCTCGGTGGCGAGACAAAAAGGCTATGGGCATCAAGGCACTAACAAAAAGTGTCGCTCTGTGGCGAGACAACAAGGAGGAGTCTTACTGAGAGCTCGGACGTCAAAGAATCGCTGGTGGTCGGGACGAGGCAAGATACACTGGCACAAGACAAGGGGAAGACACGGACTAAATACACACAAAAGGGCGGGGACACAGGTGCTGACAATTAGTGTCAACTACACAGGTGCACACAATCGGGATCAGGGAAGACAAGACAACCAAACACCGAGGAAGGAAACACGAACTGAAACGGAAGGGATGACAAAATAAAACAGGAAGTAAAGTTACGACACCGACGAGAAAGAAAACCGGGAAAATAAACGTGACCGCATGACATAACCCCCGCCCCCCCTAGGGCCGGATCCCAGACGGCCCAGGAGCCTCAGGGTGAGCTGCATAAAAGTCCTCAAACAGTCCCGGGTCCAAAATATAACTAGGCGGCACCCATTGCCGCTCCTCCGGCCCATAACCCTCCCAGTCTACCAGGTACTGCCAGCCCCGGCCTCTTCTGCGCACGTCCAATAGTTCTTTCACGGTGTAGGCCGTCCCACCTCCCACAGTCCGCGGAGGCGGAGGCGGCGCAGGATCTGGCACCAATGGACTGTCCACAACCGGCTTGACCTTCCCAACGTGAAAGGTGGGGTGGACTGCAAGGGACCTGGGCAAGCGGAGACGCACTGCGGCCGGGTGCACGACCTTGGCGATGGGGAACGGACCCACGAAGCGAGGCGCCAGTTTCCTGGAGTCCCCCCGGTGGGGAAGATCCTTGGCGGACAGCCAGACACGTTGACCTCGCTGGTACACGGGCGCCGGACGTCTCCTCCGGTCAGCCATCCGCTTGACCCGGTCCCCCTGTCGGACCAGCGTGGCCCGTGCCGCCGACCAGACGCGACGACAGCGGCGCACCAAGGCGTGGGCCGAGGTCACCGTCATCTCCGGCTCACTGTCAGGGAAGACTGGGGGCTGGTAGCCATACACACACTTGAATGGGGACATACCTGTAGCCGTGGTGGGCAGGGAGTTGTGGGCATACTCCACCCAGGTGAGGTTCTTGCTCCACGAGGAGGGGTTCTGGGAGACCAGGCAGCGGAGACTTGTCTCCAACTGCTGGTTGATGCGTTCCGTCTGCCCGTTTGCCTCCGGATGATAGCCTGACGTGAGACTCACGGTTGCCCCTATGAGCCTGCAAAACTCCCTCCAAAACCTGGATATGAATTGGGGCCCCCTATCGGAAACAATGTCTTTCGGGAACCCATGAACCCGGAATATGTGGTCCATCATCACTGTGGCCGTTCGTTTAGCGGACGGGAGCTTGGGCAAGGCGATAAAGTGAGCCATCTTTGAGAATCTGTCTACCACCGTGAGTATGGTGGTTCGCCCATGCGAGGCCGGAAGCCCGGTGACGAAGTCCATGGATATCTCTGCCCACGGACGCGAAGGAATGGGTAGGGGATGCAGCAACCCCATACGGGCGCCGTGGGAGTTCTTATTCCGGGCGCAGACGGGACAGGCTACAACGTATTCTTTGACGTCTGCCCTCATGGAGGGCCACCAGAATCGCTGCTGGATGACAAACAGGGTTCTGCGCATGCCCGGATGACAGGAGAGTCTGGAGGTGTGAGCCCAATGGACGACTTGGGATCGTAATTGATCGGGGACAAAAAGTCTGTTCTCCGGGCAACCACTAGTGGGTGGCTTGTTACCATTGGCCCGCTGTACCCGGCCTTCGATTGGCCAGGTCACTGCTCTCACCAGGCAATGAGGAGGCAGAATGGATTCGGGCTTCTTAATTTCTGGATCTGAGTTGTAGACACGGGAGAGGGCGTCAGGCTTGGTGTTTTTGGTTCCCGGTCTGTAAGACAGAGAAAAGTTAAAACGATTGAAAAATAGTGACCAACGGGCTTGGCGGGAATTCAATCTCTTAGCTGACTTTATGTATTCTAAATTCTTATGGTCTGTCCAGACCAAAAAAGGCTGCTGTGCTCCCTCCAACCAATGTCTCCATTCTTCCAATGCCAGTTTTACTGCCAACAGTTCGCGATCTCCCACATCGTAATTCTGTTCGGCGGGCGTCAGCCGTCGAGACAGGAACGCGCACGGATGGAGCTTGTTGTCGCTCTTACTCCTACTCCTCGATTGGAGGCGTCCACCTCCACCACAAACTGTCGTGACGGGTCGGGAAGCGTGAGGATGGGAGCGGTGCTGAAGCGGTTCTTCAGCTCCTGGAAGGCCGCCTCCGCCGACCAGCGGAAGGGAACCTTAGGAGACGTGAGCGCGTGCAAGGGAGCCGCCGTGGCACTGAAGCCCTTGATGAACCGCCATAAAAATTGGCAAAGCCCAGGAATTGCTGCACCTTTCTGCGTGAGTCAGGGGTAGGCCATTCCGTTACCGCGCTAACTTTCGCCGGGTCCATCTCAACTTTGCCCGGGGCTACGATGAAACCGAGAAAAGATACGGTGTTCTTGTGGAATTCACTTTTCTCGGCCTTTACGTACAGTTGGTGTGCAAGGAGTCGTCGCAGCACCGTCTCGACGTGAAACCTATGGGTCTTCAGATCCGGGGAATAAATCAAAATATCATCCAAATATACGTACACAAAACGGTCCAAACAGTCTCTCAAAACATCATTTATCATGGCCTGAAACACAGCGGGAGCATTGGTGAGGCCAAATGGCATGACTAGGTATTCAAAGTGTCCTCGATGGGTGTTGAACCCTGTCTTCCATTCGTCCCCTTCCCGGATGCGCACTAGATGGTATGCGTTGCGCAGATCTAACTTTGTGAACACCCGGGCTTGCTGTAATTGGTCGAACACGGTCGACATCAGTGGGAGCGGATACCGGTTCTTGATTGTGATCTGATTGAGGGGACTATAGTCAATACAGGGACGTAGGGTGCCGTCCTTCTTGCCCACGAAAAAGAACCCCGCCCCCGCAGGCGACGATGATGGTCGAATCAGTCCTGCTTGCAGGGAGGAGTCTATATATTCGTTCAAGGCTTGCTTTTCAGGTCCCGAAAGAGAATAAAGCCTCCCCTTGGGTATAGTTGAACCCGGCAGGAGTTCAATGGCGCAATCATACGGACGGTGGGGAGGTAGGGAGGTAGCCTTGGCCTTGCTGAATACCTCGGCCCATTGGTGGTAACACGCAGGGACCCCGGTTAAGTCTGGGGTTTGCGCGTCTAGAGCAGGAGGCACAGCGCGCGGGTTAGACTTGATACAGGAATCATGACAGTCGGGCCCCCATCCCGTTATTTCCTCTGATCCCCAGTCTATAGCGGGGTTGTGGCGTTGAAGCCATGGATACCCGAGAATGAGAGGGTTCATTGGAGAGGTCACGACATGTAGCCGTATATTCTCCTGGTGGGGCCCAATTGACAGCGAAACAGGTTCTGTTATGTGAGTTACCTCAAAAAGTGCCTGTCCATTGAGTGCCTTAGCTTTCACGGGAGTGTTCAGCAGGTCAGTCTTTACCCCCCCATCGGCGAGCAAATGCCCAGTCTATCAAGCTTTCATCCGCTCCTGAGTCTATTAGCACTTCAAGTTCTATTTCTTTTCCCAGCTGTGTAATCCTGCCCTTGGGGAGCACTCGCCCCGGGGACAGAGCCGCAGAGAAGGCGCTTACCTTCAGGGTCCTCCTCACCGGACAAGAGAGAAGGAGGTGTCCGAGCTCACCGCAGTAGTAGCATCTTCCTTCCCGGCGTCGCCGTAACTTCTCCTCCTCTGTTAACTTAGCTCTGCCCAACTGCATCGGTTCTGGCTCCTGGCGCTGCCGATCCCCGTCCGGCCTGGAGTGGTTAGCGTCTAGGACAGAAGGACCGGCTACTGGGACGAAGGCGGGGGCGTTCCTGCTTCGGTGCTTCCTCCACTCTTGCAGCCGGTTGTCGGTGCAGATAGCCAGAGTGATGAGGGCGTCGAGGTCGGTGGGAAGATCTAGGGGGATTAGCTGATCCTGTATGGATCCAGAGAGGCCCCGGAGGAAGATGTCATACAGTGCCGTCGCGTTCCAACCGCACTCCGCGGCCAGCGTGCGGAAACGGATGGCGTAGTCTCCGACGGTCTCTTGTCCCTGGACTATCTGACAGAGTTGGCGAGCCTTTTCTCGGTCAGCGGAGATTGGGTCGAACACCGTTCGCAGAGCCTCGATAAAAGCGGGACGAGAGCGACAGGAGATGGAATCCCTGGCCCATTCCGCGGTGGCCCACGTGCGGGCCCTTCCCGTCAGGTATGATACCATGTAGGCCACCTTGGAGCGCTCGGTGGGGAAATCTGCTGGGGACCTCTCAAAGTGCATCTCGCATTCAGTAATAAAGGCCCGGCTAAGGCCGGGTTCACCGGAGTAGCGCTCTGGAGGAGCCAGTCTGGCACCGCCGGTCATGGGAGCTATTGCAAGGGGAGTAACTGGGGAAGCAGCGGGTGTACTGGAGGTCGCTGCTGGTCCCGCGTTTAAGAGCGAGAGCACGTCCTGCATTTGCTGACCCAGCTTTGCTACTTGGGTGGCGACCGCTCCTCTGAAGTCTTCTTGACTCTTAGCGAGTCCTCGGATTTCTTCACCCAAGTCGCCCACTTGCCTCTGGTGCTGGGCGAGCTGTGAGGCATGGGAGCGCACTGCGGCGCACAGGTGCTCCGACTCTGCCGAGTCCATGTCTGGCCAGTGTGTACTGTCAGGCTGGGAACAAGGCGGAGGACTCGGATGCAGAGTCGTTTCTTTCTCTGATTTATTCCAGCACACACACTGATCAAAAGTACAACTCAAAACGCCTCTTGCGAGGGAAAACACGTGGCAAAAAGTACAAACAAAAGCGTCGCACTGGGGCGAGACAAAAAGGCTATGGGGATCACGGCACTAACAAAAAGCGTCGCTCGGTGGCGAGACAAAAAGGCTATGGGGATCAAGGCACTAACAAAAAGCGTCGCTCTGTGGCGAGCCAAAAAGGAGGAGTCTTACTGAGAGCTCGGACGTCAAAGAATCGCTGGTGGTCGGGACGAGGCAAGACACACTGGCACAAGACAAGGGGAAGACACGGACTAAATACACACAAAAGGGCGGGGACACAGGTGCTGACAATTAGTGTCAACTACTCAGGTGCACACAATCGGGATCAGGGAAGACAAGACAACCAAACACCGAGGAAGGAAACACGAACTGAAACGGAAGGGATAACAAAATAAAACAGGAAGTAAAGTTACGACACCGACGAGACAGAAAACCGGAAAAATAAACGCGACCGCATGACAACCACTACACCATGGAAACTACACTACATGTATAGCCTTTTGAAGAGCTTGGCAAAATTTCAACAAAAGTGCGAATGGTTTTCACCCAGTCTCAAATCAGGTACCCTTTAGCGAAACTACCGTAATTTCCGGTGTATAAGCTGCGACTTTTTTCCAAAATGTTGAACCCTGCGGCTTATAGTCAGGTGCGGCCTATATAAAAAAAAATTCTTGATTTTTGTGACGACTTGATCACTTTTACTCTTAACACTATTATATATAGTAAAAGCTACAAAACAAACTGACAGATGACTCGTTTTCAAATCAGATTAGTAAAAACTGGTCAAATTTTTAAAAAAAAAGATATTATTAAAAGTGAAGACAATTTGCAATTCTAGTAATGACACACGAATTTGATGCACAATTTGTCTTCGTGGGCCACATAGAATGATGTGGCGGGCCGTACCTGCCCCCCGGGCCTTGAGTTTGACACCTGTGCTCTAAACCCTTTCTCTTACTCTGCCATGTGACTCAGAGATTACACAAAGCAGTGGCGCTGTTTGGACCATCTGCATTGTATTAAAACCCAATCAATCAGCATTTAAATTCAATTATGCTCACCAAAAACAAGTTGTAATGAATGTGAACTTTTAATGCATTTTATTCAGAAGGTTACTTTGAACCCTGAGGCTTAAATGGCGGCGCGGCGTACTTATGGATTTTTACGACCTCCGGCCTCCAGGGGGCGCTCTCGCAGGAAGCAAGAGCGAGACGGGCAAAGAAGAGATAATGCGCCGAAGAAGATGTGCTGGTTTGTGTTCACAACATTTCGCGCATCACGCAGAACGCGATCAAGACGGACATTACTGAAAGGAAGCTTTTATACACAAACCGTCATTATGGGGGAAAAAAGAAATGCATATGATGCCGCTTTTAAGCTAAAGGCAGTCGATGTTGATGACATTGTGTTGCGGCACCCTTTTCTTTATTTCGTGGTCCCGTCTACTCGTGTCACTCGCAATTTTAATGTAATTTAGCGCTTCGTGCATGAATAAGATGAGCATGAACAGACCCTCATCATGGAAAATGCCAGAAGAAATGGATAAAAACGACGATGAAAGAGATATTGAGAAAGTGTGTGGCGAAGGATATCTAACCCTATTCCAATCGGAAATTGAGGAGGAAGACTTCGACGGTTTCAGTGCACAGGAGGAAGATGAAGACGATGAAGCTCTTTTTTTTACTTTTACTTTAACCAGCCCTGTTAGTGCTCTGCTACCGTGTTGCTGCTGTGTTACCGCCGCGTCTCAGTGACTTTTACCGGTATGTTTTATTTAATCAAACCCTATTAGTGCTGTGTTACTTCCGTGTTGCTGCGGTATTACTGCTGCGTCACAGGCAGTGTTTGGAAAGAAATGTTAAGGTATGTTATTAAAACTTTAAAAAAGCTTTCTGTGTCCTGTATTTCTTTGTTGATAACTCAGGTGCACACTTCCGTGTTGCTGCGATACTACTGCTGCGTCACAGGCAATGTTTAGAAAGACATGTTAAAGCATGTTATTGAAACTTCAAAAAGGATTTCTGTGTACTGTCTTTCTTTGTAAAAAACTCGTGTGCAGGTGCGGCTTATGTAAGAAAAAAAATAAATTATCCCCGAATTTTAGCTGGTGCGGCTTATTCACCGGTGCAGCTTATACACCGGAAATTACGGTATTCAATATCGGCTTGGCAAATCGGGCTAAATCTCCCCGACGCGGAGTTTATTTCTTTGTATGAAAAAATAGTTTTTGCTGGCACACTTTTGAAAAGCAAATCAAAAAGTTCACAAGTGCCTGCTTTTTTCTTCACTCACTTTTGTTGAACTTTTGCCGGGCTTCTCAAAATGCTTTGGACATCACAGCAGTTTCCATAGCGTAGTAGTCATCGTGTTCTTCTCAGCTGGAAACACCCCCTCTTTGAGACTGAGTGGAAACAACATTTTCTAAATATATTTGTCAGTGCTGTCTGCTTTGCAAAGTGTGCCAGGGACACTTCGGCAAACAGGAGCCAGAAGGTCTCTGAGTCAGCAACAGCCAGGTGTGCGACACTCCGCTACAATGGTCACCTGACCACATGTCGGACGAACCAGCCTCTAATCTGTGTTTGCATTTTTTTTTTCCTTCAACTGTCAAGCCAACTCTTTACTTCTTGGCTTGGCTAGCTGATTGCAGACCCACTCCAGAGCTGCCTCCAGTTAATCCAACCAAGAAGACATTCAGTGAGTGCATCTTATCAGAGCCTCATGCAGCGCTTTAGCACAATCCTAGCTGCTACCTGGAGCTTTTGCAAAAATGCATGAAAATGGAAAAATATGGGTTTTTTTTGTTTTTTGTGTTTTTTAAATATGGTTTTTAGATGGTAATCATGGCACAAACATTCTTATTCTGTAGAAAATGTATGTAGTTGTGAATATATTAAAAATACTGAATATCAGAATGGCGCAAAATTGCGTCATACCAAGCGACACAGCACAGGCGAGTTGTAAACAAACAGGTGTTTGAGTGACGGGCCATGGATTCTAAAGGCAAAAAGAGAAAGATTGCTGATAAGAACAGAGGGTTTAAGAAAGAATGGACTCAACCATTTGCTTTCATTGCCAATGCTGAAGGATTGCCTGAATATTTGATTTGCAATGAGAAGTTGTCAAATATGACAAAAAGAGCAATTTGGAGTGACATTTTCAGCTAAAGCATGCTAAATTTGCTTCTGATCACCCAGTTGGAACTGAGAGGAAAGGTGCAATTTGAGGAACGAAAAAACTGTTTCAAGAAGAGGATTGCATCTCCAAACTCTACTACTGCTGCAAGTTTTGTTGCAGCCCGGTAGATAATAAAGCGCGGAATGTCATGCGGTCACGTTTATTTTCCGGATTTCTGTCTTGTCGGTGTCGTAACTTCACTTCCTGTTTTATTTTGTCATCCCTTCAGTTTCAGTTCGTGGTCCCTTCCTCTGTTTCTGTTGTCTTGTATTCCCTGATCCCAATTGTGTGCACCTGTGTGGTTGACGCTAATTGTCAGCACCTGTGTCCCAGCCCTTTTGTGTGTATTTAGTCCGTGTCTTCCCCTTGTCTTGTGCCAGTGTGTCTTGCCTCGTCCCGACCACCAGCGATTCCTTGCCGTCCTAAGTCCTAGTAAGATTCCTCTTTTCTGTCTCGCCACAGAGCGACGCTTTTTGTTAGTGCCTTGTTCTCCCTAGCTCTTTTTGTCTCGCCCGAGTGCGACGCCTACACTGCCATCATCCAGTCTGTCCTCTGCACCTCCATCACTGTCTGGTTTGGATCGGCCTACAAACAAGACAAGCACAGACTGCAACGGACAATAAGGACTGCAGAAAAGATAATTGGAATCAACCTCCCATCTATCCGAGACTTGTACCTGTCCAGGGCCAGGAAATGTGCAAGTAACATCTCAACAGACCCTTCGCACCCAGGTTGCAGCCTGTTTGAACTACTCCCCTCCGGATGCCGTTATAGAGCTCTGTACACTAAAACCAGCAGACACAGAGACAGCTTCTTCCCCCAGGCTGTCGCTCTGATGAACTCACACCACTCTTAGAGTCTCAGAGTCATTACTGTGCAATAACATCCCGCTTTCCACACCTTTTTGTCTACACTGTTTGTACTATGTGTCCTCTCTGCATCCATTGCAGCCTGGTCATCCTAGAAGAGGGACCCTCCCATCTGTGGTCTCTTCTCAAGGTTTCTCATTTCCCCTAGCTGGAGTTTTGAGTTTTTCCTTGCCCTCTTGGGAGTTTAAGATCAGTTTAGGATCAGGGGATGTTTGAGAATATCTTTAATTTTTCACATGTCCTGAGTGTTGTTGTTAGTCACCTAAATGTTGAACAGAGGCTGTGATTTACCGAAGTCAAATTCCTTGTTTGGCACGCTCAAACATGGCGAATAAAAAACTCTTGAATCTTGAATCTTGAAGAAGAAATTGATACCACTAAAAGGCCAAACACGGGGGGAGGACATCTGCGAGGCTGTGCTGCAGTGTTTAAATGACAGCGATACACACTGGCCATCTGATTTCAGACCCTACAGACGGCACACCAAGTTTGAGAGGGTCGCAAAAGTTTGTGACCTTACGACAGAAAGCATTGGATCGAAATTTGTTTGCATTCCATTGCATAGTGCACCAAGAGGCGCTGTGTGCGTAAACATTCCCACCAGATTGTATGGAGGTAATGAACCTTGTCATCCAAATTGTGAAGAAAACAATCGCAAAAGCATTAAACCACCACCAGTTCCGTGAATTGCTAGATGAAGTTGAGAGCGAATATGCCGATCTCCTGCTGCTCAACAAAGTCTGCTGGGTATCCAGAGGCAACGTCTTGCGTCGCTTTGTTGCTTTGTATTTGTAGCCTACTTAATTATTTTAATAGTAGGCATACAGGTCATGTATTGACAGTCTATATTGCCTTATAAAAAGTTTTTAGATTTTTGCCGCTCTAGACAGGTATGTTTTTTTTTGGGGGGGTGGGTCAACATGGCTTTTTGAACATTTTGGGTTGCCGACCACTGGCCTAACACGTGAACGATCCCCAGTTTGAGACTGGGTGGAAAAAGCTTCTTCTACTATTTCTTGTCATTGTTGGTTCCTATGCAAAGTCCATGACACATTAAAACGATTTTGCGCTGCAATTATGTTGTGGTACCTGATTTGAGACTGGGTGAAAATTGGCTTCTTTCACTAATTCAGATGGAACCATGCTGAGTCTGATACATTCCATTTGGTAGTTCTTAGCCGTGTCTAAATTCAAAGTCAAAAGTCAAAGTCTGCTTTATTGTCAATTTCTTCACATGTCAAGACACACAAAGAGATCGAAATTACGTTCCCACTATCCCACGGTGACAAGACATAGTACACAATATACATACAAGTAAACAATGAATAAATAAGAGTGATGATGTCATGCTGTCATGTGTCGTCCTGGTCACTTCCTGTTTTATTGTGTAATTTTCCTCTCGTTCCAGTCGGTGTGTCCTTCCCCTGTGCGTCCGGTCACGTGACTCCCTGATTCCAAGTGTGTGCACCTGCGCCAATGACCAACTGTCTTCACTTGTGTTCCCCTCCTGTGTCCATATAACCCGCGCCTTTCCCTGTGTCCAGTGCCAGTGCGTCTTGCCTTGCTCAGAACACTAGCGATCACGAAACCCTCGAGTTCCACGTAGAAGCCTTCTTTGAACGACTTTGATCACCTATGTTAACTTGGTTACATAGTTATCTTCGTTATAGTCTTTCCCTCGGTTCGAGGCGCTTTGATTTCCCCTTTTTCTCTCTCGGTTCGAGGCGCCTTAGTTTCCCCCTTTTTTCCCTCATATTGAGGCGCTTTTTGTTACTACTGCCATTGGAGAAAATAAACACATCTTTGGACTTTGGAAACTCTGCATTCGAGTCCTCTCCCTGCTCCGCGCCTGACAGATGAATAAATAATAAATAAGCAAATAATATAATAAATACGAGGAGCAAAATTGGAGCAAGTGTGCATACAGCAGACAGTCAGAATATAGCGCAAAAATACAGGACGCTACGCAGAAGGGGGGAGAGAGTTCAGGATCCTAACGGCCTGAAGTATGAAGCTGTTGGCGAGTCTGGTGGTGCGGGAGCGCAGGCTCCTGTACCTCTTCCCAGAGGGCAGAAGGTCAAACAAAGAGTGAGCCGGGTGACTCACATCTCTGGCAATCGAGGTTGCCTTGCGGGTGAGATGGGAGGTGTAAATGTCCTTCAGGGAGGGGAATGAAGCACCATTAATCTTACCAGCCGTGTTCACTATGCGCTGCAGGGCCTTCATGTTGTATTCAGTGTAGCTACCACCCGAAACATCACGTGTCACACAAATGCAGCCTGTAAATGATGCGCATGTGACATTGGCCTGTCGAAAATGGCAGAGAACGGGAGACAGCTGTGTTTCAAAGTAGGTCTCATTCGATAGTTGAATCCGAGACCTCTCCTACCCTAAGCGAGAATCATGCCCCTCGACCAACGAGCCCTGTATCAAATTAGCTGACGCCGTTACATTCCGATTGGTAGCGAATATGACATTGACCTGAGGACTGCATTTCGGTGATTAACGAATTTTGATAAATATCATGGCGTGGGTTTTCTCCGGGCACTCCGGTTTCCTCCCACATTCCAAAAACATGCTTGGTAGGCCGATTGAAGACTCCAAATTGTCCCTAGGTGTGAGTGTGAGTGCGATTGGTTGTCTGTCTCTGTGTGCCCTGCGATTGGCTGGCAACCAGTTCAGGGTGTCCCCCGCCTACTGCCTGATGACGGCTGGGATAGGCTCCAGCACGCCCGCGACCCCCGTGGGGACTAAGCGGTTCAGAAAATGGATGGATGGATCATGGCCAGTTTGCGCGTATTCTTTCAGGGTCATAATTGTATGTCTACCGCTGCCTCGTGGCAGCCAGGCCTAAAAAAAGATGAAATAAAGTGGATATTAAAACATAGGTGGACGTAATGTCTGGAAGCTTGTGTTTAACAGAAGACTGTTTGGCAACAATGAACAATGGACAAATTCAGCAAGGTAATTTAATTAGGCCGTGACCCAGATTTGTTCCGGGGATGCTGCGGCCACAACGCTACACGATCATGCAATAGCATACAATGAGTTTAGGGTCTTTTTTTAGGATCTGCAGCCAGGACACCCAGGCATACAATGAAAGAATGTTGATGTTAAAATGTTGGTGGAACTATCAGACTTCCAAAGACTTGAGATGAGACAACATTGGAAAAACTTGACAGTGTCCTTAAGTCACTTCACTGCATAAGTTTCAAGTGCACATAGCTAATGTTGACCAAAATGTGCCATATAAGGTAGCGAGGAATTGAAACTAGAATCTTCCGTTCCGTAGTCAGATGCATTATCCATTGTGTCCATTGCCCAGGAATAGGTTGTACCTTCCAAGCTTGTGTGTAATACTTTTGCAAACATGATTCAACCGGAGTTGCTGGGGCCGCAACGCAGAGTACTTATCACTATACGATCATGGCTTATATGTGGAAGCATAAAATGAGTTCAAAACCTTTAGGATCTTCAACCAGGACACCTAGGCAGACCATGAAAGAATGTTGATGTCAAAATGTTGGTGGAATTATCCAACTGCGCAGATCCGATAATCCCAAAGATTTGGGGTGAGACAACATTGAAAAAACGTTTTTCTTTGTTGACAGTGTCACTTCTTTTGTGGCTTACCTCTTCATCATTTCACATCTAAAGTATCGTATCATATTACCTTGCGGGTTATACCACACCGTACATACCATATCATGTCGCCCATACAACTCATGCATGAGATGCAGTGGCTGAGATATTCAGGCGATGTGTTGCTACCCGATTGTGGTCTCCACTCATCATTTCATATCACATCCTCGCCGGATTTTCAATATCTTCACATCGAAAGTATCTTGGCACAACGTACATAATGTGATGTGTCAACACAAATTGTCCAAGAAGAGGCGGCCGAGAGTTTAAGGTGATGGATTGATAATCCGCTGTGCTCTGCACGCATGGATTCCCATCCTCGTCGAAGGGTGGTTTTGAATCTGGAATCTGGCTTGTATTTGACTCTACATAGTAATATTTATATGCTCTTTGGCGGCTTGGTGGTACACTGGTTAGCACGTCCACTTCACAGTTAGGAAAGTGCGGGTTCGATTCCACCAACAGCTGTTGCATGTTGTTGATGATGTCTGTTGCTGGGTCAGGAAAACTAAGATGTGGAGTAACGGTTTGTTCTTTATTGGCAAGATCTTGGAATTGTTTAATGGCGGTCAATGCACACGGCACTTCAGCAGATGTAACAACATCCCCCATCTCCAGGTCAAGCTATTATACTGTCCGGAAAAGGCGGGAAAGCGTCACCTGACTATTTTGTATCTATGTTTATGAGAGTCACTGTCCTGTGTGTGTGTGTGTGTGTGTGTGTGTGTGTGTGTGTGTGTGTGTGTGTGTGTGTGTGTGTGTGTGTGTGTGTGTGTGTGTGTGTGTGTGTGTGTGTGTGCGCGCGTGTGTGTAAGTGTGAGTACGTGTGTGTGTGTCTATTCCATGGTGTAATGGTTAGCACTCTGGACTCTGAATCCAGTGATCCGAGTTTTAAGTTTCAGTGGTACCTCAAATAATTGGTCAAATAGTATTTGATAAAGTAATCACATGTTCTCCGAGTTACAATGTCAACTGGTGGAACTTACTTTAGATCTTGGATGGTTCGAAAGCTAATGCTCTTCTAGATTACCGTATAATGTTGGCATGGTGTGATTGTGAGCACTCTGAATCTAGCAATACAAGCTCAGGTCTTGGTGGAACTTACAATTTGTAGTCATTTGTCTGGAACAAAAATTTGGAAATTCCAATCCAGTACATTGTGTACAGCACTATGAGTGTGTAATCACTGCTTCCACTAATTTTGTCAGTTTAGTAAAATGAGCGCCTTAGAGAGTGCATTGTGCTTAGAAAAATGATGCCCCTCCTTCTGTCACTGCCAGGGTTCCATAGTGTAATGGTAAGTACTCTGGACACTGAATCCAGCATTCTGAGTTCAAGTCTTGGTGGGACCTCAAATATATTGTCATATAGCTGGGTAGAAATTGTGAAATGGTTGCTTGTGTGCTGCCCCATGAAAGCCTATGCTTCTATACACCTGAGGGTTCCTTGAACACTCAACTCTGAAACCAGTGATCCCAGCTCAAGTCTCGGTTGGACCTCAACCCTTTGGTCATATACGGTCATATGCAAAAGTTTAATTCGTATGCAAAATCAATTTCAAGATTTTCCTTTATAAATCATTGGCTGTTCAGATCAGCAATATCAGTTAAATATATCATATAACGGACAGAGACAAAGATATTTGAAAAGTGAAATGGAGTTCATGGGAGTTACAGATTTGTCAAGAAGAATGGTCCAATATACCTTCAACCAGAATCCACACTCACATTAGAAGCAGCTATAGAAGCTTTAGGAAGTATCTAGAGCAGTGTTTCTTAACCTTGTTGGCGGTACCAAACCCCAGCAGTTTCATATGCGCATTCACCAAACCCCTCTTTAGTGATTTTTTTTTTTTTTTTCAAGACAGAGATGTTTTTACTGGTGCACAAAATGAGCCGTGCATAAACATCACCTTGTTCAAAGAATAAAACAAACACAATGCATGAATTCACAACAAATGACATACCAGCAAATCAGTGTGACTTCTGCTTTTGCCTTTGCGAGACCAGTTCAGATATGTGGATATATAAATCAAGTGTGTTCGGACCTCTGCAGTGGAGGCTCTGTCGAACCCCTGAAAACCACTCACCGAACCCCCAGGGTTTGACCGAACCCAGGTTAAGAACCACTGGTCTAGAGGCTGTTATTTCTGCAAAAGGAGGATCTACTAAATTTATGTACCTGCCTACCTTTGTTGAAATAATGATTGCACACTGTCTGCAAATCCAATAAACTTCTTTTCACTTCTCAAATATCACTGTCGCCATCCACCGTGTATGGATTCGGGCTAGCCCCCAAGATTAAATTGGGCTAGTTGATCAACAGCAATGTTTTAAAGAAGGGTTCGTCTGGGAGTTGAACCCAGGACCTCCCACACCCAAAGCGAGAATCATACCCTTAGACCAACGAACAAGAATGAGGGCTTGCGGACCATGTTACATTCCGTGTAACGTTGGCCTGTCAAACGCTCCACATAATGATAGACAACAGTGTTTGCAAGAGGAGCTTGTCCGGGAGCTAAACCCAGGCAATCATGCACCCAAAGCAAGAATCATGCAAGAATCATTCCCCTGTACCAATGAGCCCCATAGTCGACCAGCTGACCCCGTTACATTCCGATTGGTAGCCCATGTGACATGGACCTGAAGACTGAATGTCAGTGATTAATGGAATAAATGGAATCTGGTTGGCCTAATGCTCCTAATTCCCTAACTTCAAGCCCTAACGCTAACTCTAAAACCCTAATAATAACCAAACCCTAATAATTAACCCCTAACCTGCTAACTCGCTAACGGTAACCCCCTCACATTTAACCCTAACCTTCAATGCTCCCCCTAAAGGTAGTGCCCTCTAAACTTGAAGGCAGGCATATATGAACCAGACCAGCAGATTGTCCCATTTCAGTACTGTTTTAGAAACCTTTACAGATGGTTAAAATCCACATAATAGGTATATGCGCATGTGTTCCGTGAGCGTTCTCCTTTCTGTCCCCTCCCTTTCCTTTCTTCCGCCAAGCAGTGCATCTTGCCCCAACACAGGGCATGTTCCTCGTTAGTATCGTGAATAGTATCTCTGCTTGTTGCGTGAAAGACCGGGGTTCGCTTTTCAACCCAAGTGCGTTAACCTATGTTTGCAGCAGAGTTATTATATAGCTGCATTGGTTGTGCGTGCGTCTGAACTTGAGTGACCTGTAAATTTTTCAAATTGAACTGAAACTTTCATCTGTAGCCACCTTCTACTAAATCAGTGGTCCCCAACCTCTTTTGTGCCACGGACCGGTTACGTGTCAGAAATATTTTCGTGGACCGGCCTTTATATAAATAAATAACACATTTATACACCGTATGTTTCGGACTATAAGTCGAGGTTTTTTTTCATACTTTGGGTGGGGGGGCGACTTTTACTCAGGAGCGACTTATATGTGAATTTTTTCACAAATTTTTACTTTATCATTAACACTTTACTTATTTACTAGTATAGTTGATCACTTCACATGTTATTTTCACTTTTTAACCGCATGAGGGGGCACTATGGCTGTGGAATAATTGGAGCCTCACTGACAATGAGTTCCATTTACTGACTTCCGAAGTCGGGAGATTTAGTGATTTGGAGTTATACAGATTATTCGATAAACTTGTTATTTATTTTATAGTTATTTGATATGTAGTTTATTTAGAGTAGCAACGTGTATGTTGTTAGACTTCAGTAGTTTCCGATTTTTTAGGGAGGCCGTGAAGGCAGCAGGGCGTGGGGGGGGGCGGAAAGAGCGATCCTGGGCGCTTGCGTGTGTTGGCTCACATGTTGAGCTCTTGATTTGTGAAATAAAGAGCCGGCCTGTTACCAAACCCACGTCTTGCCTGGTACTTCTGTAACGCTACGATATAGTTATATATGTAGATCTGTGGAATAATTGGAGCCGCCAACTGAAAATGAGGCTGACATCAGCGTCGCACGTAGGTCCGGAATCGACAGCTGTTTATTTTGGGGGTTTTTTTACACATAGGATGAATATTCCGGTGGATTTAATGGAGTGACACGGATGGTTTGTTAAAATTGATGTTTATATTACATTTATTTGATATATCTAGTCTGACGTCCGTGGCACACGTATTCTTTCCGGCGTCAATTTTTTTTTCTTTTGTTTTTTTCTCAAGTGACACGGAAGACGAAGATTCTGATGGATTTATTGATTTGGAGTGACATGCATGGTTCGATAAAATAGTTGTTTATATTTTTGTTATTTCATACATAGTTTCTATATTGTTATATGGGCCTGTAGCAAAATTTGAACTGCAACGCGCCGCTGACATCGGACTTGTTGACTTGACTTAAATCACTGACATTCAGTCTTCAGGTCCATGTCACATGGGTTACCAATCGGAATATAATGGGGTCAGCTGGTCTAGTATGGGGCTCATTGGTGCAGGGGAATGATTCTTGCCTAGGGTTCTTTGATTACCCGGGTAAAACTCCCGGACGGGCTCTTCTTTGAAACACTGTTGTCTATCGTTGTGTGGAGTGTTTGACAGGCCAATGTTACACAGAATGTAACATGGTCTGCAAGCTTTCTTTGAGGCTCGTTGGTCTAGGGCATGGGTGTCAAACTCATTTTTGTCGCGGGCCACATTGTAGTCAAAGTTTCCCTCGACGGGCCATTATGACTGTCAACCCAAATAAATAAACGCCTCATATTATATACAGTATAAGCTACAAAACAAACTGACAAATAATTGCTTTTTCAAATCAGACTCGTGGAAACTTTTCACATATTTCAAAAATAATTTTAAGAAGATTCTTAAAAGTTCCGACAATTTGCAATGTTAGTATGACATAGATTTAATGCACAATTTGTCGTTGCGGGCCACAGAAAATGATACGGTGGGCCATAACTGGCCCCCGGGCCTCGAGTTTGACACCAGTGGTCTAGGGGTATGAATCTTGCTTAGGGTGTGAGAGGTCTGGGGTTTAACTCCCAGATGATCCCTTCGTTAAAACATTGCTGTTGATCAACTAGCCCCATTTCATCTGAGGTGCATGTCACATGGGCTGTCAATTGAAACGAAACGGGTTGTGTTCATTTACCTTGGGTCTCTTGAATCTGTTGTTTCGATTCTCATCACTTGAATCTGCCGTCATGTGTCATCCATTGCGCCACTCACCCTACAAGACTGTATCGACTGTAAACTTGTGTGGAAAACTGTCATTGTCCAAAGGAAGGCTGTTTAGCAACAGTGACCAGCAGACAAATTCAACAAGGTCATTTGATTATACCATAACCCGGATTCGAATCGAACATTAACCACTACACGATCATGGCCTGTATGCAGTAGCGTTAATAAGATGCACATGATGGTATAGTGGTTAGTACTCTGCGTTGAGGCCGCAGCAACCCTGGTTCGAATCCGGGTCATGGCACACTCCAATTACTGTGTGGAATTTGTCCCTTTCTTAATATTGCTAAACAGCCATCTTTTGGACAATGACGATTTTCCACACGTTTGCGGTCGATAGCCTTAACTTGTAGGGCGAGTGGCGCAATGGATAAAGCATCATGGCGTATTCAAATAATGTCACCCATTTTTTATTTTATTTTTTCATTTTTGCAAAAGCTTACAAGCCACATATTCCCGTGGGGCTCGTGGAGCAATGGATAACGAACGCATCTGTCTACAGATCAGAAGATTCCAGGACTCCTGGCCAGCTCACATGCCATTTTGTGGTCAACATTAGCTATGTGTAATTTCTGTGAACTATTGGGTTGAAGTAACTCACAGACACTGTCAACCAATAGTCTTTCCAATTTTGTCTCATCTCGAGACTTAGGGATCATCGGATCTGCGTAGTTATTGGATAGTTCCACCAACATTTTAACATCAACAATCTTTCATGGTCTGCTTGAGTGTCATGGCTGAAGATCCTAGAGAAAAGACCCTAAACATGCAACTGCATGTTGGCCATAATATAGCATTGAGGCGGCTGCAACCCCAGTTTGAATCTGGTTAATAGCCGAATGAACTTGTTGCAGTTATTTTTTATTCACCCTCAACAGTCTTACGTTGGACCATGACAAATTTACATACACGCAAGCTTACAGAAAATGACAACTTCCCGTGGGGCTAGTGGCTCGTTCCTTGCTCTGAACGGACAGCCAAAACGATTCCTAACACTTACTAATCAAGTCCTAACCAATTCCTGTGTGTGTATGGGGGAGGGGGGGGGGGCAAAGGAACCAATCAGATGGCCCGAATCCATGCATGGCCGATGACGGCAGTGATCGACACAGTGATATTTGAGAATTGAAATGAAGTTTATAGGATTTGCAGACAGTGTACAATCATTATTTAAACAAAAGTAGGCAGGCGCATACATTTGGAAACCCCAACAGAAAAATGACATCAATATTTAGTAGTTCCTCCTTTTGCAGAAATAACAGCCTCTGAACCAGTGGTTCTTAACCTGGATTCGGTCAAACTCTAGGGGTTCGGTGAGTCGGTCTCAGGGGTTTAGCAGAGCCTCCCTCCACTGCGGAGGTCCGAACACACCTGATTTATAAATTTGTGATAACGCATATCTGAACTGGTCTCGCAAAGGCAACAGCAGAAGTACTACTGATTTGCTGGTATATCATTTGTCGTGAATTCATGCATTGTGTTGGTTTTATTCTTTCAACAAGGTGGTGTCCATGCACTTCTGCATAAGTTCCGCTCTAGTCTTCTGGCCCAACTCTTTCGTACATATGATGACCATGGAAAGTTCTTTGCGAATGATCAATCTTTGCCTTTCATGTTCATCGGGACTACCCTTTTAATAGGTACCTACACTGTGTATTTGGATAGAGACTGCTGAAAGGGGACACATATATGCCTCGTGAACTACATGCATTACTGCGGGTGAAGAAGAGTGAACAAATAAGTCAGCAGACAAGCTTGCCGATTTATTAGTGCCCAGAAGAGCAGCACTCTGTTCCGTACTGTAACCTGCTAGGTTTGTTCCCGGTTCTTTATCTTTAATGCTCGATATGCTAACAGCAATTACCAAGAGGCAGCCTTCACAGTTTAACTCTTTAATGTATGCCAGAATGATCGATGCACAGCTGTGGAGCCCTTTCTGCCAGATGCGAAAGAAGGTCCCTCTCTCAGCGCCAAGGTTCCTGCTCTTATACTACTCTGGGCCGCCTTCCTGCAAGGAGGCGACTCTGCCTAATCTGTATGATAACGTGTGACCTTGTCGTCTTAACTGAGAGCGAATTCTACATATGTGCAAAGGGTGTCATAGAGAAGAGAAAGCTAATAAAGCAAGAGAAGGGTTGCAGCAATATAACGGCATAGCTCAAGCTACCCAGCTAAACACATGTGCCAAAGAGGCCTATTCTAACAAACCGTTGGTGAGAATGGCTAGAGATAGACTCTTATTGTTCCTCCCCACGGAAATCTTTAGTAAAAGGCGAACGATTTATTCGATCTGAAGAGAAAAAAGAATGAGCTGATAATCTGGGTGAAAACGGGCCACCCCACTGCTGGTCTCACCAAATTCACAGAGGGTCTCACACTCAAATTGCAGCAACCATTCCTTCTAATACAAACAATAGACGTTCATAGATTTACTATACTTAGAAGGCCTCAACCTAAATAGAAGGTTTAAACGAACGAGTATTTTGTGTTCATTAATGTCTTTTTTACTTAAAACATTGTTGGCGCACAGGATTGTAGGTACCTGATCGAACACATTCTTTCAAACAGCGATTGGGCGTCTATTTTGAGTATTGAAGGTAAAAACAGTTGTATGTCTTGGTACGTGTACTTTTGATATCAGAGAATGGGAAATGATCCCATCTCTGTGTTTTATTTGAAAACATGTGATTTCATAACGACACAAATCGGGAAAGAAAATACGATCGTAATTTCTCAAATGATTTCTCAAATTTCAGAAGTGCTCTATATCTCTCGTGTCGCAAATAATTGAGGCTTTTGTCGTTGCAGTGGAGGTGAATTTGGAGTGTAATTCACCTCCACTGCGACGGTGGCGTTCGAGATTTGACATTTGAATATAAATCTGTCCGTTACATTCCGATTGGTAGCGAATATGACATGGACCTGAGGACTGCATTTTAGTGATGAACGAATTCTGATTAATATCATAGCCGGTTTGGGCGTGCCCTTTCAGGGTCATATTTTGTTTCTACCGCTGCCTCGTGGCAGCCAGGCCTAAAAAAAGATGGGAACACCTGAGGGAGGGAGTTTCACCAAGATGAATTTGGAAGAACTTTATGAAATAAAGTTGATGTTAAAACATAGGTGGACGTAATGTCTGGAAGCCTGCGTTCAACAGAAGGCTGTTTGGCAACAGTGAACAACGGACAAATTCAGCAAGGTAATTTACTGACGCCATGACCCAGATTCGTTCCGGTGATGCTACGGCCACAACACTATACGATCATGACCAATATGCAATCGCATACAATAAGTTTAGGGTCTTTTCTTTAGGATCTTCAGCCAAGACACCCATGAAAGAATGTTGATGTTAAAATGTCGGTGGAACTATCCAACTGTGCAGATCCGATGATCCCAAAGATTTGGGGTGAGACAACATTGAAAAAACGTTTTGCTTTGTTTACAGTGTCACTTATTTTGTGGCTTACCTTTTCTTCGTTACACATCTAAAGTATCGTATCATTTTACCTTGCGGCTTATACTACACCGTACATACCATATCACGTCGCCTATTCAACTCATGCATGAGATGCGATGGCTGAAATATTTAGGCGATGGGTTGCTACTCCATTGTGCTCTCCACTCATCATTTCATATCACATCCTCGTCGGTTTCATTCACATCCAAAGTATCTTGGCACAACATACGTAACATGACTTATCAACACAAGACGAGGTGGCCGAGAGGTTAAGGCGATGGATTGCTAATCCGTTGTGCTCTGCACGCATGGGTTCAAATCCCATCCTCGTCGAAGGCTTGCTTTGAGAGAATATTTGCCACAAACTAAACAGGAAAGAGGGTTCTTACCTGTGTATGTGTTTTGAACTGTCGCTTCTCTGAGAATCTTTGACCACAAACTGAGCAGGCAAAAGGTTTTTCTCACCAGTGTGGGTTCTTGTGTGTCTTTTGAAGTTTCCCATCTCTGAGAATCTTTGGCCACAAACTGAGTAAGAAAAAGGCTTTTCACCTGTGTGTGTTCTTGCATGTGTTTCTAAATTTACCTTCTGAGAGAATCTTTGGCCACAAACTGAGCAGGAAAAAGGGTTCTTACCAGTGTGGGTTGTTGTGTGTCTTTTCAAGCTTCCTTTCTCTGAGAATCTTTGGCCACAAGCTGAGCAGGAAACATTTTTTTCACCTGTGTGTGTTCTTCCATGTGTTTTTAAGTTTACCTTCTGGGAGAATCTTTGAAATTCTGCTGGAATGTAATGGGGTCAGCTGGTCTACTATGGGGCTCATTGGTGCAGGGGAATGATTCTCGCCTAGGGTTCTTTGATTGCCCGGGTTAAACTCCCGGACGAGCTCTTCTTTGAAACACTGTTGTCTATCGTTGTGTGGAGTCAAAGTCAAAGTCAAAGTCAGCTTTATTGTCAATTTCTCCACATGCCAAAGACACACAAAGAAACCGAAATTTCGTTCCCCCCTATCCCACGGTGACAAGACATGGCTCACAACAGACAAACAAGTAAACAAGTATAACAAAAGCGTGCTGAATAAATAATGAATAAATAACACAACAATAAATAAATAAATAAATAAATAAATAAATAAATAAATACCGTATTTGCCGGTGTACAGGTCGACTCGGTGTATAAGTCGACCCCCTAAAATTCAACGGAAATTTACGATTTTATGATATATCCTTTGTATAAGTCGAGCTCAATAGTTGCATTATATTAAACTTCAAAATTCAATATGCGAAATTTATTGACGAAATGTGTTCAAATTCCGGGAGGCCGTGCGCATGCGGCTGTTTATAAGCACCGCGGAGGAGATCGCGGCCGGCGAGCTCGCGCACGCCGCCCGGCACCAACGGGAGGCCGGAAATAGCTCCAAGCCGAGCGGATCGGCTCTTTATAAGCACCGCGCAGGAGATCGCGGCCGGCGAGCTCGCGCACGCCGCCCGGCACCAACGGGAGGTCGGAAATAGCTCCAAGCCGAGCGGATCGGCACTTTATAAGCACCGCGCAGGAGATCGCGGCCGGCGAGCTCGCGCACGCCGCCCGGCACCAACGGGAGGTCGGAAATAGCTCCAAGCCGAGCGGATCGGCACTTTATAAGCACCGCGCAGGAGATCGCGGCCGGCGAGCTCGCGCACGCCGCCCGGCACCAACGGGAGGTCGGAAATAGCTCCAAGCCGAGCGGATCGGCACTTTATAAGCACCGCGCAGGAGATCGCGGCCGGCGAGCTCGCGCACGCCGCCCGGCACCAACGGGAGGTCGGAAATAGCTCCAAGCCGAGCGGATCGGCACTTTATAAGCACCGCACAGGAGATCGCGGCCGGCGAGCTCGCGCACACCGCCCGGCACCAACGGGAGGTCGGAAATAGCTCCAAGCCGAGCGGATCGGCACTTTATAAGCACCGCGCAGGAGATCGCGGCCGGCGAGCTCGCGCACGCCGCCCGGCACCAACAGGAGGTCGGAAATAGCTCCAAGCCGAGCGGATCGGCATTTTATAAGCACCGCGCAGGAGATCGCGGCGCCTCATTGGACTTCCAGCGGGCCGCGCACTCGCGCACGCCGCCCGGTTCAAATTTTCTAAGTGCAACGCACATTGAGATGCATGAGAAACGGCCTTGGTTACCATCACATTTGAAGCGATGAATACGAAGTTAAATTTTATGACTCGGTGTATAAGTCGAGGTCGATTTTTTTCGGTCGATTTTGGATCGAAAAAGGTCGACCAATACACCGGCAAATACGGTAAATAAATAAATAAATAAATAAATAAATAAATAAATAAATAAATAAATAAATAAGAGGAGCAGAAAAAAAAGGAGCAAGTGCGCGTACAGCAGACATTCCCGAAAATAGCGCAACAGTGCCGCACGCTACGCAGAAGGGGGTCGCGAGTTCAGGGCCCTAACAGCCTGGAGAAAGAAGCTGTTGGCGAGTCTGGTGGTGCGGGAGCGCAGGCTCCTGTACCTCTTCCCAGAGGGCAGAAGGTCAAACAAAGAGTGAGCCGGGTGACTCACATCTCTGGCAATCGAGGTTGCCTTGCGGGCGAGATGGGAGGTGTAAATGTCCTTCAGGGAGGGGAGCGAAGCACCAAGAGTCTTACCAGCCGTATTCACTATGCGCTGCAGGGCCTTCAAGTTCTGTTCAGTGCAGTTACCACCCCAGACAGCGATGCAACTGGTGAGGACGCTCTCAATGGTGCCATGGTAGAATGTAGACAGGACTGCCTGAGGAGCACATGCACGCCTGAGCTTCCGCAGGAAGTACAGGCGGTGCTGAGCTTTCTTTGCCAGTGACGAGGTGTTTGCGGACCAGGAGAGGTCCTCACTGATGTGCACCCCCAGGAACTTGGTGCAGCTCACCCTCTCCACCACAGCACCGTCGATGATCAGCGGCAGGTGTGTTGTGTGACCCTTCCGGAAGTCAACAATGATTTCCTTGGTCTTATTGACGTTCAGCAGGAGGTTGTTGTCCCTGCACCACGTGGTCAGAAGGTCAACTTCCGACCTGTACCGAGTCTCGTCGCCTTTCGTGATGAGACCCACCAGAGTCGTGTCGTCAGCAAACTTCACTATGTGGTTGTCGCTGTAGGTCGCAGTGCAGTCATGCGTCAGCAGGGTGAAGAGCAATGGACTGAGCACGCAGCCCTGGGGGGCCCCCGTGCTCAGCGTGATGCTGGCGGAGATTTTGTCGCCAACACGCACCACCTGAGGCCTCTGACAGAGGAAGTCCAGTATCCTGCGGCACAATGGTGTTGAAGGCAGAGCTGAAGTCCACAAACAGCAACCTCACATATGAGTCCTTTCTCATATGACAGGCCAATGTTACACAGAATGTACCATGGTCTGCAAGCTTTCTTTGAGGCTCGTTGGTCTAGGGCAGGGGTGTCAAACTCATTTTTGTCGCGGGCCACATTGTAGTCAAAGTTTCCCTCGATGGGCCATTATGACTGTCAACCCAAATAAATAAACGCCTCATATTATATACAGTATAAGCTACAAAACAAACTGACAAATAATTGCTTTTTCAAATCAGACTCGTGGAAACTTTTCACATATTTCAAAAATAATTTTAAGAAGATTCTTAAAAGTTCCGACAATTTGCAATGTTAGTATGACATAGATTTAATGCACAATTTGTCGTTGCGGGCCACAAAAAATGATACGGTGAGCCATAACTGGCCCCCGGGCCTCGAGTTTGACACCAGTGGTCTAGGGGTATGAATCTTGCTTTGGGTGTGAGAGGTCTGGGGTTTAACTCCCAGATGATCCCTTCGTTAAAACATTGCTGTTGATCAACTAGCCCCATTTCATCTGAGGTGCATGTCACATGGGCTGTCAATTGAAACGAAACGGGTTGTGTTCATTTACCTTGGGTCTCTTGAATCTGTTGTTTCGATTCTCATCACTTGAATCTGCCGTCATGTGTCATCCATTGCGCCACTCACCCTACAAGACTGTATCGACTGTAAACTTGTGTGGAAAACTGTCATTGTCCAAAGGAAGGCTGCTTAGCAACAGTGACCAGTAGACAAATTCATCAAAGTAATTTGATTATACCATAACCCGGATTCGAATGGAACACAACCATTAACCACTACACGATCATGGCCTGTATGCAGTAGCGTTAAATAAGTTGCGCATATTAGCCATGATCATATAGTGGTTAGTACTCGGTGTTGTGGCTGCAGCAACCCTGGTTCGAATCAGGGTCATGGCATACTCAAATAACTATGTGGAATTTGTCCCTTGCTCACTATTGCTGAACAGCCATCTTTTGGACAATGACGATTTTCCTCACGTTTGCGGTCGATAGCCTTAACTTGTAGGGCGAATGGCGCAATGGATAAAGCATCATGGCATATTCAAATAATGTCACCCATTTTTTTTTTTGTTTTTCATTTTTGCAAAAGTGTTACACACAAGTTTATAAGCCACATATTCCCGTGGGGCTCGTGGAGCAATGGATAACGCATCTGTCTACAAATCAAAAGATTCCAGGACTCCTGGCCAGCTCACATACCATTTTGTGGTCAACATTAGCTATGTGTAATTTATGTGAACTTTTGGGTTGAAGTAACTCACAGACACCATCAAAAAATAGTCTTTCCAATTTTGTCTGATCTCAAGTCTTAGGAATCATCGGATCTGCGTAGTTATTGGATAGTTCAACCAACATTTTAACATCGACATTCTTTCATGGTCTGCCTGGGTGTCGTGGCTGAAGTTCCTAGAGAAAAGACCCTAAACATGCAACTGCATATTGGCCATAATATAGCAATGAGGCGGCTGCAACCCCAGTTTGAATCTGGTTAATAGCAGAATAAACTTGTTGCAGTTATTTTTTATTCACCCTAAACAGTCTTACGTTGGACCATGACAAATTTACATACACACAAGCTTACAGAAAATGACAACTTCCCGTGGGGCTAGTGGCTTGTTTCTTGCTCTGAACAGACAGGCAAAACGATTCCTAGCATTTACTAATCAAGTCCTAACCAATTCCTGTGTGTATGGGGGGGCAAAGGAACCAATCAGATGGCCCGAATCCATGCATGGCGGATGATGGCAGTGATCAACACAGATATTTGAGAAGTGAAATGAAGTTTATAGGATTTGCAGACAGGGTGCAATCATTATTTAAACAAAAGTAGGCAGGTGCATACATTTGGAAACTCCAACAGAAAAATGACAGCAATATTTAGTAGATCCTCCTTTTGCAGAAATAACTGCCTCTAAACCAGTGGTTCTTAACCTGGATTTGGTCAAACTCTAGGGGTTCGGTGAGTCGGTCTCAGGGGTTCAGCAGAGCCTCCACTGCGGAGGTCCGAACACACCAGATTTATAAATTCGTGATAAAGCATATCTGAACTGGTCTCGCAAAGGCAATAGCAAAAGTCACACCGATTTGGTGGTATGTCATTTGTCGTGAATTCATGCATTGTGTTGGTTTTATTCTTTCAGCAAGGTGGTGTTCATGCACTTCTGCATGAGTTCCGCTGTATTCTGGCCCAACTATTTCGGTGCAGCCGTTGTACATATGATGACCCTGGAAAGTTCTTGGCGAATTATCCATCTTTGCCTTTCATGTTCATCGGGTCTACCATTTTAATAGGTATCTACACTGTGTATTTGGATAGAGACTGCTGAAAGGGGAAGCATATATGCCTCGTGAACTATATTTATTACTGCGGGTGAAGAAGAGTGAACAAATAAGTCATCAGACAAGTTTGCCGATTTATTAGTGCCCAGAAGAGCAGCACTCTGTTCCGTACTGTAACCTGTTAGGTTTGATCCCAGTTCTTTATCTTTAATGCTCGATATGCTAACAGTAATTACCAAGAGGCAGCCTTCACAGTTTAACTATTTGATGTATGCCAGAATGATCGATGCACAGCTGTGGAGCCCTTTCTGCGAGATGCGAAAGAAGGTCCCTCTCCCAGCGCCAAGGTTCCTGCTCTTATACTACTCTGGGCCGCCTTTCTGCAAGGAGGCGACTCTGCCTAGCCTGTGTGATGACGTGTGACCTTGTAGTCTTAACTGAGAGTGACTTCGACATATGTGCAAAGGGTGTCATAGAGAAGAGAAAGCTAATAAAGCAAGAGAAGGGTTGCAGCGATATAACGGCATAGCTCAAGCTACCCAGCTAATCACATGTGCCAAAGAGGCCTATTCTAACAAACCGTTGCTGAGAATGGGTAGACGGGGAAGCCTGTAAGTGAGTCCGTCACTCGCATACTCCATCGCTTCTCGGCCTTTTGGCTAAAATCAAGTGTAGTCTCGGTTCTTGGGTTTGAGGGATTAAGAGAGCTGATCATAGAAGAGAGAATTTTAACCATAAAAGTGGTGCCAAAGAGGCCTATTCTAACAAACCGTTGGTGAGAATGGGTAGAGATAGACTCTTATTGTTCCTCCCCACGGAAATCTTTAGTAAAAGGCGAAAGATTTATTCCATCTGAAAAGAAAGAGAGATCTGATAATCTGGGTCAAAACGGGCCACGTCACTGCTGGTCTCACCAAATTCACAGGCGGTCTCACACTCAAATTGTAGCAACCAGTCCTTCTAATACAAACAATAGATGTTGATAGATTTACTATACTTACAAGGACTCAACCTAAATAGAAGGTTTAAACAAGTATTTTGTTTTCATTAATGTCTTTTTTACTTTAAACATCTTTGGCGCACAGGATTGTAGGTACCTGATCAAACCTTCTTTCAAACAGCGTCACCTATCGATTGGGCGTCTATTATGAGTATTGAAGGTAAAAACAGTTGTATGTCTTGGTACGTGTACTTTTGGTATGAGAGAATGGGAAATGATCCCATCTCTGTGTTTTATTTGAAAACGTGTGATTTCATAACTTTATTCAAATCGGGAAACAAAATACGATCGTAATTTCTCAAATGATTTCTCAAATTTCAGAAGTGCTCTATATCTCTCGTGTCGCAAATAATTGAGGCTTTTCTCGTTGCTGGCATGGTTTGGAGTGTAATTTACCTCCACTGTGATGGTGGCGTTCGATATTTGACATTTGAATATAAATCTGTCAATTTACTTTAGAAAGTAAATGTTGTTTTCTAGAAATCTATACTGAGATGTATGAGGAACAACAATCGGGCGTATTCTTAAAAAGACAGACCTACAGCCGACAAAAAGGTTTTGATACGTTCATATCATATGACGAGTCAGGAACGTGGTAATTCCATATTATTTTGCATTGACTAATTTGGTTAATACAGTTTAGCAAGCAAATGCACAGTTCCATAGTACAGTTAATAACATGCTCAAAAGCATTCAGTGTGTCACAGCACCGCAGACCTAAACTCCATGTACGTACGACTGCGTGTGATTTTTGTTTTAATCAGAAAGACCAGGGGAGAGCGCGAACGCAGTCCACGACTGTTGTGTTTATACGGAGTAGAGATGAACGCGAATGCAACTTCTTTATTCAGCAACTTTTTATTTTCTCCCCACTCATGTCTTACATAGCAGTACAATGCCCCTGGCGCACCACAGAGCCCCCAACTGTCAACATTATTTGAGACCTCCAATAACAAACTATATAATATTATAGTTTCAACATACGATAATACCACATCTCCCTTTTTCCAGGGATCATAGGGTAGACTGCCTTTGTCTCGTCAGACCTTAGAGCAGTGGTTCTTAACCTGGGTTCGATCGAACCCTAGGGGTTAGGTGAGTCGGCTTCAGGGGTTCGGCAGAGCTGGTATGTCATTGCCCCGCCCCCGCCCCGGGACCCCCCCCCCGCCCACGGATGGCTGAACACACCTGAATATCGTGTAAATTCGTGATAACGCATATCTGAACTGTTCTTGCAAAGGCAACAGCAGAAGTCACACTGATTTGCTGGTATGTCATCCCCCCCTATATAGAGGGGTTCGGTGAATGTGCACATGAAACTGATGGGGTTCGTTTAACCCGCCCCCCAAAGAGGGGTTTGTTGAATGCACATATGGACCTGATGGGGTTCGGTACCTCCAAAAAGGTTAAGAACCACTGCCTTAGAGGATTATTCTGCCTCTTGTGTAGAAAGGTCTGTTCCTAACTTTTGCCAAGGTCTTTCAGGGCACCCTGATGGCACGAGTGCCTCTTTTGGGTTGTGTCGCTCTTGTATGCATGTCCTGCAGTTCAGTACCATTTTGTTCACTTGCTGGCTGAGTCCCGGCCACCACACAGATTGACGTGCACGTGATTTACATTCCAGGACACCTAAGTGTCCTTCGTGTAATTTGAACAGCACGTCGTTCCTCATTGCGGAAGGTATTACCAGTCGTGTGTCCTTTAGCATCTTTCACTGTTAATGTGGCTCGCTCCGGCCAGTCATTTTTTAGCGCTGGTTCCTGTTTTGCATGTGCTGGCCATCCTTCCATGCACATGGTCATGACACGCGAGCAGACACTGTCGGCTTTCAACTGCTCTTTCAGGTTTTCTGTATATGATGAGCTGACAGGTAGACTCTCAGTGACACAGTCCACAAATATGTTTGTGCTCTCCATCAGCTCCTGGTCATCAGTGGACATGCGTCATTTTACAGGTTGCACGTGAAAGTGTGTCTGCTGTCCAAAGCGACTTTCCTGGTACGTGCACGATGGAGTATGAGTAGCGCATCACCCTCATCCTGAAACCCTGGATTCTCTGTGGCAAAAGATCCAGTGCTTGGGCTCCAAGCAGGATGAGAAGGGGTTTATGGTCGGTCTCCAGGCAAAACTCCTTTCCAATGAGGAAATCCCGAAACCGTTCACAGGCCCATGTGAGGCCCATGTGAGGCCCAGAGCTTCCTTCTCCACCTGTGTGTATCGTTGCTCAGTTGGAGTGAGTGACCGTGATGCGTAAGACACAGGCTTCCATCCTTCCCCTCATTTCTGAAAAATTACGCCCCCCAACCCATACGATGATGCATCAGCAGATACTTTGGTGTCTCTGCCCGGGTCATACATAGCCAGCACCGGAGGAGAGGACAGAGCTTTCTTTAGGTCTTCAAATGCTGCTTTTGTCCTTTTGGGGCACGACCACCATGCCGGCACACCAATCAGTTGGCTCCTTCACCCGACTAATGACGCCCAGAGCTTCCATGCGCTGGAGCTCTCTCTTGACTTCACCCACCAGTGGTAGTGGAATCCTCCTGGGTTTTTTTACTGAATATGGCACGGCACCTGGCTTGACCTTTATGGTGTATGGTTGTTGTAGCTAACCCAGACCGCTGCGCAACTTGGGGTAACTTGCCTTGAAAGTCTCCATGTCTATGCTGTCGACTCGGATAAGCAAGCCAAGAAATGTGCTCTGGTTTTGATCAATATATCAGTGTTTTTTTTCATTTGCCGTTCTCATCCCTGATGTTTAGCTCTGCTTCAAAATGAGGCTTGTCATCTTTCTGTGGCAACTGTGATTTTTTTCTGTGGCTCATCACCTGACACCTACCCACAGTTTGCGGTGTATTTGTCTCCCTAGACTCAATATATATATTTGTGTGTGTATATATAAACAGTGATCTCCAAGAACCACCATCATGTGTTTTTTTTTTTTAACAACGATTACTTCTAGAACATTCCTTGAAAATAATACGTCCTCATCAGTGAGTTGTTTTAGAACAGGCCTGTCGGCTACTCATGTGGTAGTTGGGGGCTGCCTTTTGCCGATGGGCACAACTGTAGTGAATGCAAACTTCCTGTGTTGCAGAGAAGAACCAGCGGACACACATAGTCATTGCTTTTCTTTTTGTACCTTTAATCAGAAATCTGCTATTGGCTGTAATGAAGATTTGGCACACAAAACGTACCTATATTCCTGGACTTGGACTCTGACTCGGGGACTCGGACTCGGTCGGACTCTGTCATTTTTGCCGGACTCGGACTCAGACTCGGTGCTGATTTTGACCGAGTCCACCGAGTCCGACAATAAAAAAATCACGTTCAATTTTATTTTCATCATGCTGCTCAGAATGCGAGTAGGAATACTGTCCACAGCCCTGCTTACGATCAATGCGGCCACGTTGAGTTGCACTTAGGCTAATGTTTACATTATGTACCAATGTCAAGGACGATTATGTCACCCAGCTTATATCATTGATGTGTTTCGATAGTTGTGGGGTCGTCACTAATTATTTGTGTTTAGATAAATGTCTGAGCTATAATGGTGTAATTAATGATTAAAAAATATTATCTTACATGTCCCGTGTTTCAGAATGGTTATTTAATTGGGCAAGAGTGTTTTCAAGCGTTTTGCCTCATGCCAATGGCACTCAGGGCTAAGGGTGGGCTTCAATGACCATTTTTGTAAAGCCACGCATTTAATACCATGTCAAATAATATATTAGAGTGTAGGTTATGTTCCAATGTATCCACTTCTATCGGTTAAATTGTCAACCGTACATTTATGACTATGCCTCGAGTGATCTACGTTATGAACTAGCACAACTCCGGTGGGGCAGGGAAAATGTTATCGATCCGACGTCCGATTGGAACGTCGCCTCACTTTTACGTCCGCCCTCTCAGCAAGGGATCCTATATAAGCCGAACCAGCCAGTGTGAAAGCAGTTGCGTTCGTTCTGATAGATTTTGATCTAAATTAGCCTTGACTAAAGACGAAGCAGTCACATGAATTAACGGAAAAAATTGACAGCCGGACTGGGACCCGGACTCGGACTCGGTGGTCAAGAGGCCGGACTCGGTGCAAAAATCCGACCGAGTCCACAGCCCTGGCTCAAACCTCATTGAATAAAGTACATAAGCAGACAAGTATATTCACATATTAAATAAATAAAAGAAACACTTTAAACATAATTATACCTACACACCAAATCAATAAAGAAGACATAACTAGACATTTTTGATAAGTGGTAATGAGAAAGGTTTTTATAACTTTATGATCTGATATATATATTTCTGAGCACTTTGAAATAACAAATGTTTTTTGATATATTGCCTGAATAGCTTAATGACCCTTAAGGAACTGTTCAATGCATGCCTGATGATTTTCTAAATCACGGACACTGCCAAAGTCGTCTAAAAATGTTCAGTACTTGATTGTATCTTATGTTTTGACTAATTCTAGACACCAGTTTTCGATTACTACTGAACGTTCTGGACAGAGGGAAATATTTTGCCTAACAAAGAAAAGATATGGTTGAAAGCATGATTAAACTAAGAATATGATGACGTAAGCAAGTACATGGAGATCAAAAGAACAAACAAACAAAAACATGGTAAGTGGTGAGTACAAACTTTGCATGGTCAGGGAACATTAATAAATAGGTAGATGATGTCACAGCCAAAAGCTCACATAATTCCGTACAAAATGACAAAATTGAAAGAATGATGAATGGATGAGGTGGAACAGTATATGTGCAAGAATGTTTACAGGAAGGTCACTTGGAGATAAAACCAGCAGGTGCCAGAGGGAGACAGCCAAGCCAAAGACGATCGTCAAGGCTGAAAGACGGAAAGGACAACAACAGCCCCCACAAATCGAATCTCCCATAATCAGCACCCAACCCCACGGAACCAGCTCTCACCGAACCAGCACCCACTCCCATGGAATCAAACTCTCCTGTGAACTTGCCCCACCCCAAAGACTCATCACCCATCAAACTCGGCCCACACTGGCCGACTGAATATAAGCTGACCAAAGAACCTTGAAGGTGGCCTTTTCTGAATGGAGACTTTGCGCTCTTGAAAGGCCCAGCGCTGTATTGTACTTTCCTGAAGACAGAGCTTTCTGAACAAGAATTGTGATTGAACTCAACCAACCTGTGTAAGTCTAATTTCTGCTTCAGTGTCTTAGCATTTTCCTAAATCTGAAGAAATCAAACGAGCACACAGTGAGTAAATTGGATAACTGGTGATTGGCAATGACTTTTGCCGTGAGGCGCAGATAGTGCGCTCCCTAAATTGTGGACAAAATCCAACAGGTGCATGAACTCAATCTGTTCTTCAACAGATTTGATTCCGCCTCCCCCCCACCCCTTCACCTCGCTCCGCATCTTTTTCTACCACCTTCGACACTCCAGCCCCCCCGCCAGCTCACCAACCCCCTCCCCCGGAGTCACTCTTCTGTCTCCTGTCTCCACTCCATCACCCCGGTCTTCCGACATCCCCCTCTTCTTTACAGATCTTCAGGTTCACTTCAGAAAGATCAAAGCAGGGAAGACCCCGGGCCCAGACGGCATCTGGCCGAGACTGCTCAGGGATTGTGCGGACCAGCTGAGTGGTGTGGTCAGGTACCTGTTCAACCTAAGCCTGAGCCTGAACAAGGTCCCAGTACTGTGGAAGACCTCCTGCGTGGTCCCTGTACCAAAGGTGCCATGCCCCAAGGAGCCTAACCACTTCAGGCCTATTGCCTTGACTTCCCACCTGATGAAGACTATGAAGAGGATCATCCTGGGTCACCTGCGTTCACTAGTGGGAGCGCAGCTGGACCCCCTGCAGTTTGCTTACCTGCCTGGTGTTGGGGTGGACAATGCATTGATTTATTTACTGCACAGAACACTGCTTCACCTGGAGGACAACAGGAGCACTGGGAAGATCATGTTCTTTGTTTTCTTCAGCGCTTTTAACACCATCCAGCCGTCACTGCTTAGGGTGAAGATGGAGAAGGCGGATGTGGACCAGTGCCTGACTGCATGGACAACGGACTTCCTCACCGACCGGCCGCAGTTTGTGAGGTTACATCGCAGTGAGTCCGACGTGGTGCACTGCAGCACTGGTGTCCCCCAGGGTAGGGTGCTCCTTTCCTTTTCACCCTGTTCACGTCAGACTTTACCCACGACACCGCACACTGCCAAATCCAGAAGTTCTCCGACGACATGGCCATTGTTTGAAATGTTGCAGAGGGGAACGATCTGGAATATAGGTTGGTCATCAAGGACTTTGTCAGCTGGTGTGAGCTCAACCAGCATCAGGTGAACAACACCAGCAAGACGAAGGGGTTGATTGTGAGCTTCGGGAGGACAGCACCCATCTTCACTCCAATGAACATCCAGGGATCGGACAGTGAGGTAGTGGAGAACTACAAATTCCTGGGTGTTCGCCTTAACAACAAACTGGACTGGACTGGACTGATCACACCCATATCCTGTACAAAAAGGGCCAGAGTCGCCTCCATCTGCTGAGGAGACTGAGGTCCTTCGGTGTGTGCAGGGCTCTCCTCCGGACCTTCTATGACTCTATGGTGGCCTCGGCCATCATCTACGCTGTGGTCTGCTGGGGTGGGGGCAGTAGTGACCGGGACAGGGGGGGACTGAATAAGATGCTCAGAAGAGCGAGCTCTGTTCTGGGCTGTCCCCTGGACTCCATTGAGGTTGTGGGTGAGAGGAGGACGTTGATTAAGCTTAAATCCATCATGGACAACACCTCTCACCACCTCCATGAGAGTGTGCGGTTCCTGAGCAGCTCCTTTAGCGGCAGACTTTTGCACCCTCGGTGTAGGAAGGAACGGTTCCTCAGGTCCTTCATTCCCTCTGCTGTCAGACTTTACAACATGCATGCCGCCTGATAAAATGAATGTGTTTCGTCTCTACTAGCAGCACTTGTGTTTATCCTTGTCTGTTATTTACCCTTTTTTGTAATTCTGGCACTTGTTTTATTCTTGCACTCGTATTATTATTGCACTGATATGCGCTGCTGTGACAAGTGAATTTCCCTGCTGTGGGATGAATAAAGTTCAATCAATCAGTCAAGAGTTGGTTCAGACTGAAGTCAAGTTTTTGATTTCAAAGCATGACACGTTAAATTGACTATGAAAGGGATCGTCTGATCCGAAGTCAGGTGCCTTATCCATTAGGCCACATCGCCATGTGAAATACTCCATGTTTTCAGTGTGGCCTTGATAAGACTGTTTAACGGTTCCCAACAAGCAAGGATGCCCAATGTGGGAACCGAACCCACGGCCCTGAGTTCAAGAGTCGCATGTTCTCCCCACTGAGCTAACCAGGCTTTTCGACCTTGGAATTGTTTCATTTTTTCATTTTTTTTGAATGGGTTAGGGGAAATAGAGAAATGTTTTAAGTGTGGCCTCTGAAACACATCTATTGATAAGACTAAAGAATCAAAGGTTCCCGACAAGTGTGGGCTGCCCAATATGGGGATAGAACCCACAACCCTGAGATTAAGACTTGCATGCTCTACCACCTGAGCTAACCAGGCTTCTCCTATTAAGAACTGTTTCATTCTTTCACTTTTTTAATGGGTTTGGTTCACGAAAACCAGAAGCCACGTTTTAAATCTGGCCTCTGAAACACATTCGTTGATAAGACTAAACATTTAAAGGTTCCCAACAAGTGGCAGCTGTCCAATGTTGTCTCTAGTTGGAAACCCCAGCCCGAGTTGGAAACCCTAATTGGAAACCCTTGCCCCAGTTGGAATTCCTAGTTTGAAACCCTACCCGGAGTTGGAACCCTAGTTGGAAACCCTAGCCCTAGTTGGAAATGCTGGCTCTAGTGTGCAATAGAGAAAGCATTTTTTCTTTTGGTTTTTGTCACTTTGTTGCACTGAAAATGGAGATTGGGGGGGAGTCAGCACAACAAAAAAGAAATCAGAAACCAAAACCTTTCTGACAGTATAGAAAAGAATAATAAATAATACATAGAATAAGGTTTACTGTCTGTGAAGTTGAGTTTAATTGAAATGGCCAGTGGTTGAATCAATTTTACAGTAAAATAGCTTTGTAAAACCAACTATTCATGGCCTCGGTAGCGCAGGCGGTATCTCGTCAGTCTAGTAAACTGAAAGTCGTGAGTTCAACCCTCACACGGGGCTATGTTTTATTTAGTCCTAACCCTAACTCGAGCCCTTGTTGGAAACCCTAGCCCCAGTTGGAAACCCAACTTTGAGAATGGTCAGACAGAAGTACCTTTTTCTTTTGATGAAGTTCAGTTTGATGGAAATGGCCGGTGGTTGAATCAATTTTACAGTAAAATAGAATTTTAAGACAGGTGCCACAAATTCTCGTTGGCGCAGGCGGTAGCGCGTCAGTGTCGTAATCTGAAAGTCGAGAGTTTGATCCTCACACGGTGCATGATTTATATATATTCCAACCCTAAATCTAGCCCTACCTGTAAACCCTAGTCCTAGTTGGAAATCCTAGCCCTAGCCTAGTTAAGTTTGATCAAAATGGGCGGTGGTTGAATCAATTTTACAGTAAAAAACAATTGCACAAATTGCAAATGCATAGCCTCGTTCGCGGAAGTGGTAGTGTGTCAGTCTCATAATCTGGAGGTCGTAAATTCGACCCTCACACAGGGCACACTTTTATATAGTCCTAACTCTAGCCCGAATTGGAAACCCTCATCCTCGTTGGAAGCCCCAGTTGGAAACCCTGGCCACAATTTGAAACCTTAGTTGGCTTCCCTAACCCGAGTTGGAAACCCTAGTTTCAGAATGCTCAGACTAAAAGTCACTTTATCTTTCTGTGAAGTTCAGTTTGATTGAAATGGCCGGTGGTTGGATCAATTTTACAGTAAAAAAGAATTGTAAAACTGTAAATGCACAGCCTCATTAATGCAGGTGCTAGCATGCCAGTCTCACAATCTAAAGGTCAAGAGTTCGGTCCTCAGGTGGGGCAGACTTTTTATATACCTAGTCCAAACTAGCCCTAACCCTAACTCTAGCCCTAGTTGGAAACCCTAGTCCTAGTTGGAAGCCTTAGTTGAAAACCCTATTTTCAGTAGGGAGCAGGTTGCTCAGACTAAAATAACTTTTTCTTCTTTTAAGGGGTAGGGCAGCAAAGTAAGCAGGGATTGTGAATATCAGCAAGCACAGGTTGCTCAACTGGAGTCAAGAGAAACAAATTAAAAATTGTACATCAGATGAAAAATGTGCCTCTTTCTTTTGGCTTTTGTCACTGACATTTGGGGTCACCACAACAAAGATCAAAACAGCACAAAAACAGTTTACCTATATTTTGTCACGTCTCGCCCCCAACTGCTCCACTATGTGTCTGTCTTGGTTTCTGTCTGTGTGCTCGCCCCTCCCCTCCTGTGTGCCCATGATCAGTGTGATTGTTCCCACCTGCCTCTCGTTACCTGTCGTGTATAAAAGTCCTGTCTGCCCCTCTCTCCCTGTCGGATCATTGGTTTTGGTTTTGGTTGCTGTCGTTCGGTGTTGGCGTGCTGTCTTGGTGCCGTCGTGTCCTGCTGTCTTCTTGTTTCACGTCCTGGTCAGTCAAGTTATTGTTTAGGTCATGTCAGTTTACCGAGTCTGTATTTTGAGTTGCTTCGGTGGACCCTGGTCCGGGCTGCACTTGGTCGTCCTGCTCCATGCTCCACACCCGACCGTGACATATTTTCCTCTTTCAATTTGATGATACACTAGACATGAATACCTGTTTAGATTTGAAATCTTATCCATTAGGCCAGATAGCCATACAGGAAATTCTGACAAGTGATAGCAGTGCAATGATTTTTGAGCATATACAGTAAATCTACAGCCTAGATTCAAGTGGAGTTAACTGACTGGATCAGAAGATTAAGGGGTTCAAGTCCCTTCGTTGTCAATTTAATGAATGTCAAGAGGAAAGTAGCCTAGTGGATAATGTGTCAAACATTAAATAATAGTTTTTATTTTGTTTCTGCATTACCCAATACATCTCCTTCACATTGTGACACATTCTCCCATTATCTGTCTGTGTTAGGTAGAGAAAAAGATTTTAAAGGAAAGGTAAGTATTGTTGTGTTGTGTTTTGTTGTATTGTGTGTTGTCATTACCGTATTTTCTGGACTATAAGTCACGTTTCTTTTCATAGTTTGGGTGGGGGGGCGACTTATACTGAGGAGCAACTTATACGTGATTTTTTGTCACAAATTTTCAAAATAAAAAAAAAAACGAAAAATGGATAAACGAACCGTGATGTAGCAAGGGATTACTGTAGTTTGAACTGCAAGTGACATCAGCGGCGCGGCGGTTGTTTACTTAAAGGACAAAGGATTCGATCACGGGATGACGAAGATGACGAAGGGCCCCATGTACTACCGGCATCTTTAGTGGCTTTGCTTGTAAGTGACACAGAGGACGAAGAGTTTTTTTTTCCCAATGATCATCACACACACATCTGGGTGTGGTGAGATTTGTCCTCTGCATTCAACCCATCCCCGTGTGATTTTGATCCATCCCCTGGGGGAGAGGGGAGCAGTGAGCAGCAGCGGTGCCGCGCTCGGGAATCATTTGGTGATCTAACACCCAATTCCACCCCTTAATGTTGAGTGCCAAGCAGGGAGGCAATGGGTCCCATTTTTATAGGTATGACCCGGCCGGGGTTTGAACCCACAACCTTCCAGTCTCAGGGCGGACACTCTACCACTAGTTTGAAGGATTTAATGATTTGGAGTGACACAGAAGGTTTGAAAAACTATTATATGTTTCACGCACACCCGGTCCTATTCTATGGAGCTCTCTTCCACCTCTGTGGCTGGAAGTGCCACCTCCAGGGATGGAAGTCCACGCTGCCACACGCCTGGAAGTCGATGCCGGTACTTGGGGCTGTGTGGCGGTGAACTGTTTATGCTATTGTTATTTGATATATTTGTCATTTTCAAAACTTGTTCAGGAAAAAAAATATTATTCAGTGGTAATGTTGGACGTTTTCAATAAATACAAATTCATACAGTTTTAGGGTTCTCAGGTTAAAAAAGACAATGCATGCACGGGGGCCCCCAGGGCTGCGTGCTTAGTCCATTGCTCTTCACCCTGCTGACGCATGACTGCACTGCGACCTACAGCGACAACCGCATAGTGAAGTTTGCTGACGACACGACTCTGGTGGGTCTCATCACGAAGGGCGACGAGACTCGGTACAGGTCGGAAGTTGACCTTCTGACCATGTGGTGCAGGGACAACAACCTCCTGCTGAACGTCAATAAGACCAAGGAAATCGTTGTTGACTTCCGGAAGGGTCACACAACACACCTGCCGCTGATCATCGACGGTGCTGTGGTGGAGTGGGTGAGCTGCACCAAGTTCCTGGGGGTGCACATCAGTGAGGACCTCTCCTGGTCCGCAAACACCTCGTCACTGGCAAAGAAAGCTCAGCGCCGCCTGTACTTCCTGCGGAAGCTCAGGCGTGCATGTGCTCCTCAGGCAGTCCTGTCTACATTCTACCGTGGCACCATTGAGAGCGTCCTCACCAGTTGCATCGCTGTCTGGGGTGGTAACTGCACTGAACAGAACTTGAAGGCCCTGCAGCGCATAGTGAATACGGCTGGTAAGATTATTGGTGCTTCGCTCCCCTCCCTGAAGGACATTTACACCTCCCATCTCGCCCGCAAGGCACCCTCGATTGCCAGAGATGTGAGTCACCCGGCTCACTCTTTGTTTGACCTTCTGCCCTCTGGGAAGAGGTATAGGAGCCTGCGCTCCCGCACCACCAGACTCGCCAACAGCTTCTTTCTCCAGGCTGTTAGGGCCCTGAACTCGCTACCCCCTTCTGCGTAGCGTGCGGCACTGTTGCGCTATTTTCTGGAATGTCTGCTGTACGCACACTTGCTCCTTTTTTTTGCTCCTCTTATTTATTTATTTATTTGTTGTGTTATTTATTCATTATTTATTCAGCACGCTTTTGTTATACTTGTTTACTTGTTTGTCTGTTGTGGGCCATGTCTTGTCACCATGGGATAGGGGGGAACGAAATTTCGGTTTCTTTGTATGTCTTCGGCATGTGGACAAATTGACAATAAAGCTGACTTTGACTTTGACTTAAACAGTTCTACGAATCCTGTTTCATCCACTGAGTGTGTATGTGTGCCACACGTTTTTAGCAATTAAGCCCGTGACTGAAAATGGCGTGTGCGGTAAAGACGTCGGCCCATGATCAAGAAGGTGGTTCACCCCATGTGAGGCTCAGCCATTGCACTACGGTTGTGCTGACCTCTGCAAATTCCCCTACTGTGTGAATCTTGACTGCATTATTTCTGGTAGTGGGGGACTGTGTTCGCGCTCTCCTCTGGTCTTTCTGATGAAAACAAAAATTAAGCGCAGTAGTATGCACATGGAGTTTAAGTCTGCGATGCTGTGACACACTGAACGCTTTTGACTATGTAATTAACTGTACTCTGGAACTGTGTGTCAGGGTTCTCCAGATTATTCTTATCGTATGATTATGTTGGAATGCAGCCTGTAATAAATAACCTAGCTAGATTAGTTTTATGCTTATGTTGGAATGCAACCTGTGATAAATCACCTAGCGTGTCCCATCCTACACAAAGTCGTAAAACACCCCTTGCTATGTTTTGACTAGAGGTCAAGGGCTTTCTCTATTCAGTCCACTCTTACCCCCACCCTGTTTCTCTTAATAAAAATGCTCTTGCAGGAGGCGAGAGTCAGACCTCCATTCGAACATCGCTGTACGCACAGCGACGAATGGACTCTCCACCTGCAGGTGTCTAAAGGGACTTACTCGTCTCCCGTGTGGTTCTTGCAAAATAAGTTGGACTGAGCGAATCTCTAACACTGTGCATTTGCTCGCTAAACTGTATTCACCAAATTAGCAAATGCAAAATAATATGTAATTACCACGTTCCTGACTCGTCATATGATATGAACGTATCAAAACCTTTTTGTCGGCTGTAGGTCTGTCTTTTTAAGAATGCGCCCGATTGTTGTTCCTCATACATCACAAGTATGGATTTCTAGAAAACAACTTTTACTTTCTAAAGTAAAATGACAGAAATATTTTCTAATGTCAAATATCAAACGCCACCAACGCAGTGGAGGTGAATTACACTCCAAACCATGCCAGCAACGTCAAAAGCCTCAATTATTTGCGACACAAGGGAGACATAGAGCATTTCCGAAGTTTGAAAAATCATTTGAGAAATTACGATCGTATTTTGTTTCCCGATTTGTGTTGAATAAAGTTATGAAATTACAAATTTTCAAATAAAACACAGGGATGGGATCATTTCCCGTTCTCTCAGACCAAAAGTACACGTACCAAGACATACAACTGTTTTTACCATCAATAATCAAAATAGACGCCCAATATAATTGAAAGAACGAGCGCCATCAGTGTTCGATCAGATACCTACAATCCTGTGCGCCAACAATGTTTAAAGTAAGTGAGACATTAATGAACACAAAATACTCGTTTAAACATTCTATTTTGCTTGAGTCCTTGTAAGTATAGTAAATCCATCAACTTCTATTGTTTGTATTAGAAGGAATGGTTGCTGCAATTTGAGTGTGAGACCGCCTGTGAATTTAGTGAGACCAGCAGTGGGGTGGCCCGTTTTGACTCAGATTTTCAGATCACTCGTTTCTCTTCAGATCGAATAAATCTTTCGCCTTTTACTAAAGATTTCTGTGGAGAGGAACAATAAAGAGTATACCATTTCCGTGGAGAGGAACAATAAGAGTATATCTCAATTTGTTGATGCTCTGCGAAAGAATATCAATATTGCAACGGATAGCCGCCTATATCATACTCCGTGCAACAATCATACGTTCACATAATTCATACCGGCACGTGTGAACATGTTCACATAAACAGAGAAATTATGCCGAGTGCAGACAGTTTAAAACCTCGTTTATCATCCATCCATTTATCCATCCTATTCCGCTTATCCGGGTTGGGTCGAGGGGGAGACCGCTTTAGGAGGGACTCCCAGGCTTCCCTCTCCCCAGCCACTTCATCCAACTCAACCCGGGGAATCCCAAGGCGTTCCCAGGCCAGCCGAGAGACATAGTCTTTCCAGCACGTCCTGGATCGCCCGCGAGGTCTCCTACCGGTGGGACATGTCCGGAACACTTCCAAAGGGAGGCGTCCAGGAGGCATCCTGATGAGATGCCTGAGCCACCTCATCTGGCTCCTCTCACCGTAGAAGAGCAGCGGCTCTACTCCGAGTCCCTCCCGGATGACCAAGCTTCTCAAGGGAGAGCCCGGACACCCTGCAGAGGAAACTCATTTCGGCCGCTTGTATTCTGGATCTCGTTCTTTCGGTCACGACCCAAAGCTCGTGACCATAGTTGAGGGTAGGAGCGTAGATCGACCGGTAAATTGAGAGCTTTGCCTTTTGTCTCAGCTCTCTCTTCACCACGACGGATTAGTACAGAGTTCGCATTACTGCCGACGCTGCACCAAACCGCCTGTCGATCTCGCGCTCCATCCTGCTCTCACTCGTGAACAAGACCCAAAGATACTTGAACTCCTCCACTTGGGGCAGGATCTCATCCCCGATCCGGAGAGGGCATCCCACCCTTTTCCGACCGAGGACCATGGCCTCGGATTTGGAGGTGCTGACCCTCATCCCGACCACTTCACACTCGGCTGCGAACCACCCCAGTGAGAGCTGGAGATCACGGCTTGAAGAAGCCAACAGCACCACGTCATCTGCAAAAAGCAGAGACGCAATGCTGAGGTCCCAGAACTGGACCCCCTCAACGCCTTGGCTGCGTCTAGAAATTCTGTCCATAACCATTATGAACAGAATCGGTGACAAAGGGCAGCCTTGGCAGAGTCCAGCCCTCACTGGGAAAGAATCTGACTTACTGCCAGAAATGCGGACCAAACTCTGGTATTGGTGATACAGGGACCAAACCGCCCTTATCAGTTGGCTCAGCACCCCGTACTCCCGAAGCACCCTCCACAAAACTTCCCGAAGGACACGATTGAACCCCTTCTCCAAGTCCACAAAACACATGTGGACAGGTTGGGCGAACTCCCATGCCCCCTCGAGGATCCTGCCCAGGGTGTAGAGCTGGTCCACTGTTCCATGGCCAGGACAAAAGCCACACTGCTCCTCCTTAATCCGAGGTTCGACCTCCCGACAGACCATCATCTCCAGCACCCCTGAATAGACCTTACCAGGGAGGCTGAGGAGTGTGATTCCCCTATAGTTGGAACACAACCTCCGGTCTCCCGTCTTAAAGAGGGGAACCACCACCCCAGTCTGCCAATCCAGAGGCACCGTCCCCGATGTCCACGCAATGCTGTAGAGGCGTGTCAGCCATGATAGTCCCACAACATCCAGAGCCTTTAAAAACTCTGGGCGGATCTCATCCACCCCCGGGGCCATGCCCCAGAGGACTTTTTTGATTACCTCAGTGAGTTCGACCCCAGAGATTGGAGAGTCCACCTCAGAGTCTCCAGGCCCTGTTTCCACAATGGAAGGCGTGTCGGTGGAATTGAGGAGGTCTTCAAAGTACTCTCCCCACCGACTCACGACGTCCCGTGTCGAGGTCAGCAGCACGTCATCTCCAGTGTAAACAGTGTTGACGGTGCACTGGTTCCCCCTCCTGAGACGCCGGATGGTGGACCAGAATTTCCTCGAAGCCATCCGGAAGTCATTCTCCATGGCCTCGCCAAACTCCTCCCACGCCCAGCTCGGGCTCCTTTTCAGTCAGAGAGGCGATATTCCATGTCCCAAGAGTCAGCTTCTGCAGCCAGGGATCGGTCCGCCAAGGTCCCTGCCTTTTTCCGCCGCCCATTTTGCACTGCACCCGACCCCTTTGGCCCCTCCGGCAGGTGGTGAGCCCATGGGAAGGGGGGACCCATGTTTCCTTTTCGGGCTGTGCCCAGCCGGGCCCCGTGGGCGAAGGCCTGGCCACCAGACGCTCGCCTTCGAGCCCCACCTCCACGCCTGGCTCCAGATGTGGGGCCCGGTGACCCGCGTCCGGGCGAGGGAAAACAAAATCCATTTATGTTTTTCTTCATAAGGGGCTTGTGAGAGCCGTGCTTTGTCTGGCCCTTCACCTAGGATCCGTTTGCCATGGATGACCCTACCAGGGGCATGAAGCCCCAGACAAGATGGCTGCTAGGATCATTGGGGCGTGCAAACCCCTCCTCCACGGTAAAGTGATGACTAACGAAGGGGCTTCGTTTATCAATGCAGTTTAACTTCTGGTGGGACCCATTTGAATTGGCACATGCCAGTCTATTGTAATTTGGCAAAAAATATTGTTTTTAAATAAAAACCAATAACCAACCCTGTCAATTGCACAAGCACTCCTCTTTACTGTTCACAAGCACAATCACAAGTACAAGTCGTCTTCATCCATAAGCACATGAGTCTTTCCTTGTTAAAACACAGCAGCCCTACAAAAAATGTTCCATCAACTTTTAGTGTCTTAATAGACAATGATGGTATTTATTTAAATATTGAAACAAAATATCTACCTCCTTCAATGTTACACGTGAATGCACATACAGAGAGAAGTTTTATTCATTTTGATAAGGCTACATGAAGCAAAATATAAAGGTGAATACACACTGTTTTCGTGCACCATTTTAGCCCAATTCCATCATTTCCTTGTCTGTCTGTGCCTCCTTACCAGCAAATTTCTGGAAGTCCACATGGCGTCTTTGATGGCAGCAAAAGTGAGCCACTGCTTTGTAAAGTCTTCTTGCTTGATTTTCAACGGGCTCACCCCATAGAGTACAAGGTTCAAGATTCAAGATTCAAGAGTTTTTTATTCGCCATGTTTGAGCGTGCCAAACAAGGAATTTGACTTCGGTAAATCACAGCCTCTGTTCAACATTTAGGTGACTAACAACAACATGTGAAAAATGAAAGATATTCTCAAACATCCCCTGATCTTAAACTGATCTTAAACTCCCAAGAGGGCAAGGAAAAACTCATAACTCCAGCTAGGGGAAATGAGAAACCTTGAGAAGAGACCACAGATGGGAGGGTCCCTCTTCGAGGATGACCAGGCTGCAATGGATGCAGAGAGGACACATAGTACAAACAGCGTAAACAAAAAAGGTGTGGAAAGCGGGATGTTATTGCACAGTAATGACTCTGAGACTCTAAGAGTGGTGTGAGTTCATCAGAGCGACAGCCTGGGGGAAGAAGCTGTCTCTGTGTCTGCTGGTTTTAGTGTACAGAGCTCTATAACGGCGTCCGGAGGGGAGTAGTTCAAACAGGCTGCAACCTGGGTGCGAAGGGTCTGTTGAGATGTTGATGTCTGCATTCAACACTTCCCTTGCCGGGAACTGCAGGTCGCCCACAGGTATACGGCAGCCATGAACTACCTGAGCAGGTGCCACACTGACTCCTGGGCGCCACAGCCAGGTCGGGGGCACGTTGAGAGCGCTGATATGCCCCGGGAGTGCATAACGGACCTGACTGGGAGGCCATCATGGGCCACCATCCACGACAGGTCCCAACAAGTTTGTTTCGAGAGGGCGGGGTGGTTGACGTTGTGCCAAACTGTTGTGGGCTCGCCGAATGCGGGTCCGAGCACTGGACAAACCACTTCCCGCTGTACGACAGAGATCATAGATCTGTGACTTGTTAAAATGTCACTATTTTCTTGCTCTAATTTAAAGTTCTTCAAAAACTTTTTGGTGAAGAAATAAGAAGGTGGCGCGTTAAAAGACACAGGAATTCATTGGTCGATGGGTATTAGCTTTAGTTTCCGGAGGTATGTGTCACGTCTCGCCCTGCTCCACTATGTGTCTGTCTTGGTTTCTGTCTGTGTGCTCGCCCCTCCCCTCCTGTGTGCCCATGATCAGTGTGATTGTTCCCACCTGCCTCTCGTTACCTGTCGTGTATAAAAGTCCTGTCTGCCCCTCTCTCCCTGTCGGATCATTGGTTTTGGTCATTGGTTTTGGTCATTGGTTTTGGTTCCTGTCGTTTGGTGTGTCGTCCTGTCTTGGTGCCGTCATGTCCTGCTGTCTTCTTGTTCCACGTCCCGGTCAGTCAGTCAAGTTATTGTTTAAGTCATGTCAGTTTACCGAGTCTGTATTTTGAGTTGCTTCAATAAACCCTGGTCCAAGCTGCACTTGGTCGTCCTGCTCCATGCTCCACCACCCGACCGTGACAGTATGAGCCCATCCAGAATCGTGTCATTGCTTGGCTTTTCGATGCATTTGGTGTAACGAGCGCGCTTCGCAGGTGCAGGGCAACATATCTGCTTCCGAGGAAGAGTTTTAAGTTCGGGACTCCTTCTCCTCTGTTTTTTTTTCTTTTTCTTCATGGTGTCCCTCTTCAGTCCCTCTGACTTGGATTTCCAGGTGAAGTAAAAAATGGCTCGGTCCAATTCTAAAAGCAACTTACTTGCTGGGATGAAAACAGAACTGATTAGTAAAAGCAAGGGTAAAATCACCACTTTTATGGTTAAAATTCTCTCTTCTACGGTCAGCTCTCTTAATCCCCCAAACCCAAGAACAGATACTACACTTTATCTTAGCCAAAAGGCAGAGAAGCGATGGAGTATGCGAGTGAGGGACTCGCTTACAGGCTTCCCCGTCTACCCATTCTCACCAACGGTTTGTTAGAATAGGCCTCTTTGGCAGATGTGATTAGCTAGGGAGCTTGAGCTATGCCATTATATCGCTGTAACACTTCTCTTGCTTTATTAGCTTTCTCTACTCTATGAAACCCTTTGCACATATGTAGAAGTCACTCTCGGTTAAGATGACAAGGTCACACATTATCACACAGGCTAGGCAGTCGCCTCCTTGCAGGAAGGCGGCCAGAGTAGTATAAGAGCAGGAACCTTGGCGCTGGGAGAGGAACCTTCTTCTGCATCTCGCAGAAAGGGCTCCACAGCTGTGCATCAATCATTTTGGCATACATTAAATAGTTAAACTGTGAAGGCTTTCTCTTGGTAATTACTGTTAGCATATCGAGCATTAAAGATAAAGAACTGGGAACAAACCTAACAGGTTACAGTACGGAACAGAGTGCTGCTCTAATGGGCACTAAAAAATCGGTAAACTTGTCTGATGACTTATTTGTTCACTCTTCTTCATCCGCAGTAATGCATGTAGTAGTTCACGAGGCATATATGTGTCCCCTTTGACCAGTCTCTATCCAAATACACAGTGTAGATACCTATTAAAATGGTAGACCCGATGAACATGAAAGGCAAATGAGAATTTGCCAAGAACTTTCCAGGGTCATCATATGTACAACGGCTGCGCCAAAAGGAGTCAGGCCAGAAGAATAGAGCGGAACTAACACAAGATTTGAACGCACGCCTTAGTAGAGACTGAGAGCCTAAATCCAGCGCTTCAGCGACACTACCTACCAACTGCAGTTTCAACATTGAATTTTGTTGACATTTCTAATAAAATGTGAAAGTGGATAAAAAGTTGGTTTCTCCACCAGCATCCAGGTTAGTGCTGCCCGACTGAGCTTTGTTCATAATGTAATGAGTGACAGTCAGAATCCAGTTACGAGTTGGAACCGAATGCTTGTTAGCCGATTAGAGGACTTGATGAATTGCTAGCACTGAGCAGCAGAGTGGCGCAGCGGGAGCGTGCTGGGCCCATAACCCAGAGGTGGATAGATCAAAACCATCCTCTGCTGTTTGTCTGGTTTGGACCTTCTTTCAAGTCATGCTTTTGAGAAAAAATGTCGTGCGCATTATCTTTTCCACACGTTGGTTGTGCTGCACCTGGAGGCAGGGCTCGAAGGCGAGCGTCTGGTGGCCGGGCCTTCGCCCATGGGGCCCGGCCGGGCACAACCCGAAAAGGAAACGTTGGTCCCCCTTCCCATGGGCTCACCACCTGTGCGAGGGGCCAAAGGGGTCGAGTGCAGTGTGAGCTGGGCGGTGGCCAAAGGCAGGGACCTTGGCGGTCTGATCCCCGGCTGCAGAAGCTAGCTCTTGGGACATGGAACATCACCTCTCTGGCTGGAAAGGAGCCCGAGCTGGTGTGCGAGGCAGAAAAATTCTGACTAGATATAGTCGGACTAGCCTCCACGCACAGTTTGGGTTCCGGTAGAAGCCCTCTCGAGAGGGGCTAGACTCTCTTCCACTCTGGAGTTGCCCACGGTGAGATGTGTCGAGCAGATGTGGTGGGTATACTTATTGCCCCCCCGGCTGGGCGTCTGCACATTGGGGTTCACCCCGGTGAACGAGAGGGTAGCTTCCCTCCGCCTTCAGGTGGGGGGACGGGTCCTGACTGTTGTTTGTGTCTATGCCCACCCTTCTTGGAGTCCCTGGAGGAAGTGCTGGAGAGCGCTCCTTCTGGGGACTCCATCGTTCTATTGGGTGACTTCAATGCTCACGTGGGCAATGGCACCAGGACTTTGTAGTTGTGTCATCAGATTTGCGGCCGCATGTTTTGGACACTCGGGAGAAAAGAGGGGCGGAGCTGTCAACTGATCACCACCTGGTGGTGGGTTGGCTCCGATGGTGGGGGAAGATGCTGGTCCGACCTGGCAGACCCAAACACTCTGTGAGGGTCTGCTGGGAACGTCTGGCAGAATCTCCTGTCAGGAAGAGCTTCAACTCCCACCTCCGGCAGAGCTTTTCCCACGTCCCGGGGGAGGCGGGGGTCATTGAATTTATATAACTCGACCTCTACGTTTTAAGCTTGATGAGCCAAAATATCAGATCTTGCTCTTGTTTCCTACCGTTTTAGCCTATTTGTTTTATCCAAATCTGTTCAATCTCTGATTATAATCTGTAGCCCTACGTATTTTTCAAATTTTTATTTATTTATTTATCAAATCTCCTCAGTTCTGTCAAACTCAGTGCACAATGAACCTCCCTTCCACTTTGAACCAAGCTTCACCAAATTTGGGAACGCCGTAGCAAGGAGTGCGATTTGGTTGTCGGACACTCCAAGTCCATATCTTTTTGCCGCACTTCACCCTCTCAAGTTGGTGTTCTTTTGTTGTTGCTTCAGAGCGACCCCATCCATCACTCTTGAATGAGTCCATTGTTCAAATGAGTCAATTTTCATCATTGTGAGTTCCTCCGCTTTTCACTGTCTTTTCTCGTCCCCGAGGATGTTGTCTGTCCTCCGGAGTGTACTTGTCCTCCTCCAAGCACAACAGCAGTCTTTTCTTGTCCTTCGCCAAAGGTCAAAGGTGCTTCAGAGCCAGGCACCATTTTGTAGTTGTTCACGGCTGCAGGCGAAGTCTCGGATTGGGTTTCAGGGACTCTGACACTGAGAATGACAGGCTGGGACATCAAACTTGTAAGACTATTTCCAAATGTAGCTGCTTCCATCAATTTGCTGGTAACGTTTATTTACCAAACTTCAAATTCTCCTAATAACAGCGGTCTCGGTTTTATATCGTAAATCCTGCAACTCATCCTATTTTTGAGCTACATTTTATCTATAGTTCCAATTTAATCGGACAGTATGTTGTCTTCAGTATCATTATTGAAAATCAACTCATCGAGGTCTGCTTTCCACATCAAGCCCTGATCTGTATGTCTTGACCTCTCACATGTTATTGTCATGCTTGCTCAAAAATGTGACTTAGAGTATGGTGCTGTGAATTCTCAATCTCCCCAATGAAATTGGATCCCACCTCGTAGTTCTTATCGTTCTCATGTTCCTGTTAGCCTGCAATTGTCCAAATCAAAAATGTTTTCTTTTAACTGTCTTTCTTTTGAACCTCTAAATCTCTCGTGTTGCTAACCTATCTACACCAGAACAAAAAAATTACCACAATATAACACCAAATGAGGCGGCTCGGTGGCGCACTGGGTAGCACGTCCGCCTCACAGTTAGGAGGGTGCGGGTTCGATTCCACCTCCGGCCCTCCCTGTGCGGAGTTTGCATGTTCTCCCCGAGCCCGCGTGGGTTTTCTCCGGGCACTCCGGTTTCCTCCCACATCCCAAAAACATGCTTGGTAGGCCGATTGATCACTCCAAATTGTCCCTAGGTGTGAGTGCGAGTGCGAATGGTTGTTTGTCTCTGTGTGCCCTGCGATTGGCTGGCAACCGGTTCAGGGTGTCCCCCGCCGACTGCCCGATGACGGCTGGGATAGGCTCCAGCACGCCCGCGACCCCCGTGGGGACTAAGCGGTTCAGAAAATGGATGGATGGATAACACCAAATGTATTCGAAAATTCATTGTCATAACGTGTTGTATTATTACTATCTTCCACTATCTGTCCTACTCACTCCCCCCTTTTTGAGGCTTGGCAACGCCCATGCCTCACACCTTGACAAACTTTTTGGGAGAATGCGTTCTTTACTACATACGATTCCATCATCATTTAAGTTGACTTTCTTTCCAAAACGCTTCTCAATTTCTCAGTTCACACATCTTCTGCATGTGTTACTGGTTCTCCAGTTTTTTTTCTTCTAGTTAATTATCAATCCAAAAGCTATGTGTTTCTTTCTAACATTCAACCTGCTCAAAATCACTCTTTCATCGAAGTCACTCTACTAATTTTCTATAGTAGTCGCCAACGACTTCAACCATTCAACCTGTAATTTCTTTTCATTCAGGCTATCATTCATCAATGTTCATTTGCATCTCACACGCAGTCTCCAAAAAGGAGTCTTTCTATCACATTGGTCCCAATTCATCCAAGCTCACCACACAACATTCATATATCATTTTCAACTCAGGTTTCCTGGTAGAACAATCCACCAATTCAAAAAAACTTAACTAAAACAAACAATTGGCAAATTAATCTGAATTTCTTTTTGTCACGGTTGGGTGGAGCATGGAGCAGGACGACCAAGTGCAGCTTGGACCAGGGTTTATTGAAGCAACTCAAAAGGCAAACTGACATGACTTAACAAACAATAACTTGACTGACTGACCGGGACGTGAAACAAGAAGACAGCAGGACATGACGGCATCAAGACAGTACGCCAACACCGAACGACAGCAACCAAAACCAAAACCAAAACCAATACCAATACCAATACCAATGATCCAACAACAAAAGAACACCAACTTGATAGGGTGAAGTGCGGCAAAAAGATATGGACTTGGAGTGTCTGACAACCAAATCGCACTCCTTGCTACGGCGTTCCCAAATTTGGTGAAGCTTGGTTCAAAGTGGAAGGGAGGTTCATTGTGCACTGAGTTTGACAGAACTGAGGAGATTTGATAAATAAATAAATAAAAATTTGAAAAATACGTAGGGCTACAGATTATAATCAGAGATTGAACGGATTTGGATAAAACAAATAGACTAAAACGGTAGGAAACAAGAGCAAGATCTTATATTTTGGCTCATCAAGCTTAAGACGTAGAGGTCGAGTTATATAAATTTTAGAACAGGACATTTGGCAGTCAGGAGGAAGCTAGGTTGCTCAATGTACCTACTCAATACAATAGTAAGGTTTTTTATACCACAGTGGAGGTTGGATGGTCAGAAAGTTAGGTACGTTCAATTTTTGACATTCACACAGTCATGCATAGGAGTCACAAGGCGACAGTTAACAAGACAATGACTGCAATAGGGGCCACCTACGACTGCACCGACATGAAAAAGTAGAAGTGAGAGAGCAGAGTATGGTATTATATGCTAAAACGTCTGCTATACATTTACCAATAGGAGATTCTATCAAGAGAAGCTACATGAGAGATGGATTAGAATCTCTTTGTCTGCGTGGGTGCGTGTGTGTGTGTGTGTGTGTGTGTGTGTTCACACCCTGTGTGGGTGCGAGCGTGTGAGGACAAAGAAGGCATGGATAAGACAATCTCTTTTAAACCAGGAGGCAATAAATGGGAACGCCCCTGTCATAAATAGTTTTTGGTTAAAGGGAATCATTAGGAAGTGTTCAAACTCTTCCCGCAAACATTCCTATTTGCCAGTTAAATGGGCACTACAATTGACTACGAGAGTTGCAAACAACAGATGAAGAGCAGTCCTTGGCAGATTATATGATCAGGACGCTCAAACTGTGTCAAAGACAAATTTACTGCCGCTTGATCTTTCCTCCTCACAGGTCGACAACCCCATAAATCCAGTAGACTGGGTCTACATCGAGGTCATCAAAGGAAGGAACTGGGCCAGCCACGACGGGAGGGACCATTCCAAGTCTTGCTGACTACACATGTTGCACCCAAGGTTGCAGGACCCACAAATGCATTAACGACGACTGCTCTCCAGGAGGAAACTGGATGGGAGCTTTGGACATCACCGCTGTGTGCCAGGATGAGAGAGCCGTTTTCAAGGTGTAAGGGCTCTACTACCAACATGGCTGCACCATCGGACGGGACCTACTTCATTCAGAAGTTCAGAGGCACTGCCTCACCTGCATCCTATGAGTGCACGTGCCTGTTCAGTACGGATCATGGTTTTGTGGTCACAGGAGTTGTCCGATGCTGCCTGCCAACTGGACACGAGTGTGTGTGACAGACCTCACCTACAGACTAGAACATCAGCAGCTGACGAAAACGCGAGCACATATACAACTTCTTAGACATGACGGATGTGATAATGATACTGAGACGTGGATTGCGTAGATGCTGTTCTGTTGAGCATGTATTACGGAAACTTGTTGATTTGACCATCGAAAATGCTTCACAAGTGATGGATACAATGATGTACTGTTTCTGTGTTTTTCTTTTTATTTTTTATTATTCATAGCATTCTGGTCGCTTGTGGCAACGGGGCCGTGTAAGAATTTTCCTGCTAATAACATCTGGCCGGCAGGTTTTTCGCTTACACAATAAGTTTGAGGTAATGCCTCATCTTCACTGGAATGTGTTGCTATCATTGTTTGTTGTTTTTATTTTTACCATTCTACTTTCTTCATTATACGTATATATGTTTTTTTCCTTGCTTGTCTTTGTTGTTTGGGGTGGCATAATCATATGATAAATCAGGAGGGAGATGTTAGGGTTTTCCAGGTTATCTTTATCGTAGGATTATGTTGGAGTGCAACAGGTAATAAATACCTTACCTTGTCCTCCTTATCACAAGGTCATAAAACATCCCCTGACATGTTTAGACTAGAGGGCAAGGGCTTTAGCCAGCCTACCCATACCCCCACTCTGTTCCTCCTAATAAATATGCCCTTGCAGGAAGGAGACCTTTCAGATTTCATTCCTGGAGCGAGTGATCTCTCCACCTGCAGGTGTCTAAAAGAACTTGCTTGTCTACCGTGTGGTTCTTGCAAAATAAGTTGGAGTGAGCAAATCTCTAACAGTTAACTCTACTCTTAACTTTGCCGTTTCAGATATGCGGGTATTACACCGCGGAAATGACGTCAATAGGCTGAACTCTCGCCAAAATTCAAATCTGTGGGCGCAATGGCCTTGAGCGAGACAACAGATACAAACACGACGATTATCAACAGAAATATCTTTATTTTCTGCTTGCAAGTGGACCGTCTAGAGCGTACACGGTAAGTACAACTCATTGTGTTTAAAAATATTTACGTTTGTGAATGTTGGTTGAGGCTAAATGTTAATGTTTAATTTCATTCCTTTAGGTTCCATGGTGTTTGTTGGCTGTATGTTTTCCACTGCAAGAAGAGGCTCGTATCATTGACCAGCAGGAGCTACAATGGTGAGTACCCCTTTCGTCGTCCATTTATGTGAAACACTTCCTATTTCACGTCTAACAGTACTCGATTTAACAAATAACCATAAATAAATACAGTGTGGGCAGTCAAGTTAACATATGTGATTATCCTGCCTAATATGTTTATCACAAATATGTCACTAATCACTAAAATGTTTGTTTATCACAACACCTTTGGACCTTCAGCAATCGATTATTTCCCTTCATCTACATAGAGACAGAACGATGGTGTCATAAACATCTCATTCATTTCACCAAATAACTTCACGCAGGTGGATAACGGCCGTCTCGGTCACGCTATGTTGCGTGATGCAGTTTTGAAGAACTAAATGCATTTATTCAATGAATAAGTCAAGCTAGATCTATGTTTATGATGTTGTAAGTTACGGTACCGATTGAAGTTGAGTCCGAAGCCAGTGGAAAACAGCACTGCGTTTGTGCTCTCCAGGTACAAATGTTGTGATCTCTGACTGACGACCGGGCGAGACTTGAGTAAGAGATGTCCAAACGAGCTCCGGCAGGGCGGGCCGAGGCGGAGTGAACGGGCGCCCTTCAGGCCGCCAATGACGAGCTGAGAGCCAAACTGATGGACGTCCAGTTAGAACTTCAGCAGGAGAAGAACAAGGTGAAAACCTCAACAGACAGACACTGCCTGCCTCCAGTGGCAGAGTTTACTTGTTTGAGAAGGAGTGGCTTATTCAAAACTAAGATTTATTTAATCTGTGTGTTCCCAGGCAAAATTGGATGTGATGCAATTCCAAATTTCACCACATGATGGTGCCCAATTTTGACTTCATAGGACATATTAAACACTTAGCTTGTTATTATGTTCAAGGTAATCACATTTGTTTATTATTCTAATGGCCTTTTCAAAACTATTCTGGATTACTACTTTGGATCTATTCTACATTACTCGGCAACAACATACTCTGCAACAGATTAGGCAGTATAATCACATATGTTAACTTGAGAGTGCCCACACTCAATCTACTTATCGTGATGTGTTAAATCAATTACTGTTAGACATTATTTGTCTGATAATCTACCAAATCTTTGAATTGAAGAATTTGTGATTTAATTAATGGCTTGCTATTATGTTCAGGGTAATCAGACTTGTATATAATTCTAATGGCCTTCTTTTGAAAACTATTCTGAATTACAACTTTGGATATTATATTACTTTGCAACAATATACTCGGTGACAGATTAGGCAGTATAATCACATATGTTAACTTCAGTGCCCACACTGTATTTATTTATGGTTATTTGTTAAATCAAGTACTGTTAGACATGAAATAGGAAGTGTTTAAGATAAATGTTATGGTTACTCACAATTGTAGATTGCTCCTGGTCAATGATACGAGCCTCTTCTTGCAGTGGAAAACTTGCAGCCAACAAACACCGTGGAACCTAAAGGAATGAAATTAAACATTAACACTTCGCCTCGACCAATATTCACACGTACAACGCAACGCGGCTACACTTCTGCTAGGGTTAGCGCCTCAGCTACACGTTGCTATTACCGTGAACGCTAGCTACATCGACAACTTTAGTCAAACTACACAAACGTAAATCTCCTTAAACACAATGAGTGTTACTTACCGTGTACGCTCTAGACGGTCCAGTTGCAAGCAGAAAATAAAGATATTTCTGTTGATAATCGTCGGTGCTCAGTGGCTCACGGCCATCGCGCCAACAGATTTGAATTTTGGCGGAAGTTCCGCCAATTACGTCATATCCGCGGCACATGACTGCGACGTAATACCCGCTTATCTGAAACGGCAGTTAAAAGTAGAGTTACATCAAGTTTTCTTGGAACCTAAACGAATGAAAGAAAACTATCATTTGGCCACAACCAACATTCACAGATACAACACAATGTGACGTGCGGGGTTGAGGTTAAAGGTTGAGTGAAGGGCCCTCGTTTTAAACTACTTTTTTGAAAAGGAGTGGGAACAAGTAAGACATATTTAATTTATTTAATTGGAAGTAGTAAGACTTATTAAATTTATTTAATCTACTTTTCTTCCCAGGCAAAATTTGATGTGCTGCAATTCCAAATTTCCAAAGTGAATGAAGGAATGAAGTCCTTTAAATTATGATTTTGTATAAATACTAGGCATAAACACAAAATCTACGGCACAAAATGGGCAGACTTTACTTGTTTGAAAAGGACTGGTTACAAGACATACTTTTATAATTTATTTAATGGGAAGAAGACTTATTTAGTTTAATTGATCTATTTTTGTTCCCTGGCAAAATTCGATTTGCTGCAATTCCAAATTTCCAAAGTGAATGAAGGAAAGAAGTCGTTTAAATTATGATTTTTTATAAATACTAGGCATAGACACAAAATCTACGGCACAAAATGGGCAGACTTTACTTGTTTGAAGAGGACTGGTTACAAGACAAACTTTTCTGATGTATTTAATGGGAAGAATACTTATTTAGTTTATTTAATCTATTTTTGTTCCCTGGCAAAGTTGGATTTGCTGAAATTGTATTTTGCCAAATCTTGACTTGAGACCTGATAGGAAGTATTAAACGCTTAGTTAAATCAATACAAATTGGTAATAAGAGCGAGTAATGTTGGTTGAACCGATGAATGAAGGTTGAAAGCAATTTAAATTATGACTTTGTATAAATACTAGATATTAACAGAACATCTACTGCGCAAAATGGGCAGAGTTTACTTGTTTGAGAAGGAGTGGCTTATTCAAAACTAAGATTTATTTAATCTGTTTGTTCCCAGGCAAAATTGGATGTGATGCAATTCCAAATTTCACCACATGATGGTGCCCAATTTTGACTTCATAGGACATATTAAACACTTAGCTTGTTACTATGTTCAAGGTAATCAGATTTGTTTATTATTCTAATGGCCTTTTCAAAACTATTCTGGATTACTACTTTGGATCTATTCTACATTACTTGGCAACAACATACTCTGTAACAGATTAGGCAGTATAATCACATATGTTAACTTGAGAGTGCCCACACTCAATCTACTTATCGTGATGTGTTAAATCAATTACTGTTAGACATTATTTGTCTGATAATCTACCAAATCTTTGAATTGAAGAATTTGTGATTTAATTAATAGCTTGTTATTATGTTCAGGGTAATCAGACTTGTATATAATTCTAATGGCCTTCTTTTGAAAACTATTCTGAATTACAACTTTGGATCTTATATTACTTTGCAACAATATACTCGGTGACGGATTAGGCAGTATAATCACATATGTTAACTTCAGTGCCCACACTGTATTTATTTATGGTTATTTGTTAAATCAAGTACTGTTAGACATGAAATAGGAAGTGTTTAACATAAATGTTATGGCTACTCACCATTGTAGCTCGCTCCTGGTCAATGATACTTGTAGCTCGCTCCTGGTCAATGATACGAGCCTCTTCTTGCAGTGGAAAACTTACAGCCAACAAACACCGTGGAACCTAAAGGAAGGAAATTAAACATTAACATTTAGCCTCAACCAACATTCACAGATGTAACGCAACGCAAACTACACAAACGTAAATATTTTTAAACACAATGAGTTGTACTTACCGTGTACGCTGTAGACGGTCCACTTGCAAGCAGAAAATAAAGATATTTCTGTTGATAGTCGTCGTGTTTGTATCCGTTGTCTCGCTCAAGGCCATTGCGCCCACAGATTTGAATTTTGGCGACAGTTCAGCCTATTGACGTCATTTCCGCGGTGTAATACTCGCATATCTGAAACGGCAAAGTTAAGAGTAGAGTTAAATAAAGTTTTTAATCAACGCAATCATTTACAACCGTTGACCAGTCGAAATAATCGCCGAAATTCGACGTTCCCCCCAAACGCCACACTCACTCGCTTTTCAGGGCAACAAAAGTACTTCTTTTTAAAAACGATGAGTTGTACTTACTGTGTACGCTCTGGACGGTCCAGTTGCAAGCAGAAAATAAAAATATTTCTCTCGTTAGTCGTAAGTTACCATCCGCTGTGTCTTTGTCAACATCGCCATTTTCCTACTTCCTGTTGCAAGCCACGCCCACAGATTTAAATTCTGGCGGAAGAGCCCGCCCATTGGCGTCGTTTTCGCGTATAGCAAATCCGATTGGTTGGGAAGGGGGCGCGGTTATGCAGCCGAGGGGTCCTGTGATCGGTGGGATGTAAAGTAGGCGTCGACGTCACGTCCGCGTCACGTGACCACGACGTGGCAGACGTCATATAGCAACCGCTGTTTTGTTTAGTAGACTTACAGTTGTTATGCATTGACATAATGGCGCACACTCCAAATGGATTTGAATAAATTAAATAATTCTTCTGCCCACTCCCTTTTAAACAAGTTAACTCTCCCCGCGGATTTGAATTCCGGTGGAAGTTTCGCCCATCGACGTCACGTCTGTCACGTGACCACAACGTGGCAGATGTCATATAGCAACCGCTGTTTTGTTTAGTAGATTTACAGTTGTTATGCATTGGCATAATGGTGTGCACTCAAAATAGATTTAAATAAATTAAATATTTCTTCTGCCCACTCCCTTTTAAACAAGTTAACTCTGCCCACGGATTCTAATTTCGGAGGAAGGTCCGTCCATTGATGTCTTGTCTGCGTCACTTGACCACGACGTAGCGACGTCATATAGTAACCGCTGTTTTGATCAGTAGACTTAGTTATTATGCGTTGACATAATGGCGCACTGGTTAGCATGTCCACCTCTTAAGCATGATGTTGCGGGTTCGACGCCTGATCAATGTTAGCCATGGAGTGAGCTGAAGTGCATGGCGCTGAAGATTTGAATCTTTGAAATGCGCTGAGGTCTGACATAACAGGCAGAATGGTTTGCCATCACGTTCAACAAAAAATATAAACTTTACCACTCTGATAAAAACGTCCTGTGTTCATCTACATATTTCCGTTTTGCTGTGCATCTTTTCTCTGCCATTTCGAGAGCCCAATTGACACTAATAGTTTACTGGAATGTGTTTGCCCATCCTACTTTGTGGAATTTCACCACATGCGCTTTTGACCAAAATACCAAATTGAACTCAAGTGAAGCCAACACGCACAACCACCCCCCCCCCCACACACACACACACACAAATGTTGATATGAACATAAAAGGGCCGCATGAATCCAAGCAAAGAGCCGCATGCGGTTCAGGAATTGCGGCTTGGCCAAACCTGTACTATACAACTTTATTTGTATAAAATTTTCACAACAGCTGTCACACAAACAAAGCGGGAAAAAACGAAGACGTGCGTGTTCCGCCCACGCTGGATTTATTTGCACCTTTGAAAAGACACCGTATTGCCGCAGATGTGGCAAAGAGTACTTTTGGGCATCTGAGACGGAAGGATGTCCAAAGCATCATGTCACCTGCTCTGGTCGGCATGGTGGTGGGACGTTGAGGTCAACCGCTTTGGGGTTGCTTGAATCTTTGGTCGCAGGATGCCACACACTTGAAGACAGAAGCAGAAAAGCAGAGCTAAATGCAAAATGTACTCACCGGTGACTCCAATTTTTTTCCCCCCTGAAGAAATGGATGGACGGGTGGCCCCGGCTGGCCGGTGGGACTCTTGTTATTCTGACCCTTTTTAGTGCGCGTTTGGGGCAACAACCGTTTTTTGTGGCGCTCTCTTCTGGTTCAAGAGTGCCCTGCATGTGAATTTGCCTTTCCTGCCTTCTGATTGGATGAGCGCCGGTGTGACGCGGTGCCTCTGTCACCGTGGCGGGGGGTATACGTCGGCATTGGAGCGTCTGCCAACGTCTGAGACCGGCTGGCAGTTTATCGGAGGTGTCGAGTGCGGTGCCGCTGGAGCTCACTCACCAGCTGGTGTTAGGGCCACAGAATGAAGGCCAAGGAGAAGAATAGAAAGAGAAACAGAAACTTCTCCTCCAATTGTTTGATTTGTCTCTTCTGAGCTTCGATGAATTCTTTCAGCTCTTTGTTCCTCTAGGACGGACAAATGGAAAGTGGCCTTCAAAAGCCAGTAAGCGTGCAAGTAAGTGCCGGGCTGGCTTTGGGCCCTTACCTGTTGCGCGCTGTGCAGCAGATCCATTCTCTCTTGGAGGATGCAAGCGTCGCGCTCCCTCAACTCGCACATCAGGGCTCGCTTCCATTGGTCCACGGCGCTCCTAAGCTCTTCTCTCTGATCCGCCGTCAGCACGTCATTCACGCCAGCGTGGCTGGCTTTTTCGCCGTCCGTGGCGGGGCAGTCCCGCTGCGGTAGCGCCTCGTACAACATGGCCTCCAGCTCCAGGATCCTCTGGGCCGCAATCCTCGTCCATCAGTGGTCCGGCGGGAGATTTGAGGGCGACTTACCTTATGAGCCTGGTCCATGGAACGCTTCCTGAAGTCCAACTCTTCATCCAGGTAGCCCTTCTGCTTACAGAACATATCCTAGCACAGCTCAAGGTCAGAATTGTTGGGGCACATTGCCGGAGTTCCCCTTGGCTGATGTCGCGTGTCTGTCTACCTTCTCACTTTCAATGTCCAACATCTACTGTTGAAGTGCTGACTTGGTCACTTTGATGTATTCTAACCACTGAGGAAAGGCTGCTGTCACATAAGCAGAATGCGAGAGCGTGCGTGGACGTGCGCGTTACCTTCTCGGCTAGGGTGAGAAGGGTCCTGGCGTGAATCATGACCACCTGCTCCTCGTTGGTGAGATTCTGCAAGAGCCCAAAGGCACAGCGTCAACTGTTAGGGTTTTCCAGGTTATCTTTATCGTAGGATTATGTTGGAATGTAAACTATAATGATTAAATCAATCTTGTCTTGCCCTCACAATGCAGAGTAAGATGAAGTGGTTGCTTCCTCTGCTTGATTGACCAGCTGCAGGGGAAGCAATCAAAGTTGTTCTGTTTCCCACAACAGTGTAAAACACCCCCTGCTCTGATCTTATCAGAGGCCGGGGGTACACCAAACCTGTCCACTCTCACCCCCACTCTGTTCCTCCTAATAAATATGCCCTTGCAGGAAGGAGACTTTTAGATTTCATTCCTGTAGCGAGTGATCTCTCCACCTGCAGGTGTCTAAAAGAACTTGCTTGTCTCCCGTGTGGTTCTTGCAAAATAAGTTGGAGTGAGCAAATCTCTAACGTTTTGGTGCCGAAACCCGGGATCCCTCATACCCATCATCTGGCTGACGGAGGACGACGCGCTGTACACCGTTGACGGGCCAGCGTCCATTAGCCGGACCTGGTAAAGAAAGACCTGGGAAGGAAATTCTTCGCTGGGCCAGCATCTTAGGTCTGCCTTCGTCTGACAGAGGTGGATTGACGGGACCCGGCAGTGCAACGAACCAGGGGACAAGTAAGTTAAAGGCCTGAAGTTGTGTGATTGTGTTGTTGTGAAACGCGTATAAAAAAAAAAAAATAAAAAAAAAACACAGGTGCACGTGAGATTCGGCTTTGGTTTGTCCGAGCTATGAGATACGGCTTTGGTTTGTCCGAGCTATGAGATACGGCTTTGGTTTGTCCGAGCTATAAGATTCGGCTTTGGTTTGTCCGAGCTATGAGATTCGGCTTTGGATTGTCCGAGCTATGAGATTCGGCTTTGGTTTGTCCGAGCTATGAGATTCGGCTTTGGTTTGTCCGAGCTATGAGATACGGCTTTGGTTTGTCCGAGCCATGAGAAAAATACAAAGCGCTGGAGTTTGTGTAATTGAGAGTGTGACTGTTAGGATAAATTGACTAAATAGCAGTTCTAGCATTGATCCACGGCAATAATACAGGCTAGTAATTTGTTGAAAGGTCAATTTAAACCTGCATTGAGGATCCTCAAAGAAATAAATAAGTAATAATAGTAATAATAATAATAATATTTTTTGAGACAAAGAGATTGTAAAACCTAAAATTACTAGAATTAAGATGGGAAATAAAAACGGTAAATCTCTACCTCTTGACGGAGATGAGAAGTACATGGCGAGTAGATTTCTTAATTGTATGCAATATATGCCGAAGTGGAAGAAAAAGTATGGAGTAGAAAGGAAGTTGAGAAATCAAGTGGTAAAGAAATGCAACTTGCTTCTAGAAGATAAATAAATAAAATAAGAATGTGCTGTCCTCGTGTGCATGGGAGGGACCAGCTCATGATCGACCACAGGAAATGGCCAGCCTGTGACGAATCATTGGTGCTGGGAACTACCTTTTGCGTGCGAGAGCTCTGCATGTGTGTGTGTATATGTTAAAATGATGAACATTGGCTAAAGTTTTAGTATAAAAAAAAATTTGCTAGACTGTGGTCTATCCAATTTGCACCGCAGAACAGAAATTATTTTGAAAGATAAAAATGAGAGGAAAAAGAGAGAAATCTGTTTGCAAGCAGAAACTAATCCACACTAGTGCATGTTAAGTGTCGAGCCCACATGAGAAATTCGAAGAAAATAAAAATGACAGAACATGCTTTCAGGAATTGGAAGAAGCTAAAATGTGAATTTAAGATTTTGCAATGCTACATTTAATAGGAATAATTGATTGGTTGTGTTATAAGATTATACAAAATTCTAAATGCAAGCTAAATCTGAGAGATTGAGTTCTTCAAATTTAAAAACAAAGAAAAAATTCAGATTAATTTGCCAATTGTTTGTTTTAGTTAATTTTTTTGAGTTGGTGGATTGTTCTACCAGGAAACCTGAGTTGAAAATGATATATGAATGTTGTGTGGTGAGCTTGGATGAATTGGGACCAATGTGATAGAAAGACTCCTTTTTGGAGACTGTGTGTGAGATGCAAATGAACATTGATGAATGATAGCCTGAATGAAAAGAAATTACAGGTTGAATGGTTGAAGTCGTTGGCGACTACTATGGAAAATTAGTAGAGCGACTTTGATGAAAGAGTGATTTTGAGCAGGTTGAATGTTAGAAAGAAACACGTAGCTTTTGGATTGATAATTAACTACAGAAAAAAAACTGGAGAACCAGTAACACATGTAGAAGATGTGTGAACTGGGAAATTGAGAAGCGTTTTGGACAGAAAGTCAAATTAAATGATGATGGAATCGTATGTAGTAAAGAACGCATTCTCCCAAAAAGATTGTCAAGGTGTGAGGTATGGGCGTTGCCAAGCCTCAAAAGGAGGGAGTTAGTAGGACAGATAGTGGAAGATAGTAATAATACAACACTTTATGACAATGAATTTTCGAATACATTTGGTGTTATACTGTGGTAATTTTTTTATTCTGGTGTAGATAGGTTAGCAACACGAGAGATTTAGAGGTTCAAAAGAAAGACAGTCAAAAGAAAACATTTTTGATTTGGACAATTGCAGGCTAACAGGAACATAAGAACGATAAGAACTACGAGAGTTGCAAACAACAGATGAAGAGCAGTCCTTGGCAGATTATATGATCAGGACGCTCAAACTGTGTCAAAGACAAATTTACTGCCGCCTGATCTTTCCTCCTCACAGGTCGACAACCCCATCAATCCAGGAGACTGGGTCTACATCAAGGTCATCAAAAGAAAGAACTGGGCCAGCCCGCGGTGGGAGGGACCGTTCCAAGTTTTGCTTGCTACTCCCACGGCGGTGAAAATTTCTCAACGGCCCAGCTGGATTCACCACAGCCACTGCAAGTTGCAGAGAGTGCTGGACCCCTAATTCGGAGTGGTGGGGAAGGCTGACTACAAAGGGGCCCCATCGTTTAGGGTGAGGCGTCTCAATGTTGGTGAAGAATTCATCGATCCCCACTCCGCTAGGCGAGGGGATGTCCCGGTGTCTCTGCCATCCTAGTAGCAACGGGGCTCCATATGCCAGATGGATCCTCTGCTGCGTTGTGGTTGGAGCGTGCTATGGTCTATTGACTCATCTGAACAGACCAAATGACAATGTTGCCCGTGGTAAACGATGGTCACATGATGAGAACTTTGAAGACTGGTCATGGGACCCCAGAAACCCATACGAAACCAACACTTGGTACCGGTATGTCAGGTTCACTGTGAGAGCTCACACACGGGAGGCGTGCTATGTGTGTTCGAAACTCCCCCCTTCCTCCACGCAAGTTCGCTTGGAGGCCAGAGCAATGAATGTCACTGAAGCAAAATGTATGGCATCCATGGGAGGAGTTGGATATCAGCACCGTGCCGTCACAGTCAAAGATGCCGACCCTTACCGCCCTGGACTTGCTGACGGTGCCTGTGATCAGCTGTTCTGGACAAATCTCAATGTGACTGTTAAAGGACGGACAATACCACAAGTGGCCTACACAGAGAGACCAGCTGGAGTGAATTACACATGTTACATCCAAGGTAACAAGACCCACGTCTGCATTAACGACGACTGCTCTCCAGGAGGAAACTGGATGGGAGCTTTGGACATCACCGATGAGTGTCAAGATAAGAGAGCCATTTCAGGTGGTGAGGGCTCTCCAACCAACATGGCTACACCATCGAACGGAACATACTTCATACAGAATGGCTGGTGGCTTTGTGGTCACAAGGTTTATCCGATGCTGCCCGCCAACTGGACAGGAGTGTGTGCACCAGTGTGGGTGACAGACCACACCTACAGGATACGACATCATCTGCTGACAGGAGCACACAACTCATCTGGACGTCGACGCAGAGCAGTTGCAATCTTTGACCCTCATGACCCTGTCTGGGGTGCGAACGTTCCAGGGGACCATAAAGTGTGGTCTGCCGGAGACAAAGTTGTCCTTGCGCTCTTCCCTCAGATTGGGGTTGGGAAACTATCGCTCTTCATCGAGACACTGAACTATCGTTTTCAATCCTTTGTGAATCTCTCGCTGCAAGTCAACGATGGACAAAATAGAGAGATTCAGGCTATTAGACTGATGGTCTTGCAAAACAGGATGGTTCTGGACTTGTTGACGGCAGCACAAGGTGGTGTGTGCCACATCATTGGGACTTCCTGTTGCACATACATACCTGGAGAAAATGACACCCACATAAACGACGCCATGAATTCGCTGAAGAACTTACAGCAGGCCATGTCTAAAGACAAGGTCCCACATCAGTTTGATTTCTTTTCATGGCTATTCTCTGGCAACTGGTGGCAACTGCTGTTGAAATTGCTGTCTCCTGTGCTTGTTGTGCTGGTGGTGTTGTGCTCGTTTACGACCTGCGTTATCCCATGTTTGAAGTCTGCTGTGTCGAAGTTTGTGTCCTCTACTGTAGCCCAAGTTCATATACAACTTCTTAGAGATGACGGATGTGATGACGATAATGACACGTGGATTGCGTAGATGCTGCTCTGTTGGGCATGTTTTACAGAAACTTGATGATTTAACCATCGAAAATGCTTCCCAAGTGATGGATACAATGATGTACTGTTTCTGTGTTTTTATTTTTATTTTTTATTGATAGCATTCTGGTCGCCTGTGGCACAGGGGCCGTTTAAGAATTTTCCTGCTAATAACATCTGGCCAGCAGGTTTTTCGCTTACACAATAAGTTTGATCTGGGGTATTGAGGTAATGCCTCATCTTCACTGGAAAGTGTTGCTATCATTGTTTGTTGTTTTTATTTTTACTATTCTTCTTTCTTCATTATACATATATATATATATATATATATATATGTTTTTTCTTACTTGTCTTTGTTGTTTGGGGTGACATAATCATATGATAAAACAGGAGGGAGATGTTAGGGTTTTCCAGGTTATCTTTATCGTAGGATTATGTTGGAATGTAAACTAGAATGATTAAATCAATCTTGTCTTGCCCTCACAATGCAGAGTAAGATGAAGTGGTTGCTTCCTCTGCTTGATTGACCAGCTGCAGGGGAAGCAATCAAAGTTGTTCTGTTTCCCACAACAGTGTAAAACACCCCCTGCTCTGATCTTATCAGAGGCCGGGGGTACACCAAACCTGTCCACTCTCACCCCCACTCTGTTCCTCCTAATAAATATGCCCTTGCAGGAAGGAGACTTTTAGATTTCGTTCCTGTAGCGAGTGATCTCTCCACCTGCAGGTGTCTAAAAGAACTTGCTTGTCTCCCGTGTGGTTCTTGCAAAATAAGTTGGAGTGAGCAAATCTCTAACATCAACAAGCTTCTTTCAGCGCAAAACCTTCCAAAAGTCACATTTGAGCCGCCGAGTCTCGTGGAGTGCGAACATAAGGAGTTCGGCATACACTTACGGCGTTATCGCCCAGGATGTCCAGCTTCTTCATCAGATCACTGATGACGATGTCCGGGGGAAAGGCGCAAGGAGCAATGTAAAGTGTTCTGGGACCTCGGGTTAAGGTTAGGGTTGCGAGGGACGCCTTACGGTCCACTTGATGTCCGGGCCCCAACTGTCGATGGGCGACAGCTGCACTGCTATGTCATTCGGAGGAGTATGACAGACGACATAGTGCTCCGGATCCACAGGCTTGTAAGTGCCCGGAACAGAGTCTTGCACGGCCACAAAGCTGTACGTGACACCGTGGGCTGCGCGAACTGTGTTATGCAGCATAGTGTGGGGCATCTTAATGTACACTAGACTGTTTGCGGGCGCCGGATCCACCACCAGTCCCGTTGCGGGTACCGTGATGGTGGGAGAACTGCCCGTTAGCTTCTTGCACAGCTCTGCGTGGGTGTACGGGCGCCCGGTATCTTCATTTCTCACATCGATGTTACGTTCTTTGCACATGGCGACCACTTGTCTCATAGACATCGTTCTCATGCACTCACGCATACTTGGAATACGTTGGACGCTGCTGCTGCTGCTGCTGCTGCTGCTGCTGCTGCTGCTGCTGCTGCTGCTGCTGCTGCTGCTGCTGGCCACCGCGGGCCGATGCGAGGCTGATGTAACGGTACTGGTCTGCGGTGAGCCCGAGAGTCTGGCCACTATGGCCGCTTTGTCAACGGCTCTGCCCCTGTCCATGATCACAATATCCGGATCGCTGCACATAAACTGGAGTTGAGTAGTGTTGTATTTTACCAGGACGCGATCCACAGCCTCATCGTGGAGTGGGTGACTCATGGTGCAGTCGTTTTCATTAGGCTGAACTGTCTCTTGGAGCGTGCGTTCGGCCGGGTGAAACAACATCTCACACAACGCGTGCTTAGTCAGGGGCATGTCTCGCTCATTCAGGTAAGGGATGCCCTTTTCCGTGCACATGTTCTGCAATTGCCCAGAGCCCTATTACGGTTGCCCGACTGAACTAGATACCACCATGATCGAGACGCCCACACGTTACGAGAGCACCGTCATCGACGCCCCCAGTTGGCCCATTGAACCGACACGGGTTACAGTTAGGCAGTGTGACATATCCACATTGCGCATAGCGGCCATTGTGTGCATACATAGTGCAGCGGGCTCTGGGCTGCTAAGAGAATGCCAGCAGCTGGATGATATTCGAGTTGGGGAGGCAAAAATAACCAGAGGCTATAACCTTCCGGCCGATTTTGTCATCCACACCGTAGGCCCTGTGCTGAAACGCGGCAGTGTCCCAACCACGCAGCAAACCCGGCAACTGATGGGCTGCTACGTGCAGTCTTTGTACGAGGCCATGAACAACCACTTACGCACAATAGCGTTCCCGTCCATCTCTACAGGTGTGTACAACTATCCCATATGGGACGCTGTGCGAGTGGCCATGAACAGTGTGCGGGCCTTTGTAAGGCAACACCCACACGCGTTCGATTGGATCACATTCTGCCCATACAGTGCGGCCGACCTGCAGGTGTACCAGGAGGTGTACGCGCAGTACTTTCCATAGTTGGCCTACACCAGAGCGCTCGGGTCGATCCTGTTGTTCTTGAGCACGTATGCCATGTGCTCGGGCTTGATGAGCATAGTGCCGCAGGCCTTGGTATGCTGACTCAGCAGCACTCCCACAATATGCAGGTACACACAAATGTGCTGCTGCTGGATGCGCACTCCAGGCATCTTGTCCTTCATGAGCCTGATGATAGTGCCCGACTTAACGTAGTACATGGGTAGCTGGACCTCTGGCCACCCTGAGATGCCGATCACTTTGAGCAGCTTCTCGGTAACAGTTTTACTGTTGTTATAGTCGAGGCCCATGGTGATACGGGCGCACAGGTCCACAATGTACTGGTTCTTTATGTGGGCGATGACCTCTTGCAGCACACTGTTGGACAGTCTATACTCAGTGCCCATGGCGCTGAGTAGTTGCTCTTTTACTGAGTTGCACGACAGTGTGGCCTCTTTGCGCAGTGGCTGCTCGGTGTCTGCCATTTTATTATATAACGCTCTGTTGCCTGAGCAGCTCTTTACGCACATACGCAGCCTGCAGATGCGCAGCGTACACTTTGCTACACACGGCGCCATAGCCGGCCGTGACAAAGAGCTGATCACACGCATTTACGACGCTCTTCATGTAGTACAGGCGGTCCAACGGGTACACATCCTTGGTGTCGCTCCAGTGGTCATAGTCTAGGATCCTGCCGCCGAGGGGCGCTTCAGGCACCCCATGCTGGTGCCTGAGCACGACGTACTCGACGCGCGCCCCGCACACGACCGCGCGCCCCTGAAGCCTCATGCGCTCAGCGAGTTGGGCCTGGGCAGGCATCTGTTTGACAAGCTCCTCTCTGAGGGCGGCACGGTATGCATCCCCTGTGCCATAACGGCACCTCTGCTGCGCCACCTCCTGCGCCTTCTTGGGGTTGCGTATGCGGTACGAGCCCTGGTCATTGCACTCACCGCCTATGCCCTGTACGCTCTTGGTGAGCACAAAGTCATTGTCGGGCAGCGCCCCGGGCACCATGATGGCCGTCATCATGTCGCTGGCCGTGACGTGGGCCCGGGGGTCTTCTTGGAGGATGGCGGTCATGACGGCTGCATATATGTTACGGGCGCACATGGCACTGTCCCGCCTGGACAGCATGACGCCCTTGCTGCCTGTGCGGGTCGTGCCGTCCCTGGCCGCGGCTACATACACGTACCTCTTCTTTGTGAAGATGATGAACTTTGTATAGATGCACTGCTCGAACTCGAGACGCACGGGCTTATCGAAGAACGACGACACCGTGTCGCTGGCGTCGATGGCCAGGTCCCACAGCTCCTCGAGGGAGGCTGTACGTAGCACGAGTCCGTGTCGCCGTAAACCATGGTGGCCCCCACCACGGTCCTGAGAAGCTCAGCGGCTCTCTCGATGAGCTTGCGCCCACAATACGTGACGGTCATAGCCCCGGCCATGAACGGTAGATATCCCCTCTGTGTGCCCATGGTGCCGTACACGGAGTTTGCGCTGATCTTGTACGCCAGCTGTCTCTTCTCCAACACCATGTACAGGTCCCTGTCCTTGATGTCCTTCATGCGACGGCGTATGGTCGCTCTGCTGTCCAACAGTCCCCTGAGCACCTTGGGCAGCACGCCCTCAAACTCTCGAGTGAACCTGTAGCTGAACGTGTTGCACTTTGTGCTGCCGGGCACCATGGCTGCGTACCGTACTTTGAGCTGTTGTATGCGATCCCTGAGACGGGCGTGCTCTTGCTTAGCTTTGGCCGGCAACGCTGCGAGCGAGCACTGCTGCGCCCCTATCTCCCGACCCAAAGCCTCCTTCTCGGCGTACCGCGGGGCATGCTCGCAGCCCTCGTGCTCCTCCCAGGCATACTCCTCGCCGCCGTGCTCTACTATGGTGGTGTAGCATATGTTTTTGCTGATGATGATGTTTGGATACAGGCTAGAGAAGTCTAGGGGTATGACGTTCTTGTACACACCCGGCACGGGCTCGTAGACGTAGGCCCCCGTGTACGAGCCGACCGCTTCGGCTTCGTTGCCGTCGGGTATGACGTATACCTTGTCTGTCACCGAGCGCGGCGTACAGTGCTTGTATATCTGAGAGTACACGCGCACCTGTTGACCCTGGGTGAATAATTGCATGATGGACGTGTTGCACACCGAGGCCATCTCACATAGGGCCAGCCACGTATTGAAGTAGCAGGCGAGCTGGTGGCACAGCAACGTGTCTTTGACACAGTACCTACCAACCGTGGCCATGTTGCCCGTGACGTACGCGTTGAAGATGTCTTTGGGCTTGACAGGGTCCTTGCCCGTCTTAAGAAAGTGGTTGGCCACAAAGTTGAGACTATACGAGTCGAGCTTATGATCCATGGTCACTATGGGCAACAGGTCTATGGTGAGCACGCCTTCCCACTGTATGTAGGCTATCCTCGCATGCCCCATACCCACGGTCTTTTCCAGGGCCAGTCTGGTGGGATCCCAGCCCACACGCCTAAGTGTGCCCAGGGCCGACAGCCGGCTGTACCTCTTGATCATGTAGGGTATATCGAAGCCCATTATGTTGTAGCCGCACACTGCAACCACCTGGTGATCCTTGAGGTACGCAACAAACGCCTGCAGGAGGTCGGCCTCTGTGTCATACTGGTACACTGTGCTGTCATAGTTGTTACCCCTGAGCGAGAGCAGGTCGGTCTTGAGTACCTGACTACCCTTGCATAGCACCATACCTATCTGAAAGACCACCTCGTCGTCCTTGTCACTGGGGAACACATTGGCAAACTCTGACTTGACCTCTATGTCAAAGTAGCAAATGGTGGGCGGCGGCACGCCCTCTATGTGGGGGGCGGCCTCAATGTCCGTGTTAGAAAAATTGTATATATATGTTATCATGCGTTCTCTAATGAGTACTTATTCACAATATTACTGTTCAGTATGCTTGCTGCTTTGCCTTGCTTATTCTTATCTTGTACAATAGAACAGAAGGATTACGGCTGGGTCAGGGGCGAGATGACGGTTGTGTCAAACAAGATGCTGCTGACAGCTCAGCGTCCACCAGAACAGATCGTGAAAACAACACGTCAAACAATGCGTCATGAACCTTCTGATCTTCCTTAAAGAACGTCACTTTCTCTTTTTATCTCTCGGAATATCGCTTAAACTGTTTTGCTGATATAGCCATATCTGCACGCAACACTTTGTGCGTTACTTTTTGTTTCTTTTCTTACGAGACGAAGCCACAATCTCTCCCCCCCCCCCCCTTAAGGGCTAATCATCTCACACTGTGGGTAGGGCATTCCAAATAAAAAGAGCGAGGAGTGTAAAACTGATTTTTAGTGTAGTCGGATTGCTGTAAGTCTGAATGCACTCCTCGCGAGAAAAGACTCAATATTCTGCCTCACTGGTTTTGTCTGCTGATCCTTTTGCTGATTTTGAACCTAACAGTCCGACTGCCAGTTTGCCACAAGATACTCGTGGTCGACCATGGTCTTTGTTCTGGCTACGGCGCACCGCTGCTGTACGGCCACCCACCCCACTGAGGGTAGGCCTGCGCGTGCAGTTAACTCTAGGGTCTTACTCACCTTTGTTTCGTGCAACTTAAATGTGTGTGCCTCTACGTGCTCTTGTATGGCACGCAGTGTCATGTATCCAGACACCCGCGCCCCAAAGAAAGTGCCTTTACCCTTACCGCCATGCAGGTTGCAGGCCAGCGGTGTTTCGTACACTTTGAACCCGTGGTCGATAAACAGCTTTTTGACTTCGACAGGCTCGCCCAGACACTCTACGTACACCACCTGCCTGAAATTGGGTATCCTAACGCACGCTACCTTAGATGTACGCGTTAGGCCGTACCCTCTAATCTCATAATTTGAATACAGCCACTGGTAAATGTATACTGTGTCCATTGTGCATGCTTAAGTATCTGATGCACTTTGTGCTGTTTCACAAATACAATTTTTTATATATAAAATGCCTCAGCCAAATGTCTTCAGGTGCACTGCCAGCCCACGGTCCCTGCGCCGGATAGCCAGCCCCAAGAGACGCATGTCCCCCCGCAGGAGAAAGTCCCCCGCCACACGACGCTCTCCTGCTAGACGCCGCTCCCCCAGTAGACGCCGATCATCCCCCAGACGGCGCTCTTCCACCGGACGCCGTTAAATAACAACATTCTTGAGGCGCACATCCCTCAGCAGTTTGAGGTGGTCGCGGTATAGGGTTACCTCATGGTGCCGTTGAAAGGGGCTCTTCCCGAGCCGTGTGGCACACTCGTGCCTTTCTCGGTTGACGGAGAGCAGCATGGCGACCACACTGACAGCCACTAGCAACCTGACAAACACGGGCGACCCGCTGGCTATGAGTGCGGCAGCTACGATGGTGTAGATAAACACAAATGTCATTTTTTCCTAAAACATACCTTAAAAAATGCCTACCAGTAAACCCCATTTGTACTACACTCTACACAAGCTCAAGGGTGCCGCTAACGTGGCAGACTACCACGACGGCCAAGACCACTGTCAGGACTGCAGCCACCATAACATGGGCCCAGCCTCCTCAGGCACCTGCATTCCTTCCAGTACCTGTAGTGTGTGTCCCTGCTCCGGAGGAGAAAGTAGCGACCGTGCACCCTAATTATGGGCTCCACGCCTGGGATGGCCGCGAGGCGTATACGACCATCTCTCTTGAGCCTGCGGACGTACCGGCACCTGTTGAAGTCCTCAGCGTACAGTTCGTAATTAACTCTAAGCATGTGCTCATCCAAGACCCGGTCTATCTTGGCCTTGTCGTCATCGTCAGCATACTTGGCCGTGGCGTCACACGTGCGTACGAACCTCTTGATGCGTGCGGACACCGACCCAGCCGTACTGTTGTCAAACACCAGGTCACACAGCTGTTCCCGGGCATGGTCTAGCCTCGGGGCCATATATTCCTCGAGGGTAGTTTCGTGCATTTTGAGGGCCTGGTCCTCCGACAGCTTCGACACTCTAGCCCAGCCGTGAGGAGGGGGTGGCTGGGCCTCAGGTCCCGAAAGCATGGCAATGGCCACGTCCACCAGGCGTGTGCCCTTGCTCGGGTCTCTATTCAGACCCAGCATACCTACAATCTTGTCGATGTACACAGACTGCTGACTCGTGGCCATGGGCAGTCCATCCAGGGTCTTAGCGTTGGTGTAGTACTTCACCTGTTCCTCCACCTCCTGCAGCTTCTTCCGCTGCTCCAGTGTGAACATTTTCTTTAATCATCATCCCACTCGATATCATCCCCCATCACCGGTACGGGCATGTGGTTAAACTGCGCCGCGGTCTTGGTCCGTTGAGAAACATATGTGGCCAGGTCCCCGCACGTGGACCCCATGAGCCTGGGTGCGTATTGCATGTATGTTCTGACTGTCACGTGGCCGGTGATCTCATCCCATGATGCATGCATGACCTCTGGTTGTCCCTCATTAGACGTTCTGTACATGTCAAGTCCCTTCTGGTGTGCCACGACAAGGAATGACAGGTTCCAGTTGACCAACCTATCTTTGACGTGTTGCATGCTATTCCCCGGTAATACGATGTACTCAAACATAGTGTTTTCAGAGGGTGGCATGGAACCGTACTCGGGCATGGACATGATCGACACGAGCTGTATGATCTTATCGATGTACCCCACAGTGTGCAGGGCGCCCGCACCCGCTATCTTCATGTCCACCATCTCCTTAAAGTGTTGTACTTGGAAGTAGGACATGCCCACTACAAGCAGCACCATTGAGTGTTGTGTCTCGAGGCTGTTATAGGCCATGTGTATGACGAGCTTGTGGTGGTTATAGTTGAGATACGCAGAGCACAGGCCCACTTGGCCGACGTTGCCACAGTTGACAAAGCCCATTTGAGCCATGTATGGTCTAGCCAGGTCTCTGGGGATCGTGTGCCTGGAGCCATATATATGTCCTGCTGTATAGAGGCAGGCCGCCATATAAGTGCTGAACTCGGAGCTCCCCACGTCCACAACCTTTACACAACCATGCGTCACTTTAACCGTTAGGAACACCGAATTATCGCGGTCGTGCATAAATGTCACCAGGTTGTTTTCGCGGCCCACTACCAACACAGTCCCAATTTCCAATATACTGTATATTTTAATGTAAAATGGAGGCATACTTTAAGCGCACCGATCCCCACCCTCCGAAGGCCGTGTTTGACAGGTTGCGCTACGGCCGGGTGTTTACAGCCGCTACCATCGAGAATGCCTACGTGCTCACGGGCTCCGAGAACATCGCCTGTGCATACCTAAATCGTCTCGCAGTGCGCGAGGCCAAGTCTCAGATGGCACTACGGCGTGACACCGACCACAGGATGCCAGACAGCACTTCCGTGGCCAGGTCTATACCGAGTGTCATCACCACGGCCCTGAAGGCCAAGGGGCACACCATTTAGCGGTGTCTCCTGCTCCTGTGTATGTAGGCACAGCGCATCAGCATGTCATCCACCATCCTGTCCACGGTGCCGTTGGTCCTCTCGATGTTGTCCAATATGGCCCTGATGGAGCCTCCGGTAACCCCACGCACAGCCAGGACCGTGGCCCAGTCTACTAATAGCTCAACGCGCTGTTCTCCTGTGCCTACGTCCACCACACGCACAGTACCTTCGGAGGACTGCGGGGGCTGACACTCCATTTGGGCCGCCACCAGCAGTAGCGCATCAGCGGGACGCTTCCAAGCAGTGCTCTTGTAGACGTGTCTAACCAGTACACGGCTGTTGTGTGAATTGACACGGTGTGTAATATGCGCCGTTATCCTGGCCAGAACTAGGATGCTCTCAGCGCACGGGCACGCCACAAGATTCGCACAGGCCACCCGCAGTCTCTCCAGACTATAGCCAAAGTGCTCGATAACGGTACGCCAGGCCGCACGGACGTCGCCCGCCAATGGCTGTGGGCCTATGGACACTACCGAGCGCATGATGAACAGCATGGCGAGCATGGTGTCGGTGTCACAGACATTGCTTGTGGGCAATATCTCGGTTAGCAAATGGCACAGACTCTTGAGATTCCTGTGATGAGGTCTGCTGTCCTTGGTGGTGGGGATACTGTTTATTAACGGTTGATAGTCGACCACTCCGCTGCGGGATTGCATCTGGCGCAACACGTAATCCAGGCCCATGAGAAATACCGCCACGTCGTAGCGCCGGTCAGGGCGGTGGGTAGTGGACGATATGCCGATCTCCGTGAAGTAGTCTGCGCCCAGGTACCGCCGGTCGTGGGAGGGCATACGCGACAACCCAAAGTCTATGATCACAGGTTCCAGGCCATGGGTGGGGGTGGACGCCAGCACATCAGGGCCGCTCACGTACACCACAAAGTCATGGGACGTGCGCCTGATAAGGATGTTAGCCACATGTAGATCATTGTGCCCTATGCCGTGCGCATCCATCGCACACATGCATCCTAGCGTCTGGAGTATCATGGCGCTTATGTGATCATTGGGTACATCTTCGCATGCGACGTACTTGAACATACTGTGGTACTGCGTGTTTGGTGGGTAAATGTTAGAGATTTGCTCACTCCAACTTATTTTGCAAGAACCACACGGGAGACAAGTAAGTCCTTTTGGACACCTGCAGGTGGAGAGTCCATTCGTCGCTGTGCGTGCAGCGATGATCGAAATGGAGGTCTGAAAAGTCTCCTTCCTGCAAGGGCATATTTATTAGGAGGAACAGAGTGGGGGTGAGAGTGGACAGGTTTGGTGAACTCCCGGCCTCTGGTAAGATCAGAGCAGGGGGTGTTTTACGATGTTGTGGGAAACAGAACAACTTTGATTGCTTCCTCTGCAGCTGGTCACTCAAGCAGAGGAAGCAACCACTTTACTACGTTGTGAGAGTAAGACAAGATTGGTTAATCATTATAGTCTACATTCCAACATAATCCTACGATAAAGATAACCTGGAAAACCCTAACATCTCCCTCCTGTTTTATCATATGATTATGTCACCCCAAACAACAAAGACAAGCAAGAAAAAAACATATATATATGTATAATGAAGAAAGAAGAATAGTAAAAATAAAAACAACAAACAATGATAGCAACACTTTCCAGTGAAGATGAGGCATTACCTCAACACCCCAGATCAAACTTATTGTGTAGGCGAAAAACCTGCTGGCCAGATGTTATTAGCAGGAAAATTCTTACATGGCCCCGTTGCCACAGGCGACCAGAATGCTATCAATAAAAAATAAAAAGAAAAACACAGAAACAGTACATCATTGTATCCATCACTTGTGAAGCATTTTTGATGGTCAAATCAACAAGTTTCCGTAATACATGCTCAACAGAACAGCATCTACGCAATCCACGTCTCATTATCATTATCACATCTGTCACGTCTAAGAAGTTGTATATCCATCCATCCATCCATCCATCTTCTTCCGCTTATCCGGGGTCGGGTCGCGGGGGCAGCAGCTTTAGGAGGGACTCCCAGACTTCCCTCTCCCCAGCCACTTCATCCAGCTCATCCCGGGGGATCCCAAGGCGTTCCCAGGCCAGCTGAGAGACATAGTCTCTCCAGCGCGTCCTGGGTCGTCCCCGGGGTCTCCTACCGGTGGGACATGCCCGGAACACCTCCCCAGGGAGGCGTCCAGGAGGCATCCTGATAAGATGCCCGAGCCACCTCATCTGGCTCCTCTCAACGTGGAGGAGTAGCGACTCTACTCCGAGTCTCTCCCGGATGACCGAGCTTCTCACCCTATCTCTAAGGGAGAGCCCGGACATCCTGCGGAGAAAACTCATTTCGGCCGCTTGTATCCGAGATCTCGTTCTTTCGGTCACGACCCATAGCTCGTGACCATAGGTGAGGGTAGGAGCGTAAATCGACCGGTAAATTGAGAGCTTTGCCTTTTGGCTCAGCTCTCTCTTCACCACAACGGACCGGTACAGGGTCCGCATTACTGCCGACGCTGCACCGATCCGCCTGTCGATCTCACACTCCATCCTCCCCTCACTCGTGAACAAGACTCCAAGATACTTGAACTCCTCCACTTGGGGCAGGATCTCATCCCCGATCCGGAGAGGGCATTCCACCCTTTTCCGATCGAGGACCATGGACTCGGATTTGGAGGTGCTGACCCTCATCCCGACCGCTTCACACTCGGCTGCGAACCGTTCCAGCAAGAGCTGGAGATCACGGCCTGAAGAAGCCAACAGCACCACATCATCTGCAAAAAGCAGAGACGCGATGCTGAGGTCCCCAAACCGGACCCCCTCAATGCCTCGGCTGCGCCTAGAAATTCTGTCCATAAAAATTATGAACAGAATCGGTGACAAAGGGCAGCCTTGGCGGAGTCCAACCCTCACTGGGAACGAATCCGACTTACTGCCGGAAATGCGGACCAGACTCTGGCATCGGTGATACAGGGACCGAACCGCCCTTATCAGTTGGCTCGGCACCCCGTACTCCCGAAGCACCCTCCACAGAACCTCCCGAGGGACACGGTCGAACGCCTTCTCCAAGTCCACAAAACACATGTGGACTGGTTGGGCGAACTCCCATGCACCCTCGAGGATCCTGCCGAGGGTGTAGAGCTGGTCCACTGTTCCACGGCCAGGACGAAAGCCACACTGCTCCTCCTGAATCCGAGGTTCGACCTCCCGACGGACCCTCCTCTCCAGCACCCCTGAATAGACCTTACCAGGGAGGCTGAGGAGTGTGATTCCCCTGTAATTGGAACACACCCTCCGGTCCCCCTTCTTAAAGAGGGGAACTACCACCCCAGTCTGCCAATCCAGAGGCACTGTCCCCGATGTCCACGCAACGTTGTAGAGGCGTGTCAGCCATGACAGCCCCACAACATCCAGAGCCTTTAAGAACTCTGAGCGGATCTCATCCACCCCCGGGGCCTTGCCACCGAGGAGTTTTTTAACTACCTCAGTGACTTCGACCCCAGAGATTGGAGAATCCGCCTCAGAGTCTCCAGGCCCTGCTTCCTCAATGGAAGGCGTGTAGGTGGAATTGAGGAGGTCTTCGAAGTATTCTCCCCACCGACTCACGACGTCCCGAGTCGAGGTCAGCAGCACGCCATCCCCACTGTAAACAGTGTTGACGTTGCACTGCTTCCCCCTCCTGAGACGCCGGATGGTGGACCAGAATTTCCTCGAAGCCGTCCGAAAGTCATTCTCCATGGCCTCACCGAACTCCTCCCACGCCCGGGTTTTTGCCTCAGCAACCACCGAAGCCGCGTTCCGCTTGGCCATCCGGTACCTGTCAGCTGCCTCCGGAGTCCCGCAGGCCAAAACGGCCCGATAGGACTCCTTCTTCAGCTTGACGGCATCCCTTACCGCCGGTGTCCACCAGCGGGTTCGGGGGTTGCCGCCACGACAGGCACCGACGACCTTACGGCCACAGCTCCGGTCGGCTGTGGCCGTCGAAGTTGTATATGTGCTCGCGTTTTCGTCAGCTGATGATGTTCTAGTCTGTAGGTGAGGTCTGTCACGCACACTGGCGCACACACTCGTGTCCAGTTGGCAGGCAGCATCGGACAACTCTCGTGACCACAAAACCATGATCCGTACTGAACAGGCACGTGCACTCATAGGATGCAGGTGAGGCAGTGCCTCTGAACTTCTGGATGAAGTAGGTCCCGTCCGATGGTGCAGCCATGTTGGCAGTAGAGCCCTTACACCTTGAAAACGGCTCTCTCATCCTGGCACACAGCGGTGATGTCCAAAGCTCCCATCCAGTTTCCTCCTGGAGAGCAGTCGTCGTTAATGCATTTGTGGGTCCTGCAACCTTGGGTGCAACATGTGTAGTCAGCAAGACTTGGAATGGTCCCTCCCGTCGTGGCTGGCCTAGTTCCTTCCGTTGATGACCTCGATGTAGACCCAGTCTCCTGGATTGATGGGGTTGTCGACCTGTGAGGAGGAAAGATCAAGCGGCAGTAAATTTGTCTTTGACACAGTTTGAGCGTCCTGATCATATAATCTGCCAAGGACTGCTCTTCATCTGTTGTTTGCAACTCTCGTAGTCAATTGTAGTGCCCATTTAACTGGCAAATAGGAATGTTTGCGGGAAGAGTTTGAACACTTCCTAATGATTCCCTTTAATCAAAAACTATTTATGACAGGGGCGTTCCCATTTATTGCCTCCTGGTTTAAAAGAGATTGTCTTACCCATGCCTTCTTTCTCCTCACACGCTCGCACCCACACAGGGTGTGAACACACACACACACACACACACACACACACACACACACACACACGCACCCACGCAGACAAAGAGATTCTAATCCATCTCTCATGTAGCTTCTCTTGATAGAATCTCCTATTGGTAACTGTATAGCAGACGTTTTAGCATATAATCCCATACTCTGCTCTCTCACTTCTACTTTTCCATGTCGGTGCAGTCGTAGGTGGCCCCTATTGCAGTCATTGTCTTGTTAACTGTTGCCTTGTGACTCCTATGCATGATTGTGTGAATGTCAAAAATTGAACGTACCTAACTTTCTGACCATCCAACCTCCACTGTGGTATAAAAACCCTTACTATTGTATTGAGTAGGTACATTGAGCAACCTAGCTTCCTCCTGACTGCCAAATGTCCTGTTCTAAAATTTATATAACTCGACCTCTACGTCTTAAGCTTGATGATCTTGCTCTTGTTTCCTACCGTTTTAGCCTATTTGTTTTATCCAAATCCGTTCAATCTCTGATTATAATGCTTTTCTCTGTAGCCCTACGTATTTTTCAAATTTGTATTTATTTATTTATCAAATCTCCTCAGTTCTGTCAAACTCAGTGCACAATGAACCTCCCTTCCACTTTGAACCAAGCTTCACCAAATTTGGGAACGCCGTAGCAAGGAGTGCGATTTGGTCGTCGGACACTCCAAGTCCATTTCTTTTTGCCGCACTTCACCCTCTCACGTTGGTGTTCTTTTGTTGTTGCTTCAGAGCGACCCCATCCATCACTCTTGAATGAGTCCATTGTTCAAATGAGTCAATTTTCATCATTGTGAGTTCCTCCGCTTTTCACTGTCTTTTCCGTCCCCGAGGATGTTGTATTTCCTCCGGAGTGTACTTGTCCTCCTCCAAGCACAACAGCAGTCTTTTCTTGTCCTTCGCCAAAGGTCAAAGGTGCTTCAGAGCCAGACACCATTTTGTAGTTGTTCACGGCTGCAGGCGAAGACTCGGATTGGGTTTCAGGGGCCCTGACACTGAGAATGACAGGCTGGGACGTCAAACTTGTAAGACTATCTCCAAATGTAGCTGCTTCCATCAATTTGCTGGTAACATTTATTTACCAAACTTCAAATTCTCCTAATAACAGCGGTCTCGTTTTTATATCGTAAATCCTGCAACTCATCCTATTTTTGAGCTACATTTTATCTATAGTTCCAATTTAATCGGACAGTATGTTGTCTTCAGTATCATTATTGAAAATCAACTCATCGAGGTCTGCGTTCCACATCAAGCCCTGATCTGTATGTCTTGACCTCTCACGTGTTATTGTCATGCTTGCTCAAAAATGTGACTTAGAGTATGGTGCTGTGAATTCTCAATCTCCCCAATGAAATTGTATCCCACCTCGTAGTTCTTATCGTTCTCATGTTCCTGTTAGCCTGCAATTGTCCAAATCAAAAATGTTTTCTTTTAACTGTCTTTCTTTTGAACCTCTAAATCTCTCGTGTTGCTAACCTATCTACACCAGAACAAAAAATTTACCACAATATAACACCAAATGTATTCGAAAATTCATTGTCATAAAGTGTTGTATTATTACTATCTTCCACTATCTGTCCTACTCACTCCCCCCCTTATGAGGCTTGGCAACGCCCATGCCTCACACCTTGACAAACTTTTTGGGAGAATGCGTTCTTTACTACATACGATTCCATCATCATTTAATTTGACTTTCTTTCCAAAACGCTTCTCAATTTCTCAGTTCACACATCTTCTACATGTGTTACTGGTTCTCCAGTTTTTTTCTCCAGTTAATTATCAATCCAAAAGCTACGTGTTTCTTTCTAACATTCAACCTGCTCAAAATCATTCTTTCATCAAAGTCGCTCTACTAATTTTCCATAGTAGTCGCCAACAACTTCAACCATTCAACCTGTAATTTCTTTTCATTCAGGCTATCATTCATCAATGTTCATTTGCATCTCACACGCAGTCTCCAAAAAGGAGTCTTTCTATCACATTGGTCCCAATTCATCCAAGCTCACCACACAACATTCATATATCATTTTCAACTCAGGTTTCCTGGTAGAATAATCCACCAATTCAAAAAAACTTAACTAAAACAAACAATTGGCAAATTAATCTGAATTTTTTCTTTGTTTTTACATTTGAAGAACTCAATCTCTCAGATTTAGCTTGCATTTAGAATTTTGTATAATCTTATAACACAACCAATCAATTATTCCTATTAAATGTAGCATTGCAAAATCTTAAATTCACAATTTAGCTTCTCCCAATTCCTGAAAGCATGTTCTGTTGTTTTGTTAACTCCGAATTTCTCATGAGGGCTTGACACTAACATGCACTAGTGTGGATTAGTTTCTGCTTGCGAACAGATTTCTCTCTTTTTCCTCTCATTTTTATCTTTCAAAATAATTTCTGTTCTGCGGTGCAAATTGGATAGACCACAGTCTAGCAAATTTGTTTTTTACTAAAACTTTAGCCAATGTTCATCATTTTAACATATACGCACACACATGCACAGCTCTCGCGTGCGGAAGGTAGGTCTCAGCAACAATGATTCGTCACAGGCTGGCCATTTCCAGTGGTCGATCATGAGCTGGTCCCTCCCATGCACACGAGGACAGCACATTCTAATTTTATTTATTCATCTTCTAGAAGCAAGTTGCATTTCTTTACCACTTGATTTGCATATTTTAACTTCAGTGTAACACAATTTGATCCCTATTCATTTGTAATTGGGCCTATAAACAGCATTGTCATACTTCTTGTGTGGACAGGGGCTCTAACAATCTAAAACGATTTGCGATAACCTGACAATGACATGTTTTGCTGTCATATGGGAGAGGTTTCAGATCTTTTAAATTTCGATACATGATTTGCATAGGACCGGAAACTCCTCTTGCCCCTTGCTTGAGCCGCGGCTTGAGATGCGGCCTTGCACCTGCTCACAAGGGCCTTATTGTCTCCTGGTCTGACAAACACTTGTGACCGCATCAGTTTTCATCTTTCTAGCTTTTGTCTCTTGAATTTGTTCTCATCTCTTTGTGAAGATTTCAACCACACTCTAGCACTTCTACCACTTCAGCATGTATTACATACAATTAAGAAATCTACTTGCCATGAACTTCTCGTTTTAAAGAAGAGCAGAGCAAGAGATTTACCGTTCTTATTTCCCATCTTAATTTTAGTAGCTTAAGGTTTTACAATTTTTTTTTCAATTTTTTTTCTTTGAGGATCCTCAATGCAGGTTTAAATTGACCTTTCGACAGATTACTAGCCTGTTTTATTGCCGTGGATCAACGCTAGAACTGCTTCTTAGTCAATTTATCCTACCAGTCACACACTCAATCACACAAGTTATCCCTGCCTACGTGAAGTCCTCCTTTTAAAAAAAAGGAGCTGCTTCATCCAGTGAGGGGACTCTACAACACCCCCCACCTTCCCTGGGAACTAAAGACAAAAGTCCTTGTCCCCAGCCCTGCCAACGGCGAAGTCCTCCTTTTTTTAAAAAAAGGAGCTGCTTCATCCAGTGAGGGGACTCTACAACACCCCTCACCTTCCCTGGGAACTAAAGACAAAAGTCCTTGTCCCCAGCCCTGCCAACGCGAGGTTGTACTCCCTAGAACAGTGGTCGTCAAATAATGATTCACGGAGGTACTGAGATTTTAAAACAGTTTGAGACCCACTGCTCCAAAAGAGACACCTCATCCAGAGGGGGACTCTACAACACCCCCTCCTTCCACAAAACTTATTCCTGTGCACTTCTTCCTTTTTACGCGTTTCACAAGCAACAACACAATCACACAACTTCAGGCCTTTAACTTACTTGTCCCCTGGTTCGTTGCACTGCCGGGTCCCGTCAATCCACCTCTGTCAGACGAAGGCAGACCTAAGATGCTGGCCCAGCGAAGAATTCTCTTCCCAGGACTTTCTCCTCCAGGTCCTCTTAATGGACGCTGGCTTGTCGACAATGCAGCACGTCCTCCTTCGCCGGTCAGATGGTGGGTATGAGGATCCCGGGTTTCGGCACCAAAATGTTAGAGATTTGCTCACTCCAACTTATTTTGCAAGAACCACACGGGAGACAAGTAAGTCCTTTTGGACACCTGCAGGTGGAGAGTCCATTCGTCGCTGTGCGTGCAGCGATGATCGAAATGGAGGTCTGAAAAGTCTCCTTCCTGCAAGGGCATATTTATTAGGAGGAACAGAGTGGGGGTGAGAGTGGACAGGTTTGGTGAACCCCCGGCCTCTGGTAAGATCAGAGCAGGGGGTGTTTTACGATGTTGTGGGAAACAGAACAACTTTGATTGCTTCCTCTGCAGCTGGTCACTCAAGCAGAGGAAGCAATCACTTTACTTTACTACGTTGTGAGAGCAAGACAAGATTGGTTAATCATTATAGTCTACATTCCAACATAATCCTACGATAAAGATAACCTGGAAAACCCTAACAGTCAATGTAGTCAAACAAGATGCCCTCCTTACCTATCCCCACGCCGAGTTCGGTCACGTCAGGCACGTATGTGCTGCCCGGGCAGCACCAGGGCATCTTGCTGTGAGCCAGTTCGCCCACCCGATGTTCATGCCGGCCCTCGTTGCCCAGGGCACTGCGTACGTACTGCTGGTTCTCGGAATCCCAGTTGACAAGTACCTTGAGTACTTTCTTTACGCCCGCAACATGCACTACGCCCACCACCGAGCTGGTGCCCTGGGATGCTAGTTGGGAGAACATTTTCCTTACGCCGGGTGTCGGTACAGGCAGTAGGGATTATGACAGGTATTCCAGAAGTAGCAGGACCTGTCTCGACACCATGCAAAGTAGTTTTGTATAATGCGTCTGCGATGGTCTGGGTCCCTGGGCCACTGAGAGCTGGGCACCACGTGTGCAAACGGTACTCGGCACACGGGACAGTGCCGCTCACTGCCCACCTTCTTCGAGGACCTGGCCCACCTGCACAGGCACGTGTAGCAGAAGGAATGCGCGCACGTAGCCACCACTGAAAAACGATTGTCTGGCTTGCTTGTAATACACTCAAAACAAATGGCGCACTCCATTTTATTAAAACATCATGGACCCCATCAGCCAGCTGCCTGACACCTCAGCTAAGCCGAGTAATATCGAGAAGCGCGTGTTCAAATTTCTGGATAGCATGGCCAAGGTGGGTCCGCACGGAGACTGTGCGGTGGTCGTGCAGCTCATCGTCGTGCCGTGCCTGGCCTACATGGCCTCAGAGCTCGTACCCTCGGAACAACAGTCGCTGCGCATCGGCGTATTTGTTGTGGCGTTGCTGGCCGAGGCTGCCCTTTCGAAAGTATTATAAAAGACGCAATGTTTTATCTTGTGATGTGCTCGCTGGTGTGGGCCATCGTATGTTACAACTACCGTGCCATCACGCGCAATCTTCGCATGTGCATGACCATTGCATTTTTCATGATACCCACCAAGGCCCAAATGATGTGGCTCAACTACAACAAGCAAATGGTCGTCTACGCCCTGCACTCTGGTAACCAGATCTACGTCGACGCTGTGGGTCGTTACACCCGCTGCAAGGTGGTACTTAAGCGGGACCCCCGACCCCTGTGCATTGTGCACATTGCCACTGACAGAGACGTCACCCCCGAATATGAGCCAGTCTTTAGGTGGCAACAGGTTATGCCCCCAGGTTACCGGGTCGACTTTGTTAGTAGCACGCCGCAAACGGACAGCGGCTAATGGACTTGTTGAGCGACCTGGGCCTGTAATACTTGTTTTCATTGCGCGCTACCTCCACCACGGGGTGACAACCACCGTTGCGCACAATATTGTATGCATACTGATTTAACAGGTTCCTGTTGCTGGGAATGTAACACACTGGGCTGCGGTCGCGCGGGTCAAACACAGGAGCGCCCTAGAGGGCGGCCAACATACCCAGAGACGGAGCAGACATTTTTTTAACAACTTTAATTCTTTAAAAACATGGATCAGATCATTGCTAGCAAACAAAAGTCTATGCTTGTTGGTGGTGTGGCCCTGGGCGTTATTGCCCTGGCTGTCGTCAGGGTGTACCGCTCGGGGGCGCCTCCCTGCGCCATGGAGCCCATACTGTGGTTATCTCTGTCTGGCGCTTCCTTGGTGATCTTGGCCCAACTGGTTTACGGTTACTATGGGCAAAAGAAACCAGGCACAATGTAGATGCGGCTTGCTCCGGTGGGTCCTTCATCTGGCAGTACTCTCCTATTACGTGGGTCACGTAATCGCCGGTACACTCACACGTTCCTACACAACACTTTGTGAGGGGCTGTATGTCGTAGGAGCACGTACAATGCTGGGTCTTTCCTAGAAACGGGAACTGACACTGTACACAGTCTGCCATACACCACACAAGCATAGTCATGAACTGCTTCAGTAGCATACGCAGCAGGCTCTCGTGTGGACAGGACAGCGCCGCGGGCTCATCCGTCGTGACGACGGAAGTCGGGTCCTCGGTGCCGTCTATAACCAGGTGCGTACTAAAGGGACCGTAGGTACAGTTAACGTATACCTCACCAACGGGGTGGTCAATGTACGCGCTGGTAGAGTGTTGATCGTCTCTCTCGTACGTGACATTGGCTGTCCCTGTTACTTTCAGCATGGCCGTGTAATCTCCAGGGCAATTAGAGCCGTCGGCCGAGCATGTGTACTTACATGTGTACTTACATGTTCCCTGGCACCCGGGCGACCTGGCCAACGACAACATCTGATTGTACGTGCACATGGTACGTCTGTGTGTGGTGATGTACATGCTGCCGTTAGTATTGCGGTGACCGCACGCCAGATAGTTGCCTTCCTTGTAAGGGCCCACACCCTCCAGGCCCTCGGACCAATGTCCATCGACTCTTACCATAGGAACCTTGGCGTGCGTGGACTCTTTACACAGTATGTGGCAGTCCTCCATCGTGTGGCCACATGTTACAGACCCCACGGGCAATTGGTGCTCTGAGCCATGCATCCATTGGAAGCACATGTATCGGAGAGCGGTGCCCGCGTACCCACGCATGATAAACACATGGTCTAACAGGCAACTGGTCTGCAGTAAAACGTACTCCCTGTGATAGGTGTAGCACTCTGTGTCTTCGGGTGGTGTCTCGGTGCTGGGATCGTCATACTGGTTCAAGTTGTTCTGCAGAACGCCGTGGCTCCAGCGCGTTTCCGACACGGTCCAGTTGTACGTGTAGCCCTCGCGACGTCGACATGACACATATATGGACGTGTTGCCCAACATGTACATGCCCGCGTGTACGACGTATTCCACCGGCCCTGTCTCCGCGGTTGACACCCCAGCAGCACAGGACCCATTGAGCGCCAGGCAGCAGCCCGTACCGTTGACAGCCTCAGATTCTGTGAGCTCCTTGGGTCCCGTGACGTTGTGGGTAGGCTCCAATGTGTTGGTATCGACCCACATGAGGGACAGCCCTTCCGTTGATAACCTGTAATCCATAGTACACGCCATCATCAGGGTATTATTGATCAGAGACAAGGTTACATTAGGGGTGTAGCTGTCGGTAGCCACCGCTACCGACAGCACAACAGCAAGCACTAGCGACCGCATGCTTGTTCTGTAGCTGTAGTATTGTGATGTGTTTACATTCAAAACAACACAACCATAAAATGGGAGCGGTGCAGTCTTTTAATGGGGTTGACACCATCCTGAAGGCCGTGGCCACTGCGGCGTCCGACATAGCAAACACTAGCAACGTGTCCGTGGACGCTTCTCAGATGATCAACATTTCGCACGTTAGGGGGGATGTACTCATCAAGGGCCTAACCATGCAACAGACGGTGACTGTGAATCTAAACACAGTCATGACCGCCCTAACCGACCAACAGATGCAGCAGAGGATTCTGAACGATGTGGCGCAGCAGGCGGCCGCCGTTGTCAGTGGCCTCAACTTCGGGCAGTACGCATCTGCTACCAACGCGGTTAAGCAGTTTGTAGATGTGTCGTCACGCATCCTCAACACCATGACCCAGACATGCAAGGGAGAAGTGAACAGTACACAGACCATATCTGTAAACAACGTGACTGGGAATGTGGTTATTGAAGACTCTGTGCTGAGTATTTTTGTCAATGCCCTGGTCACGTGCCTACAGGACGCCACAGCCACAAGCAGCAGTGTTCAGGACGTGGTCAACAAACTAGAGCAGCTGGCCACCGCCAAAGCCGAGGGATTCGACCTGTGGCAGCTGGCGGCCGCCTTGGCCGCCCTCCTAGTGGGTGTGCCCGTGGCCACGGGAGCCGTGCTGGGACGCTGCGGAGTGATCCTGCTAACCTGGGCCAAGCGCAAAAGGTCACAGGTATCACCCTACCCGCCGCCGTGGCTATGCTCAACGAGGGCCAGATGGTGTACCACCAACGCTACACGGCCGACGTAAACGGTGAGCCCGTGCTCATGCCCAAGGCTGAAGCGTACATGATGCCCGCGGGCGGGCCTGCCGCTGTCAGGCCCATGATCCGTTACAAACTGAACTTGGCCACCGACGACAAGGAGGACCCTAAGGCGTCCCACACCACGAGCAGCATGAGGCCCGGTGACGCCTACCTGCACAGCACTAGCGGCACGTACTACGTGCTGGACGAGCAGGACTGGAACAGGCGGGGTAAAGTGCAGGACGTTGACCCCAACAAGCTCCGCGAGGCCACCAAGTTCGGATGGGGCCACGGTGCGGCTATGGCCGGCTACGACGTCTGGATCATGTTCTACCTTAATAGGTCCCGTCTTAACCACACTATCCGTGTCAAAGATGCAGACGGCAACTGGCAGAGTTTACCTGGCAGGCTCAACGTGGACACTGTGTACATACCCAGCAACCCCAACACTATCGTGGTCATGGGCAAGCCATGTGACGTGATGCCCACCCAAGCGACCATGGGTACGGGCGCGGCGGTGGCCGGGGTGGGACTGTTGTTGTTGCTCAGCGCCAGCTTCCAGAAAGACAAGGCAGGAAAAACGGAACCACCGTAATATAAAAATATAATGTCAGCAATCTCGGGCGCAAATGTGACCAGCGGTTTCATCGACATCGCCGCCTACGATGCCATGGAGACTCTGCTCTATGGCGGCGACAACGCCGTCACCTATTTTGCCCGGGAGACTGTGCGTTGCTCGTGGTACAGCAAACTACCTGTTACACTGTCCAAGCAAACCGGTATGGCCAACTTTGGCCAGGAGTTCAGCGTGACAGTGGCCCGCGGTGGGGTCTACCTGCTCAACGTGTGGCTGCGCGTTAAGCTACCAGCCCTGACAGTTAGCAAGCAGAACAGCAGGATCCGCTGGACGGACAACCTGATGCACAACTTAGTGGAGGAGGTATCAGTCTCCTTCAATGACCTGGTTGCCCAGACACTGACCAGTGAATTTCTGGACTTTTGGAGCTCGTGCATGATGCCCGGGTCCAAGTCGTCTGGGTACTATAAGATGATTGGCATGAGGAGCGACCTGGTCGGAGGTATCCAAAATAATGCCATACTACCTGGTCATTATCTGAACCTACCCATCCCTCTGTTCTTCACCAGGGACACTGGGCTTGCGCTACCAACCGTGGCACTACCCTACAACGAGGTGCGCATCCACTTCAAGCTGGGGAAGTGGGAGGACCTGCTCATCGCCCAGGATAATAACACCATGGCCATCGGGCCCGTAGTAGCCGCCGACCTGAGCAACGTCACCCCATCCCTGTCCGAAGTGTCCGTAATGGGCACCTACGCCATTCTGACTAGCGAGGAGCGTGAGAGCGTGGCCCGGTCCAGCCGCACCATGCTCATCGAGCAGTGCCAGGTGCCCCCCCGAGTGCTGGTGAACCCCCAGGACAACTCCTTGGTCCACCTGGACCTGAGATTCAGCCACCCGGTCAAGACACTTTTATCACTATAATCGCAGACAACAGGGTAGTGCTACCAGCCCTGGCCACGAACCCCTTGTCCGAGGTGTCTCTCATCTACGAGAACACCGCCAGGCTGTACCAAATGGGAGTGGACTACTTTACCTCGGTGAACCCCTACTACTTTGCACCCAGTATGCCCGAGATCGACGGCGTCATGGTCTACTGCTACACCCTTGATATGGGCAGCGTCAATCCCATGGGCTCCACTAACTACGGACGCCTGTCCAACGTCACTCTGGCCTGTAAAGTGTCGGACAACGCCCGCACCACAGCTGTGGGTAACGGACCCAACACCTCCGGCTACAGCGTTGCACAGAAGTTTGAGCTTGTAGTTATCGCAGTCAACCACAACATTATGAAGATTGCCGACGGCGCAGCAGGCTTCCCCATCCTGTAAATGGCCACAACACCGTAGCACGTACGTAAATAGGCACGGGGTCGTGTCCACATCATGGAACGTACACACATTCCATGGTGTGGACACGGCCCCGTGCCACCGGAAGATTTGAAATGCACCGCCCGGTGCGTGTATGTGCATCCCAGTCATCGCCATGGACTGTCCTGTGTGTCTCACCACTATGACTGTTGGGTTTACAACATTTATCTGAAATTTTATCAAAATTTTTTTATTTTAATTTATAAATTTTATTTGAAATTTATCTGATCTCAGAGGCGGTAGGTCTTTTTGGCTTAGCGTTTTCTTCTGCGCAGAAGGGCGCACCCCAAACACACGCAGCAAGTGTGGCTGAGAATACGCGCTCTGCTCGAATTTAGCCGTGGCTTTTATTGAGAGAGAAACAAAGGGGGAAGTGTACATGGTCGAGTAGGTTTCCAGACAGGAAGAACATTCCATAGTTATATCCCATTACCACAGAACACAGGGGGTACTCTTATGGAGTGGGCAGTATGGACGTCTCATGACCATTAGCTCAACAAAGACGTAGTCTTTAGTGCCTCTGGGAATACATTGCTGTGCCGTACTCATGACCTTTGTCCGCTTCAGCCGTCCCATGACAATCTCATGATCTGCACATGTCTAGCTAACTGTGGGGCTTATTGTATAGCGCGGCTAATGACTGCCATATGCCCCCAAGTCATTTTCACGAGGCCAGATTGGTCACATACTGCGGAGAATCTTGCACACAAAAGTAGTTACATAGAATCCAATGATAAAAAGTATATTATTTCCAACAATGACCCAGCCGTATGTGCTCAACTGCGGGCATAGCGTGTGCAAAGCCTGTGTGGCCATGCTGGACGACAAATGCTGCGTGTGCCGTTGTGCCATTACCAGCAAGTCAGTCAACTACTCATTGCGGTCTCTGCTGGAGACGGGTTCCCCCGATGTTATGTGCTCCGTGCACACCATCCCCAATTACTATGTGTGTGCCACGTGCGATGGCCTGTCCATATGCATTATGTGCACTCTCACGCACCACTGGGATCATAACGTGACTCACTAAGAAACGATTGCAAGTGCAATGGCCTGTTAAAAAGAATGTCAATTGTTATCCTAGATCTGGACCACACTCTGATAGAGAGTGTGGCCATCCCAGATCTCGGTGTCAAGAGAGTGTCCAGAGATGTTGATAATGTGCCCAGTCACGCAGCCTCAGCCGCACGTCTGGCACACGATATAGCGCGATATGAGTGGCATAAGATCCCAGGCTTTGTGGTGTGCGTTCGTCCACACACCCATACATTCATAGCATGGCTTTTTGCCAGCGGCTACCGCGCGGGTGTGTGGACCGCGGCATGTGGAGCCTACGCTCGAGACGTAGTCAAGGTGCTGGGACTCGACAGAATGCCCCTTTCCTATCTCATGTTTGACATCCACGACGAGACTGGGGGTAAGCCCCTGGTAGACCACTTTGGAGGGATGTCTCGTGTGGTCATAGTTGACGATAACGCCAATGTGAAGGAAACGCAACCTGACATGTGCGTCCACATCGCACCCTTTTACATTTCAGCCCGCAAGCAGGACACTGCGCTTTTAAAAGCTGTTACCGAGATCCAGGGCTCTGTCCAGAGTGGCCATGGTGTCATCGGGGTGGTTGTGTACCAGCTCCTCAAGATCATAGGGTGCATGCTTGCAACCCAGCTCTTCGGCGCATGCATCCAGGAGCAGAGAAAGCTGTCCTGTACACATAGACATCTTACCCATGGACAACTTGTCCTTGTCATCTGGTGCAGTCACATAACCGTAGGTATAGCCCAACAGTCTGTTAACCGTTTCTCTCAACAGATAGCAATAATAGGGATTATTGGCTGCAATCATGTAGACATATTCTTCAGTAAAGGGATTAGACGGGTTTGGCGTCAGACTCTTATAATGTAACCCCAGGCCGTCATCATATGCGTTTTTCATGCACATCAGAGCATCTGTTACATCTTTGTGGACAGTTTCACACCCGGTGATGCCAGACACTAGCACCCCATTGCAGACCACCAATATGGACAGTATTAACAACAACGGGGTCTTCATCGCTTTTAATATACTCCCGGTTAATACGCCATGAGCACCAAAGTACTACCACACCTTAATGGCTTTTGCTTTGGCGACACACCTGCGGTTGGCCAAGGTGGGATTGTGCCCACGGTAGCGTCGGATGGGCGCATCCCTATAGGTGGTGTGTACCACTTGCTGTGCATATCCGCCGAACGTGGATCAATTACCCTAGTTGTGCAACACATATTCCAGCTGGTTATTGTTGTCGGTTGTAATATTGTCACAATATTCATTGGTTATTGTATTGACTCAGTGTGTACTAGTATATATATATTTCACTCCTGTATGGCGTCTATTTGGCATAATGTAGGCACTGATAATAATGACACACACAACATCCTTTTTATTTAGAGGTACATTGTTTTCCACAGTCGACACATTCAGAACACTATCCAGAGTGTCATCGGGGTGGCTGTGGAATACCGATGTGTAGCTGAAAGGAATACTGGCGGTTTGTCTTGGCCAATGGGTGGCAACAATCATGTACGCAGTGTCATCCTTACCGGACGTACACTATTACACGCAGAGTTGTCACAACGGCCAGAAGGTCCACGACATGTGCTTGCAGAGAGCATGGCATGCTGCGTCCTGCTTCTGCTTCTTGGACAGCGTCTTGGCCGGCACAAACGTGTGGCTGTTGTACTCGTGGCCGTTGTGCCGCAACAGCTGGAAAAATACATATGTGGCACCGGCCTGGGAGCATAGCTGCCATACGTCCGCGCGGCACGAGAGCTCAGCGGCCAGGCTGCCGATGTCCGCCTGCACGCCCTCGACCACGGACTGGGGCAGCGTCTCTGAGCGACCCGTCAACATCCGGTAGATAACCGCGGCGCAGTTGTAATACTTGACGTGATTCTGCATCTTGAGGACGGACAGTACCTGCTGTAACGTAACTGCATCATGCGCTATGCGGTATCGTTCGAGGTGGCCCTTTATGCCCGATAACACTGTGTTGGGGATGTGCACCGGGAACCTGCTGTCACCTATGCCCTGATACAGGTACACATAGCTGTGCAGCTGATCCACAAACCGGACTATGCGTCTTGCATCACCCGGTTGCTTTTGCTGCAGCTGCGGCTGAACATCCTGCCTACTGTACCACACCTCGTCATTAAAGAGAGCCACACGGAATTCCTCTTCATATGTCCATTTATTAGTTTCATAAACACAATGTACAATGCTTTTATACTTTTCGAGATGAGTAGTGTGCCCAGCGGTCGTGAACTCAATTATCACAGCGGCTGTCTCTAGGATAAACATGTACACCTGGGCATCAGATACACGTTTGAGTTTTGATATGACGTAATTGTGACATGACAACAGCGAGGGACGCATTTTTTCTAATCCCACTGCGTTAGGGTCGGGGCCCGGTAGTCAGCCAGAAAGTCTGCCTCGTTGAGCGCGTGCTGCGCAGGGGTAAACAGGTCACTCAGGTTCACGCTGAGGTCAACAGACACCGCCTGGGCGGTGTCGCCATTTTCATAACAGTCCAGGGAGGCCATTCGCGGCTGGAAGATGCGCTCCTCCAGGTCGCGTTCCAACATGTCCATAACGGCACTGAACTCTGGGCAGGCACGCATCCTGATGTTACGGCGGGGGTTGAGGCGCACGTACGCCTGAAACTGCTCCGTGGTCCGCACAGTGCCCGTCTCAGTATCCATATAATCCAGCATGGTCTCCAACATAAAGAAGTAACTGTCGTACACTTTGAGATCCAACGGCCGCTGGAACACGCGGCCGTTGGAGTCCAGTTTGAGAAACAACTCGTTAAAGTCTCTGATGGTGAACCGGCGCAAGTAATCCTTGACCGAGATACCCGCTGGCACATCATAGCCCAGCGCCGTTAGCAGGGCATGAGCCGTGTGTGCCTTTTGCCCGTCGGCCAGCCACTCGGTGTGGACATCGTAGTCCCGTTCAGTCCAGTTAAAGAAGTCCGCAACGGTGACGTCGATGTCCGGCTCCCGCAGGGGCGACAGCAAGGGCGGTAGCGGCGTCAGATCGTCGATCGATGGCGAGTGGGCGACGTCTATGAGCCCGTCGATCGGCAGCGAGTAGTTGGGAGAATGGCCCGGGGTCATGGGCACCGTGGATATAGGAGGGGACATTGGCACAGGGGATAATGGCGAGGACTCGAGAGACATTGGTCTGGGAGAGCCGCGTGGCGTCAGGGGTGGGGGCACGGGGGATGCGGGCACACAGTCCTGATTTTGCCCCACACTGCCGTGGGCCAGTAGCACTCGCCAGTCTGCACCACAACGCTTATCGTAAGTGTACAGCACGTCGTTTATGTATTTCTTGTAGTGTTCGACATGCATGATGCAGGGCACCTGCACACCGTTCTGCGTGTATGGGGCGTAGTACCTATCAGAGAGCTTGAGCTTGGGTGTCACGCTTCTGTAATAGTCCAGCTGCTCGGGGCTCATGGGCTCGTACACAGACAAGAGCTGTTCCTCTTGAGTCGTGGGGGGCCTGATCACATCGTGGACTGCGTCCAAGGCATACTGCTTAACACAGGCACACACGGGCACATAGGGTGTGTATGTCTTCTGAACGTTATCCTCGTTAACACACTGCAGGGGCATATCCTCGATGCTGGTGTAAGCGATGACATTGTCAAAGCCGCCCGGCAAGATGTCCACTGGTAGATTCAGCGGTCTCACCAGGGCCCCGTACAACGGGCGCGCTGTCGTATTCTCGGGCTGCGGGCGGATCTCCTGGCACAGCTCTGGGTACGGGATGGCGCAACTCACTACCGTGTTGTAAGGTCCCACTACGGGTGTGTTGTCACGTAGTGTAGAAAAGATGGGAGATGTGTTGATCATGGGCTGGGGCACTGGTCGTTCCCAAGGGGGAGTCGCGCAGGGCTCCCCCCGGCGCACAGAGTGTTCGTTGAAGCTATGGATGTTGCACCGGCTCCGCTGCTCGTCGCAAGAGTCGTATAGGGCGCGCCGCTCGGCGCTCTTTTGCTCGTACAGCACATCACGGGCAATCTCCTGGAGGGGCCGGGATCCACCATCATAGTTGTAGACGAGCGGCAGCTTGTAAACACGCGCCCGCATCTTAATGGTCACGGGGCTCTCGGAGGACATCAACCGTTCTATCTCATCCATGCTGGGCCAAAGCCACGCATCACCCAGGTGTTTAACGTACAAGTCGTTGAGCTTGTCGGCAGAACGATACTCCATGTTACAGTCCCGCAAGGAAATATGTGCGGCTGCGCGCATTCTCTTCAGGTCCTCCAGAGTCTCGGTGCCGTACAGGGGTTCCTCAAATGACCTCTGTGAGACGCGTAGCTCCTCGGCTACCTGTTCGAGCAGCTCGTCACGCAGTTGTGTGACGCTATGGCGCTGCCCCGTCCTGGGATCATTGACCGGCACACCGCCTTCCAAACAACGGTTCAGCATATCGGTCCACTCCCGGAGGCTGCGTAGAGGAACAGGCGTGTGCGTGGGTTCGAACCGCACACGCTTCGCCAGAGGTGAAGCTTCGTTATCAAGGGGTCGCTTGGTAGACACCGGACTAGTAACGATGGAACATGACGGACCGGTGCCTATGGAGTAGGGACTGCTAGACGGGCTGTTATCGTAGTCCACCAATGGCCTAACGGGCCTCGTTGGACTTTCAGTCAGGGGCCGCTGCACCGGAGAGCCCGCAACGGGGCTGTTAGACCGGGGCCGTGTACTGTAGCTGTAGTGCGCCAGCGGACTGTCAGATGTCATCAGAGTCTCGGTCAGGGGCCTCGTCGGGCTTTGCCTGGCTCGCACCAGAGGGCTGTCTGGGCCGTCGGGTATCATCAGAGTCCTGGTCGGGGATCTCGACGGGCTTTGCCTGGCTCGCACCATAGGACTGTCTGGGCTGACGGGCGTCATTGGACCTTCGGTCAGTGGCCGTCGCACCGGGGAGCTGTCGTCCGTGTTGGGGCTTGCCATTAGAGGGCTGTCTTCATCCAGTGGCCCTCTCGAGCTGCCGTCCATGCTGGGGCTCGCCACCGGAGGGCTGTCGTCATTTAGTGGTCTTCTCGGACTTTCACACAGGGGCTGTTGCACCGGGGCGCTGTTGTCCGTGTTGGATCGTCTTTGGATCTCCATCTCAGCGCTCTCCTCAATCGCCAAGAGACTTTCCTCCAAGGGCCGCTGAGGCGACGGGCTACGCTGTGTGGGACTATGTACAGCCCTCACCAACAGCTGACACAATCTGTTCTTGTTACGCTTCATGCCCGTGGTAGGCGACATGGGGGATATTTCCAATTCATCACACTTGTTGCGAATGTCCTCTATGGGGATCTTCATGCACTTTGTAACGGTTTCGGGTACCGTGATGGTGGGAGAACTGCCCGTTAGCTTCTTGCACAGCTCTGCGTGGGTGTACGGGCGCCCGGTATCTTCATTTCTCACATCGATGTTACGTTCTTTGCACATGGCGACCACTTGTCTCATAGACACTCACGCATACTTGGAATACTTTGGACGCTGCTGCTGCTGCTGCTGCTGCTGCTGCTGCTGCTGCTGCTGCTGCTGCTGCTGCTGCTGCTGCTGCTGCTGCTGCTGCTGCTGCTGCTGCTGCTGCTGCTGCTGCTGCTGCTGCTGCTGCTGCTGCTGCTGCTGCTGCTGCTGCTGCTGCTGGCCACCGCGGGCCGATGCGAGGCTGATGTAACGGTACTGGTCTGCGGTGAGCCCGACCCAACCGGTTTGACACCGGACTGTACAAATGCACAATCACACTGATGAACAACCAGACGTACTCAGCCCAGCTGGCTATCCGTATCATAGACAGGAACATTAAGTACATGCTCACTAACGAGTAACGTCTATGTGCACCTCAACAGTACCCAGCTTGTACGTTGCCACGAACTTGATTAGGTCACCTACGTACATTCGCACACCCTCTTTGCTGTCTGCAAATGCTGCCATCTTGGCCAATTTTAGGATGCGATCGGAGGATACCTCAGCGTGGTACTCGGGGCGCTTGTGGCCGTACCAAAGCGTCTTTGTCTTAAAGCCCTCAATACACATGGACATGCTAACCTGCTTCTCCAGCACAGCGTCAATAGTCATAGTGCCCGGCTTGAAACCCCGGCACATGGCGGAAAAGTCGGCAGTGGGTAGAATGAAGCAGCCGTGGTACCGAACGTCACGAGGGCGCTCAAACTCCGGGGCATACGTCTCCACGGCCGTGATAAAGGTGACACTGCTACCACCCTGCGCGCCCACCTGCACCTCAAATTGCATGGGCTCCGCTCCATGAAGCTTGAAACAAACGCGTGAACCCTTACGCACTGTCTTAAAGTCACATGCTGTGTGCTGCCCCAGGCCCACGTAGAACGCGTCAGTGGGCGCGTCGTACTTGTACGTATCGAAGCCCTCGGCGTGTAGATTGGCCGAGATGTCAAAGTCAAAGTCAAAGTCAGCTTTATTGTCAATTTCTCCACATGCCAAAGACACACAAAGAAACCGAAATTTCGTTCCCCCCTATCCCACGGTGACAAGACATGGCTCACAACAGACAAACAAGTAAACAAGTATAACAAAAGTGTGCTGAATAAATAATGAATAAATAACACAACAATAAATAAATAAATAAGAGGAGCAGAAAAAAAGGAGCAAGTGCGCGTACAGCAGACATTCCCGAAAATAGCGCAACAGTGCCGCACGCTACGCAGAAGGGGGTAGCGAGTGGGGGGGGAGTGGACTTCAGCGGGCAAGTGCTGTTCTGGGCGTCGAAGCGAGCAAAGAAGCGGTTCAGATCGTTCAGCAGACGGACGTCGCCCTCACAGCTCCTCGGCGCGGGCTTGTATTCCGTGATGGTCTGAATGCCCCGCCAAAGGCTACGTGTGTCCTTGCTGTCCTTGAAGTGGGTGGAGACCTTGCACGAGAACGCCTTCTTCGCTTCTTTGATGCCTCGGGACAGGTCGGCCCTCGCTGTCCTCAAGCCAGCCTCATCCCCCGCTCTGAAAGCCTTGTCCCTGGCCCTCAACAGTCTGAGGACAGCCCCCGTCAGCCACGGCTTCCAGTTCGCACGAGTGACGACGGATTTCGAGCAAGTCACATCATCGATGCAATTCGTGATGTAAGAGGTAACAGAGTCAGTATACTCCTCTATGTCCGTCCAATCGTTGTAGGTGGCTGCCTGCTTAAACAAGTCCCAGTCAGTGGTGTCGAAGCAGTCACGAAGTGCATCGGAGGCACCCTCTGGCCACACTCGAACCTGCCTCCGAATCGGCCTGGATGCCTTTACCAATTGTCTGTATGCGGGCAAAAGCAAAACGGTGAGATATTCAGAAAGCCCCAGATGGGGAAGGGGGGTGGCTTTGAAAGCTCCCTTTTGCGCCGAGTAGACTAGGTCCAGGAAGCTGTCTCCACGTGTCGGAAAGGGAACATGCTGGTGAAGCCTCGGGAAAACAGACTTCAGGTTGGCATGATTGAAGTCTCCAGTGAAGATGGTGAAACCGTCAGGGTGCGCTGTTTGCTGTTCACTGACAGCCTGGTACAGTTCACCAAGCACCGCGATCCTGTCTCCTTCGATGTTGGAAGGCGGGATGTATACCGCGACTAGCAGAATCGCGGTAAATTCCCTCGGCAGATAAAAAGGACGGCACTTAATGATCACAAACTCCACAAGCGGCGAGCAGTGCTTACATACCACCACAGAGTCCCGGCACCATTCTTCTCGGATGTAGACGCATATTCCGCCTCCACGCGACTTTCCCCCTCGTACAATGGCACGGTCCGCCCGATAGCACGCTAGCCGCTCCAGATGCACTGCAGAGTCCGGAATGTTGTCACTCAACCAGGTCTTCGTGAACACGAGCACACAGCAGTTCCGCACCGTCCGGTTCGTAGACCTCAGCAGGCGAACGTAATCCATTTTGTTGTCCAGCGATCGAACATTCGCCAGAAGAATGGAGGGCACCGCCGGTCGCGCTGGGTTGGCCGCCAGCCTGGCCCGGACGTCGTTCATGACGTGCACAAACCGCATACCCGTTTCCGAGATACGAAAGTACACTGTGTCGGCGTTGGCGTACAACAGTTCGATCAGGGATTTGATTCTGTTGGGGTGAGTGCTCTCTGCATAAAACAGCATTTTTTAAAGGCATGGAGTTGTGCGTTATACCCAAGGCAAGGCACATGTGTGCCAAGTGCCGCAACGTACTCCAGCGGCCCATACAACTGGGGTGCGGACATCGCGTGTGTGAAGAGTGCATGGACGAGGCCATGTGTCCTACGTGCGGTTGTGCAGTGGAGGAGCAGTTTCCCAACATAGCTATGGGCATGGAGGTCACAGCCATGCCGGCTAAATGCAAGCACAGCGGGTGTGACTGGGTCGGCACAGTGGACGACTACCACCGGGACCATGAGAACCGGTGCAATCACGAACTCATATCGTGCTCGCACTGCAACGCCGCCGCGGTCAAGAGAGCGCACTGGTGCGTTAACCGGGAGTCTATGGTGGAGGCTCAGAGGCTGACAGGCCTGTTGTTGCCCTTCCTGTCCGAAGAAGTGCAGAAGCTAAAGGACTGCTCGAAGACCAGATGGCCGTTAACAGATCCCTGGCCACACACCTGTGCGAACTTCAGGCCACTGTGTACTCAGGCACCATGGTGTGGATCGTGGAAGACCTTGACACGCGCAGGAGGCTGGGGCCTGAGCACATAACGTTGCACCCGTTCTACTCCAGTCGCATGGGCTACAAGATGTGCCTGCGCTTGTACCCGAACGGCGAAGGGCCTGGCAACGGCACGCACATATCCCTCTTGCTCGTCATGCTCCAGGGGCCCTATGACACGCTGCTGATATGGCCATGCCGATTGAGGGTCTGGTTTGAAGTACTGGGCAACGGAGGGGTGCTTCTCGGAGCGACCTCATTTACACCCAGCCCCAATTACCAGGCGGTCCAGAGGCCCACGGGCCACTCCAACACACCCATCGGATGCGCACGTATGTGCCCCCTTAATTCCCGGTACCTCGTCGGAGGCCGCCTGTACATCAGGGTGACCACCGAATAACGTTTGATTCCTAATAAAAGGCACCTGTTTGGTTGGTTATGTGTCATAAAACAATGTCTTTGAGTGTGTTTCTGGCTCCCGATAGACAGCAGTTTGGTGACTCCGGGGGCAGTACCCATGTACTCCTCACCGGTGGGGCATACATAATAGATGACCACAAGGTGTCGGAGCTGTGGCACTTTCTAGAGCGCACTAGCGAACCCATACACTGGGCAGAATGCAGGCCCCACGATACAATGCTCACTATAGATGTGGACCTCAGAGCGTCCGAAACAGAAGAACACCTATACACGCTAGACTCCCATGTTATGCCTGTGCATAGAGAGGTTGTGCACTTGCTCGGGCAATGCGTGATGGGGGGCATCAGGTCCGAGGACTGCTCGTTTGTGCTGCTGGAGAAACTGGACCACGCCGGGGAGGTGGCCCGACCGATCCGGTGTGACTCACAGGGCAACGTGAAGCAGGGGTTCCACATGCAGTACACAAAGATATTTGCCGACACACACGCTCTAACCGAATACATAATAAAGCCCCTGGCTACAAAGTTTCCTGACGTAGACACCCTCAGCTGTAGCAATGCTTGGTTGCTGTACGGTGCGTGCAAGCCCAACGGCACGGCGTACACCGTTACGGGCCAGTATGAGGCCAACGGGTGACCCGTCGAGGGAGGGCCATGGGATGGCTACCGCTTCCCGAGCTCGGGCAACCTGGCCGTCGGCCCTGACGAGGCGCCCGTTACGCTGTTGGGCAAGATGCTGTCGGTCGTGCCGTACGGTCGCTTCAGGTACAAGCGTAGGCTCGTGTGCACCGTGTCCCAAGCCCCGCAGCAGCAACAGCGGCTCTTGCAGCAGCCCATGGAAATAGAGACGCCCGCCCCTCAGGACAGAACGAGGTTTACGGACATCGAGCGTTTGGTGAATATGCTGCCCGAGCGTGCGGCTGAAGACCGTAACGTGTGGCTCAAGGTAGGCTTCTGCCTCCACCAGCTCACTGAGGGCAGCCAGGACGGCCTGCGGCTGTGGATGTCCTTCAGCGCTAGATGTGCTCGAAAGTTTGATGCGGGTACGTGCCATGACATGTGGGAGCGTCAGATGAGGCCCAATATGTACACAATAGGCACACTGCGGTACCTGGCCAAGCAGTACAGTTCCCAGGAGTACGACGAGTGGACGCACCAGAGATGGATGGCCACCGACAGGCTCAAGCTGACACACGTGGGGCTGGCAAATATCATGTACAGTGCTCTGGCCACACACTATGTGTGTGCCAACATCAAAACCGAAGTGTGGTACAAGTTCCAGGGCTCTGTGTGGAAAGAAAAGGGTATGAACGTGGTGCGTAGCCTAATATCGTCTGAGCCAGGCCCCATACACACGGTGCTTAACAAGTACCTGTCCATGGTGGCGGCCGAGTTGGTGCCGCAGCCCGACGAGGGGTACCTCAAAGCGCTTCACCGCACCACTGCACAGCTGGGTTCGTCACCGTTCAAGTCGAGGGTGATGCGCGAGTGCGCTGAACTGTTTTATGTCGAAGCGCCTCGACACAAATCCCAACATCATAGCCTTCTGTAACGGCGTGTTTGACTTCAAGAACAGGGTATTCAGGCAGGGTGAACCCGATGACATGCTGTTGCACACCCTGCCCATGCCTTACACTCAAGTGGGATACGGTCGGTACGTGGACGAGATCCTGGCCGCGGCCACCCTGGACCCCACCATCAACACGTACAACGTGTGCGAGCTACTGGATGCTATAGTCGATGTGGCCAATACCATGACAGTTAATGTTAGGTTCAAAATCAGCAAAAGGATCAGCAGACAAAACCAGTGAGGCAGAATATTGAGTCTTTTCTCGCGGGGAGTGCATTCAGACTTACAGCAATCCGACTACACTAAAAATCTGTTTTACACTCCTCGCTCTTTTTATTTGGAATGCCCTACCCACAGTGTGAGACGATTAGCCCTTAAGGGGGGGCTTCGTCTCGTAAGAAAAGAAACAAAAAGTAACGCACAAATTGTTGCGTGCAGATATGGCTATATCAGCAAAACAGTTTAAGCGATATTCCGAGAGATAAAAAGAGAAAATAACGTTCTTTAAGGAAGATCAGAAGGTTCATGACGCATTGTTTGACGTGTTGTTTTCACGATCTGTTCTGGTGGACGCTGAGCTGTCAGCAGCATCTTGTTTGACACAACCGTCATCTCGCCCCTAACCCAGCCGTAATCCTTCTGTTCTGTTGTACAAGATAAGAATAAGCAAGGCAAAGCAGCAAGCATACTGAACAGTAATATTGTGAATAAGTACTCATTAGAGAACGCATGATAACATATATATATACAATTTTTCTAACAATTCCCCCCTGTTTATCATAAGTTCTCGGGGACTAACTTATCACCCATATGGCCACTTCAAAAGATTTTCAGCCAAGAGATCACATTTCGCAAGAACTAACTTACATTTGGGAGGAAATTGAGTCTTAATCGTCAAAGCCAGAGTCACGAAACAAATCGGACAGGTTTACCACAATGGATTCGCTGACAGAGTCGTCACTAGAGAAAGAACTCCCGTCGATCGAAAGGTCATCCCTTTGGAGTAACGGAAAAGTCTCAGCTGGTGGAGAGATAGCAGTTGTAATTAGCTTAATAATTAAGGATCGGAGACAAGGAATGCAGCAACATCCACACAGGGTCAAAATGGCAGAGAAAACGGCAATGGAGACCAGGACCGAGGAAACCAGGGTGCGATACTTTCCGAACACATTCAACCAGTCGGTCCAAACCTCTGTGTTCACCCCACTGTGTTCCTTCATCCTCCCATTCAAGGTCCTCAGACCCTCAAAGGCCCGGGACAGGCTTCCGTCGGCTGCAGTATTATTTGGAATAAATGTGCAACATTGCTCACCAAACATGGCGCAGACACCGCCCTCTTTTGAGAGTAGCATGTCAAGGGCCGTTCGATTCTGGAAAGCCATGAGGGAAGTAGCGGCCAGTTGGGAGTGGACCGCCTTGAAACTCGCCTCGGTCCAGTTTCCAAGCCTCTGCACGTTGTAGTGGATGTAGTTAATCCTGTCAACATTTTTGTTAAGAGTACACCACCAACACAGGGCGGATTCAAAACCAGCTGCTATCTGATTCACCAGCTTATACTCATCCGGTACTCCTCTAGGAACACCAATGGCGTCTATGTAAATTGGATTAACTGCGCCCTGCCATTCGGCGTTTCGCTTCGTTCTCGGCCAGTATTCGGGCACTACGGACTTAGCAAAAGATGTTAGATCATAAGACATTGGTATCAAATGAACAGGAAACAATAGGCCTACCAAAGCGCAAATTCCAGAGCTGTTTAAAGGCAACCTATCATAAAGTTTTTTACTATTACACCAAAACCAAATATCACTACGAGCAATGGGCAAAAAGGGGCAGTGACATTGGTCATGGACCCACACCATGGAGTAGGTAGGGCGCCGAGCTTCTCACCGGTACCAGGTAATCTAATGCATGTAAAATTACCCTTATCTACATCGGACGAAAAAAGGGGTTTATATTTTGTCATAGAGGCAACAGGGTAAACCTTATCCCATTTAAAACAATCATGAGTGGGTGAAATGGATGAGTTTAACATTAAAACAACAGCACACTTAGGAACTATATTTGCAAGTATTTTCAAAAGAGGTCTTGGACCCATACATGCAATGCAACTGGTGTTAGCCATTTTTGCGGCTTGCTCAGCCATAAGAAGCCAGTTGTTGGTTTGACCGCTTATTCCTGTGGAAGCTACAAAATAGCCTTTTCATAGGTAAAATAATAGAAGAAGATGTATTAGGAGCCACAGTCAACATTAATGAGTTATTGTAAGTCCAAGACAAAAGCCATGGTGCGCAAGTTGGAACGCGGACGGTTTCTGGTGTACAAACAACATGATCAAAAGGGGATTTTGTGTTGCCCTTATGTCTAGCAATTTTTCCCCATGAGCCATATTGATTAGAATCAGCGTTGGTAGTTGCCCGAGAGAAGAATGTTCGAGGCTCATGGTACTCCATCCCTCCAAATAAAATAACCCCCGAAAAAAAATACAATGGTAACACAAACCAGCAAAAGCAACCAAAAACACATGGCAGACTTTGCACAGGCCACAGCCGGATTAAAGTACTCACCAAATGGCTCTCTAATGCTCATGTTTTTGGATCTCCTCAGAGTCAACACCCTGAGCTTCGGGTTGGTGTCTTGGAAATTGGCTTCTGCTAGCTTTCGTGTCAACCCTGGATCTTGGCACCAGGATCAGGCACTATTACCAGACTTTGCTCACCTTCCGTACTTAGGTTGGGTCTGCGGAGATCACCTTTTTACAATAAGATAAATGCAGAAAACAAATAAATGCAGAAAAAAAACAATATTTTTTCCCTTCACATTTATGTAATTGGATATAAACAATATGTATTGTCTGAAGCGGATACAATGGAGTCGGGAACTTTCCTCTCTGAGGTCTTAAATTGCCTCGTGAAAAAGCTGCAAAACCGTATGTCGTATAAATAGCTTCAACTTGTTTCACCATACCCCCCGTCGAGACATGGGTGACCCCATGACTCGAAATAGCAGCCCATTTGAACAAGTTACGAGGCAAGACAGGTTTGCCCAAAGGTCACACAAAAAGACCATCAGTGTTTTTAGTTGCACCCCGTTTTTTCCAAGAGAGTCGTTCCTGGGAGGGGCTCTGAGACTGCATGTCAAGCAACACATCAGGGGAGATGTGTGACATCGAATCATGATCAGTGAGAGACGAGAGGACATGGAGCAGGCCTTCTGCAGCGGCCTTAGCGGATTTGTCAGCAAAAGCATTACCAAGAGAAACAGGATCAGATCTTGCAGTGTGAGCAGCACATTTGCAAACCGCCACCTTTAAAGGTAGCTGGACAGCGTCCAAAAGTTGAGTTAGTAATGTGGAATGGGTGACGGGCTTCCCTGTAGAAGTTATCATGCCACGGTTGCTCCACTGCTGAGCAAAAACGTGCACTGTAGCAAAAGCATACTGACTATCAGTCCAGATAGTGACGGACTTGTTTGCAAACAATTTGCAGGCCCCAGTCAAAGCAATGAGCTCAGCGGCCTGTGCTGACATATAGGATGGCAGTTTAGCAGCCTCCAAGACTTCGTCGGCAGTAACAATGGCATACCCAGTAAGGGTCACACCAGATTCATTTTCTTAGAAGACCCATCAACAAAACCCACATGACCATCTGGCAGAGGCGTATCTTCCAAATCAGGCCGAGCCTTTGCAATCTGTTGGGCAGCATCGACACAATCATGGAATCCGCCGTCGTCAGGAAGGGGAATGAGAGTGGCAGGATTGAGAGCAGCTGAGACAGCAACGTAGCCATGCAAGAAAGATGACATGCAGGCGACAGAAAAGTCACTCACTCACTCACTCACTCACTCACTCACTCACTCACTCACTCACTCACTCACTCACTCACTCACTCACTCACTCACTCACTCACTCACTCACTCAATCTGACAATCAATTAATCAATCAATCAATCACACAGGTGTTAACTAATTTGTAATTATATTGCAAGCAATTCCTAATCCTACTTTACCTTTGTATAAGGCACAGGTGTCAAATTGTGCTTCATATTCATGTCATTACTCGAATTGCAAATTATCTTCCCTCTTAATAATGTTGTAAGTTTAAATATTAGACCAGTTTGTATTTGTCTGATTTGAAAGCGAGTTACTCGTCAGCTTGTTTTGCAACTCCCACAATATGAGGCGCTCACACATCTACTCGGGTATGACAGTCATACCGGCCCTCCAAAAGAAGCCATGACTACACCGCGGCCCTTGAACAAATGAATTTGACACCCCTGGCACAAGGGATAGCCTTCTCATTGATCAATCGCGTATCTTAAATCATGCTTTTCCTCCTTTGAAGCGACTATGTACTTCAAACCCAAACGGCACCATTTTATAGGGAAAAATTTGTCGAATTTATTCGTTGTCGACATAATACTGGTCGCAAATTTTCATGTACTTCAAACCCAAACGGCACCATTTTATAGGGAAAAATTTGTCGAATTTATTCGTTGTCGACATAATACTGGTCGCAAATTTGCATGTAGAGCATTTTTCAGTTGTTGATCATAGACATCAGTTGAACACTCTTTCTGGTCTGTGTCTAAAGTCTTCAAACAACTTATCTTGTTTTTGTTTAGTTCGGCCAATGTCTGTGTAATTTGCTCTACGTTGGAATTTTATTTTTATCCTGCCCAATAGTTGGTCAATTTGTATTTGTAATGGCACCCTGTTATATTCCAATGGACGGCCCTGGAGATCAAAAGGACTCCAGGCGCCTTTAACGCTTGCCCAATGTTTGGTTAAGGATACCATGAAAACCTGTTGTACTTCATCACCTCTCAAATTATAGGAAGCAATGAGTTGTTTAATTTGGAGTACAAAGACGGAAAGGATGGTTCGCTTTGCCGTGCCACAACATCTGTCTTTGTAATTTGATAATTTTTCTCATCTTCATTCATCACATTCTTAGCTGCGATTCTTAAGCGAGCTCACGCTGACACTGTGTCATCATCTTCCTGTCTGTGCAACAGCAAGTTCTTTTTTATCTTTTCTTCGTCTTCCTTATCTTTCAATTTTCCTCTCATCTGGGAAAATGAGAATGTAATTTTGCTTTTTAATTTTTAATTTTAAGTCTTGCAAAATTGCTATATCCTTACTGCACCGAGATAAACTGTTAAACATATCTTTAAACAAAAACAATCTACGCTCCTGCAGAGACTCTTCAAAATGGGACCCAAATGTCAGATTACAAATCAAACCTCCTCCTTCACTCTCACATTTTTTGATAGAACAGTCTACTTAGCTAGACACTGTCATATCGTACTAAATAATGGCCTGCAAATTAAATATAATGTTGTTGCTGTGGTCCCTCAAAACATGTGACTAGAATTTGGACAATTACTAACCCCCATCAATTGATAAATTATCTCCTCACTAAAGTCCTAGCCTGTTAACCTATCTGCATCAAGAAGACATTTGCAATGTAGGGGATTAGAGAATAATAATAACACCATTGATTTCTAATCATTAATCTAATTTTATCCAGTTCTACAATGTATGTTTTCTCTTACTCTCACATTTTTATAAGGGTTGGGCACTCTCCTCGTCGGATGAGTTTCTGCCCACAACCGTCATATTATTCTATAATTTCTAATTTTTACATTTAACAATGCAAATCTGATAAACCATTGTCTAGCACACCGTTTTCGTGCACCGATTTAGCGCAATTCCAACCTTTATAACGAACTGATACACAAAGACAAACATACACAGAAACAAACACACGGGCCCACAACATAGACATGACAATCTTCCCAGCTGATAACAAGGGTGGGGGGAGCAACTGAAGTGCGGAGAGCCTCGCCACCGCCACGTCGCATAATGCAACCACCTCTGTCCAAAATATGCATTTGTCAAGATATTTTATATTTTCGGTGTCGACCCCTTGCATTTTAATTCATGTCGGGGTAGCGGCTTTTGTTTGCTCGTTGATTTTCCCATGGTTTATTTCTCTAAATTTCGGAGTTGGCAATTCGAATGGCACCTACAGTGTCCGAAAGCCAATTTAATTCACAGGACAGTGGTAAAATATTCAGTGGTAAGTCTCCTTTCCTCTGCTTCCACACAAAGCCACTGTCTACAATCCTGTTTTATATAAAGGAGAGCTCAAATGAGATCACTCTCAGTCAAACCATACACACACACACACAATGCACACTCTTATCGTCTCACAGGCAAGCAGGGGAGTCCGCCCTCCCGTGGATTTTAACAAACTCTTTAACCTTCCTATTGTGTAATAAAAAACTTATTTTTGCCTTATTCTTAAAGTAGATATAAAACCTATCTGTCATGGATAAAGAAGCCAAACCAGCTAAACAAGAGTTAAGAAAAACACCACAGATGGCAGCAGAAAGCTAACACATTAGGAAGGTTAAGTTAGGAGGCCCCACGACACCTCAGCGGAATTTAACTGCTCCAAATTACCTGTACTTCTTTAGAAAACAGATGGGTCCGCTCTCCCATGGAATTTAACTGACTTATCAGTCAGGGGACTCCGTCATCCCAGCGGAATTTACTGTTTCTAATTGCATTTGATAGGGTCTAGAATTGTCAAGGTTTTAAGTGACCTCTTGTCACTGCACTTTCATTACTTTCAACAGAATCAAGATTCGTACTCACAGTCTGCTGGGCCTTCTCCTCGGATGATCTCGTCAACCACTCCGGCATCCAGCTGACTGATCGAGTCAGCCCCGTGAAAAGGGTTTCCTCTATATGCCTTGGCCAAGGACTTGTCCTGGGTCGAAAAGTCAGCTGGAATCCCGAAATAGGTCTATTGAGACCCCGGAACGAGCCCCCAAAAATCTGTTAGGTTCAAAATCAGCAAAAGGATCAGCAGACAAAACCAGTGAGGCAGAATATTGAGTCTTTTCTCGCGAGGAGTGCATTCAGACTTACAGCAATCCGACTACACAAAAAATCTGTTTTACACTCCTCGCTCTTTTTATTTGGAATGCCCTACCCACAGTGTGAGACGATTAGCCCTTAAGGGGGGGGGGAAAGAGATTGTGGCTTCGTCTCGTAAGAAAAGAAACAAAAAGTAACGCACAAATTGTTGCGTGCAGATATGGCTATATCAGCAAAACAGTTTAAGCGATATTCCGAGAGATAAAAAGAGAAAGTGACGTTCTTTAAGGAAGATCAGAAGGTTCATGACGCATTGTTTGACGTGTTGTTTTCACGATCTGTTCTGGTGGACGCTGAGCTGTCAGCAGCATCTTGTTTGACACAACCGTCATCTCGCCCCTGACCCAGCCGTAATCCTTCTGTTCTGTTGTACAAGATAAGAATAAGCAAGGCAAAGCAGCAAGCATACTGAACAGTAATATTGTGAATAAGTACTCATTAGAGAACGCATGATAACATATATATACAATTTTTCTAACAGTTAAGCAGCCACTGTATGAGGTCATAAGGTTCTACAACACCACGTTCCCTGATATGAAGGTGCGTGAATATTTCCTCAGACAGGTGTGCCAAGTGTTTGTTGGTGGCAACCATGACAAAGTGTGCCTATTCTGGACGGGCAGCGGAAACAACGGCAAAACAGTCACGCAGACGCTATTCGAGAAAATGCTAGGAAGTTTTGCAGTCAAGTTGAGCACCACAGTGCTCACGGGCCGCAAGCCATGCGTCACGAGCACAAACCCTGAACTGGCGCGACTAAGGAGCGGTGTGCGTTGGGCCGTCATGGAGGAGCCCAACAACGACGAGACCATACACCCGGGCCCCCTCAAAAGCATGACAGGCAATGACACGTTCTTCGCCCGCGACCTGTGGTGCTCAGGCAAAGAGACGACCGAAATCGTGCCCATGTTCAAGCTGCACTGCATCTGCAACACACTGCCTGACATTAAGATGGCCGATATGGCCACATGGAACAGAGTGCGCGTGGTTCCATTTGAGGCCGTGTTTGTGAGTGGCGAACGGCTGGAAGAGGTGCGCCGCGAGGTGCCCATAGAGCAGCGTGACTATGTCCAGGTTATGGACAAGCATTTTGTGGACAAGATCCCCCTGCTGACTGCGCCCATGGCGTGGCTGCTGGTACAGATCTGGGGTGTGCTACAGGGCGAGCCTGCCGATGCGTATAAAACACCCTGCAAGGTGTTGCAGGTGACCAAGGACTACGAGGAATCCAATAACTACGTACGCACGTTTGCCGACACCATGATAATCAGGGAGCCCGGGGCGTCCGTGACTGACTTAGACCTGTACCGAGAGTTTAAGACCTACATGACCACATACGGCATGGCCATGACTGCGGGCTACTCCATAGTTAAAGTCATCAAAGACATTACCTTGTACCTGAAGTGCCGGTACGATAAAAGGAGTGGTCGGCTCCTCGACGTGACCATACGAGACATGGCCAGAGGCTAAACATTCGAATTACAATGTTTAACAACATGCCTTGTACAATCATGCGCATTATGGACAAGATCACCTTGCTGACTACACTGATGCTGCTTGTGCCCAGCTCGGTGTGTTACAACCACACAGAGGGGATGCCAATTGTCCACGGCCATGTCGTGTGCATGTGCGTCTACATTGAAATGTGCGGAGCGACTGTGTGGTGGCCTCTGGGCCACCACACATGCATGCAGTCCGGTATCGTTCACTCATATCAGGTGTACGCCATGTGGCCTGTGATGGTGAGCTGTGTTCTAGGAGTGACTGCCTGTGCGGCCGGGATCCTGGCGTACGTCTACTGCTGCCGTCCACCGTTACCGGGTGCGTTGCGTGATTACGAGTTTGATTATGAGTCTGACGAGTCTCTTGGTTAACATCCTTAATGAGAAAAATATGTTGTGTTATCCTGTATGAATAAATATGTAAACCACATGTTTGACACTGTGACATCTTTTCCCACATGCTAGAACAAGGACACAACATAGTCACTGTAATATATTTATTGAACATTGCAACAATATTTGTTACGGTTTTTGGGTGTGAGAACAATCTGGGGCATGCCACACAGGGACTCATCTATGGTGATGTCATGTTTATTCAGCCAGTCAAGCCAAGTGTACATGGCTGGGGTATCCATAAGTCTCACAGTAGAGTCGATGAGCTGTTGACGTTGATCAGGGTAATGCGTGTGATACCACACGATCAGTCCGAGGACCCGTCCAAGTGCGCCAATGTTTGGTTCTTCCTGTAGATGGTCCAGGAGGTGATCAGTTAGGTCCACCAGTATAAAGTTTGGATCACCCGGCACACCCGGGGCAGTCGCATTTACCACAGTCGTCACAAGTTGTCGCCACATGCTGTACGAAAATGGAAACGTCACAATGTCATGTGCAGGGGTTGGGTTCTTGTTGCAATACACCCCATGTTAACAGAGGCACGTAAGATGACATTCTGTCTACCCCTGAGGTATCCTCATAGCCGTGGTAGACACGAGATAAAATACAACACCCTCTTGGCAAGGCTACAGCCGCGGGGCTCGGTGCAATCGGGCAATGTTGTTGAGTACTATGAACATGGTAGCGCAGTACCAGCAGATCCGATTCCTCTCTAAGGGAATCATGTGCTGCAGCAGGTCGTTGGCGTGGCCCAGTGACACAAACAACCCAGGCATCTAATTAAAACAACAAGGCTATAGATAAAAAGTCATGTACCGCAACGAGTTGTTCTCATGTACGTACACACCTGTCACAATTAATACTGCGCAGATGCCCGACCACTCACCCACCAGCTACACCGCAGTCAACGCTAACAGGTTCGCAACGCCACACAGTGAGGACCAACGCCTCACAAGTGTTGGCCAGGAGATAATACTGGATGGTATGGATGATTTCCGCATTTATAATCCACTGGAAAAAGGTGACAACGTTCTGAACATGATCAAAGCTGTGATCAAGACCAATTCGGACGATATGAAAATCAAAATTCTGCTCAGGGACAACGACAGGGCCACTGAGGTAATTATAACAGAGTTTGGCACCACACGCATCAGCAACGACTATGTATTTGTCGATGGAACCAACCTGTGGAGGGTTGAGAGCGCCACTACCGACGGCGCCGTGTTCGATGTGATGCTGGTTGGTGGGAATGACACTACCCACACCTACCAGGTCCACTCCCTGGAGCATTCGTACATTGTATCCCGTAACATGATTGTATGATATGGGTAATATTTGAATGTGCACTATGTCGCCTACTCGACTCAATATTAAAAGGATGTCTGTCACAAAGTCTTTCTACACCCTCGGTCTGATGTCAGCTGATGGACACTTGGTGCCTTACCGAGATGGGGCTTTCGGACTACAGCATAGGGAGAGTTACAGTGTCGTTGTAACCAATGGACACCTAACACTCCAAGCAAATGCAGACATATATATAGACGACAAGCACATAGGTTGCTTTCGGATCAAGGCAGCAAACATGATTACGGTTACACGTCCTGTGTATAAGCAACGCATGTTGACCTTCTACCAGACCGGCAGCGCCGAGGCGATGGCGGCTGGGCTCAGCACGACTCACGTGGGAAGGGTGAAGGTGGTGGTGCACCAGGAGCGCAAATACGGCACGTGCCTTGAGAGGGACGACTCTGAGAGCGACGGCCTTGTGAGCGATGGCTGTGGTGGTACGGGCCTGGGCGCCCACTCTAGCCAGAACTTCAGCCAGGTGGGGTCCATCACATGGGATGTGCAACCGCACGTTTTGGAGGCACGCATGTGCCTCCGTGACGCCCCGGTTCACCGGGCAGTGGTGCCCTTGTAGATACAGGCCCAGCAACTGCCATGTTGGATTGCTGTATCTGCCCGGTTACAGTATTTGCTATTATGTAGTGCTGTGACCATACGGTCTGTATAGTGAGGTCCATCATATGTCGATGGCATATCGTAATAAAAGCATATTCCCTATACTCTTGTCTGTCATTTAGTATACCTGGTGCCCCCATGACGTATATGTGAAAAAAAATGCCATTGGTTCGACGAACGATTAACGTGCCCTTGAGCGTATTGTCCCGGCGGTATGGTGACGACCACATGTCCAGGTCTCTGATTACCAAGCACATAATGGTCACGCAGTACAACAAATACTGCGAGGGTGTGCCTCATAGCATAGTGTCAACCATCCGGGACATTAACATAGTCAGCGTCACGGGCTGCGCTATAAATGGCCGGGGTGTCCAGGTGCCGGTCGAGTACACCGTGGACGTCCAGGTGCCCATGGAGGATGGCACGGCTGTCATGCGGTCGCGTTTATTTTTCCGGTTTTCTGTCTCGTCGGTGTCGTAACTTTACTTCCTGTTTTATTTTGTCATCCCTTCCGTTTCAGTTCGTGTTTCCTTCCTCGGTGTTTGGTTGTCTTGTCTTCCCCGATCCCGATTGTGGCACCGGCGTGATTGGCGCTAATTGTCAGCACCTGCCTCCCAGCCCTTTTGTGTGTATTTAGTCCGCGTCTTCCCCTTGTCTTGTGCCAGTGTGTCTTGCCTCGTCCCGACCACCAGCGATTCTTTGACGTCCGAGCTCTCAGTAAGATTCCTCCTTTTTGTCTCGCCACAGAGCGACGTTTTTTGTTAGTGCCTTGATCCCCATAGCCTTTTTGTCTCGCCACAGAGCGACGCCTTTTGTTAGTGCCTTGATCCCCATAGCCTTTTTGTCTCGCCCCAGTGCGACGCTTTTGTTTGAACTTTTTGCCACGTGTTTCCCTCGCAAGAGGCGTTTTGAGTTGTACTTTTGATCAGTGTGTGTGCTGGAATAAATCAGAGAAAGAAACGACTCTGCATCCGAGTCCTCCGCCTTGTTCCCTGCATGACAACGGCCACGGTGGCCTACATCTTTGACACGGGCGTGTACGCCGTGTCCCAGCTCAAGCATATCCTGGTGGTGCACGAGGCGACCGAGGACGGCAAGCTCGGGTGCTGCGGAATCCCGTGCCGTGTCGGCCAGCCCATAGACTACAGTCCGATACACTGGAAACTGGGCCGCGACAACCAGGATTTCGTTTTCCTCATAGTGTCCAAACACAGGTGTATTTAAAAGATGTTACCTCAGGTTGGTTCCTCCTACGCTAACCCAGCTATCGCCGGCCAACCGGCCTATGCCCTGGTCTCTTTCTTGGCCGCGGGTTTTAACGAGAGCATGTCTCTCGAGCTGGACGCCCTGTCTGCTGAGGTCCCGGCCGCGGCGGACAGGCTGGCGGCCATGGCTGCGCGCCTCAAGTCGCAGAGCGTTTTTGCGGTGTGCAAAGTACGGGGTGTGGCTGAGTCAGCAGACGCGGCCGCGGCCATCGCCAGGGATATTGTACATAACACAGACAACAGTCTGCCCGTGTACACCGTAAGGATGGGACACCCGTTCCCCATCACCACAAAGGCCGGAATGCCCACCGAAGTGGAGAAGGTGTCCATGGACAAGGAGTGTTCCGAGACGTTAGAGGCGGCCCGGCGCCGCGTGGAGGAGACGCAGAGGAGGGAGAAGCGTGAGATCGCTGAGCGCGAGGAAGAGCTCAGGGCCAGCGCAGCGTCTACAGATCCGCCTCCCGAGAAGGTGCCTGGTACCAAAGAACATTACGTGAGCCTCAGGTACTCATATGCTTATTACAGGCAGCAGGAGGACACGTACCAGCGCAAGGCCGATGAAATGAAGGTCATACACACAAACATCCTGGCTGACATTAAGGCCCTGGGCGATTCGCCTCACAAGGCTGGGTTCATGGCCGAGTTTAATGAGAAACTGGCAGCCCACGTGGACGTGGACCCCATGTTCAGGTATCTGGGCATGGATTTGTAAAAAGATGGACGTGTCCGTAGCCACGCTCAGGGCAAGGAACGACCCCACGCTAAACAGGTTGATCGAAGAGTACCCGGCGTCCTTTACGCTCAAGGTCTTGCAACGCTCCGACGCCACGGACCAGCCTCTGGCCGTGGTGTTCAGGGAGCTGGAAACGGCCAACGCGGAGAAGCTGGCAGCCGCTAAACTAAAGTGGCAGGCACGCGTAACACGCACTGCGGCGGCCGCTCTGGTCACGGCCGTTCCCTGGTACCCGGAGGCTGGCGACATGGGTGTGCTGTCCACGCGCGACCACGAGACATGCGGCGAGCGTAGCGGGCACGCAGGTGGAACGTACTACTTGCTGCAGCCCACAACGCAACGACGCTATGACCCGGAAAATCCCGTGTACTACATCCTGAGAGACAAAAGAGTGGTTTTGGAGACCGAGGCCATGTACAAGGCAGCTGCCAGGTACCTGGGCTACCCAGTGCATCGTCCGCGCGTCTCGGCCCTAGCGGCAGCCAAGCTCATGTTCAACGCCTTGTTTGTTGACGTAGACCTGAGCGCGTACGTATCGCGCCTAGTGGACCAGGGCTGCGGGGTGCGCAACCTGCCCGCGGCCTGGGCCAATCTATATCCTCTACTGGAAGCCGACCACACTCATAGGGCTGGGTTCATACGTCAGGAATACGCTGGACCGCAGGACACATTTATAACATCGGGGGCTCATGGAGAGTACGCTGCGCTGACCGACGCCTCAGCGCAGGCCCAGTTAGAGCAGAAGTTGGCTAGCCATCGGGAAATGGCTCGGCAGCTCTACCCGGCCATAGAGGATGATGTAGCCAATGGCCGCATACCCAAGCGAATACCACTCACCATGGCACGTAGTGTGCCATGGCCGGGTCCGCTGCCAAGCGTACCAGGTACAACCAGCCCCATGCCGTACCGCGCCGAGGAGCCCACTGAGCGGCAGATGGACGGTCCCGAGGAGGTTATAGAGTCTCTAAGGAGGATCATATTTACCAGGCTGTACCTCGGTAATGGCGTAGTCTGCGTTGGGTGTCGCGCTGCCATCACAGAGGGGCGGCCCGTGATTTCGGCCGGACGTAGCTACTGTTCGGTGGACTGCTGCGTGAGGCGCACACCGCCCACCTAATTCGAAATGGACAATGACCGACGTAAACAAGACACGCAGTATTGTGTTGTGCTCAGGTTTAGCTAGGCCGTGGCCCTTGTCAACGGCGACCCGGCTATTCCGCCAGGGTCATGGACCGCCGACATCAACGTGGCCGCGTGTGTTTACTCGGGGCCCATGTGCCGCTGCATCACCGTGTGGGAGCGGCCCGCTGTGTGGTGGAACTGAGGAGGCTGTGCTTTAGATGTATAATCTTTGAACGGGGCTCGCATATGTACGCATATGTGAGAGCCGTCACATGAAAACAAGATGATGATATCTGGCGCCCTGCTCGCCACCAAAACGAGCTTCAGGCACGAAACACCCAGGATCCCCAAGGTGACAAGGGGCCCCCGGCCCAGGCCCACCTCAACTCTAAAGACGCAGCGGGTTTTTGTGGATGTGGCCAAAGAAGCCTGGCGCGTAGCCAACAATGATTACGTCTCTCTCAAACACCCCAACTATGCCGCATCGTCGGTGCACACTGTGGCTATGCCCGATGTGACCTTGGCGCTCGTGGCAAGGAGTCCCATAGACCCAGGCGGTGCCCACGCTGTAGTGCTGGGCCGTTCCCCGGTACGCGGCTCCATTAATGTCACGTCCCACGGCAACTAGCCCTTTATCGACGGTGTCAAGTTCACAGACATCTCTCACCAGCAGACGGAAGGACACGAGGCAAGCGACAAGCAGCTGTACTCACGTCAGGCTATCACCGGGGGCATGCCTCTAGTGCCAGAGTCGGTGGGGCCCGGCAGTCGTATTGTACCGTTGGCCGACACTCACGTGTACGGGGTGCCTGACATGGCGAGTCGCAGATTCCACAGGCCCACACTGGGCGTAGGACACTACATACAGGAGCGTGTGTCGGTTGATGGCGCCTATGCGCCCCCGGGCATCGTAGCCAAGAGGCAGTTGTATAGGCCTACCACCGTGCAGAAGGCCATTAGCCAGTTGGAGAGCGTTAGTGTGAGTCGCACTGCCACACCCACCGACGTGGTGGCGCAGAGGGCGTATTCACATGTCATGGCGCACACCTTCACTGTGGAGGCACAGGTCCACGCTTCGGCCAATGCCAACCCCGCTACAGCCGCTGTGCACATTTACAAGGAGCCTCCCATGCTGGCGGCATGCAGAGTCAATAAACAAACGATGACCCATGGCCAGTCGTTCCTTGACAGGGGTGTGATGTCCTAGGCGGTGCAGTCATCGCACCCCTCTATGTCGTCCTCTCTAGCTTTGTTTTTGCTGTTTTCTACGTACCTTATGAGCGTACGCTGGTTGGACCACATGATGTAACACCATACAATCAGCATAATAAAACCCAGTGTAACTAAAACTGTTTTCATGACTGCTATTTTAAAGCGTGTCGGGTCTTTAAAAGATGGCGTCAACTGTAACCCTGTTTCGCACTCAGATAGACCGCGATGGTGCAGCCGTGCCCACCGACGCGCCGTGCGCATGCGGCTGGTGCAGCGCATTTACAGGACGTAGGGAGTGTCCCATGCACAACCGGGTGCGCGACTGGGAATTGGGGCAAGCCTCGTGCTGCAGCGGCTTCTGCACTTCCCAGCCCACGTGCATGGCAGCCAGCACCAGGGACGGCCAGATTGGCCTGAGCTCAAAGGGCATCAACCCTGTGATAGGTGCACAGTTCCATGGAAGGGCCCCCCAGCTTGCACTCACGTACAAGATGGAGTATGTAGACACAGAGAATCAATTGAGTCGCTCCACTGACCTGTTTGGCTCTCGTAGTGACAATGCCACTTCAATGCTCACACTCAACACAAACTACTGTAGCGTGGCCACACGCACCGCTGATGGTACCATCACATCTAAGATAACTGGTCCCGGTTCAAACTGGTGCAGCAAATGGTACAACAACCTACACCCGCCCAACAATGATGCCTTCATCCAGGGCTACTGCGTGCGCAACCCGACCTCGGCGGACTGCAAGTGCGCCATGCGGACACGCGATCCCGCCTACGCAAAAGTCAAAGCCATGAAGGTGTTTAACGACGGTTGTTGGTATGCCCCATGCGCAGACTCCGTCAACCAGCTGCTGCCTAGTGCGGTGCGCAAGCCCACGTGCCCGGCAAATGTATGTGAAGTTGCCCATCAGATGGTGGATACTGGTGCTGTAACCATCGAAGACGTAAAGAACATTATCAACTGCAACTTTGACGGCCACGGGCCCAAGCCGCTGCCCCCACCTCCACCAACACCCCCGTCCCCACCTCCACCTCCACCTCCGGCGCCAGCGCCAGCACCAGTGCCGGCGCCTGTGCCTGCGCCTGCGCCTCCACTTCAGCCCATGTCCATGCTGATACCCTTGATAATTGGGACCGTGACTATTGTGCTGGTACTGGGAGCCTTCTCGTGAGATAGCGATCACATAGGTACTGAGCAAAAGAGAGCAAGGTGTCTGACGCGGGACCCATGTGTATCCACACGGCCATAATGGCGCCAAAGATATCACAGCGGCAGCCCTCGCTCGCGAGAACATACTCCTCGTAGACTGTGAGCGGCCTGGGGCCCACCACCCTGACTAATCACGCGTTGTGTGAGATGTTGTTTCACCCGGCCGAACGCACGCTCCAAGAGACAGTTCAGCCTAATGAAAACGGCTGCACCATGAGTCACCCACTCCACGATGAGGCTGTGGATCGCGTCCTGGTAAAATACAACACTACTCAACTCCAGTTTATGTGCAGCGATCCGGATATTGTGATCATGGACAGGGGCAGAGCCGTTGACAAAGCGGCCATAGTGGCCAGACTCTCGGGCTCACCGCAGACCAGTACCGTTACATCAGCCTCGCATCGGCCCGCGGTGGCCAGCACCAGCAGCAGCAGCAGCAGCAGCAGCAGCAGCAGCAGCAGCAGCAGCAGCAGCAGCAGCAGCAGCAGCAGCAGCAGCAGCAGCAGCGTCCAACGTATTCCAAGTATGCGTGAGTGCATGAGAACGATGTCTATGAGACAAGTGGTCGCCATGTGCAAAGAACGTAACATCGATGTGAGAAATGAAGATACCGGACGCCCGTACACCCACGCAGAGCTGTGCAAAAAGCTAACGGGCAGTTCTCCCACCATCACGGTACCCGAAACGGGACTGGTGGTGGACCCGGCGCCCGCAAACAGTCTAGTGTACATTAAGATGCCTATGCTGCATAACACAGTTCGCGCAGCCCACGGTGTCACGTACAGCTTTGTGGCCGTGCAAGACTCTGTTCCGGGCACTTACAAGCCTGTGGATCCGGAGCACTATGTCGTCTGTCACACCCCTCCGAAGGACATTGCAGTGCAGCTGTCGCCCATCGACGGTTGGGGCCCGGACATCAAGTGGACACTGTTTGTGTCGCTGTCCGCGTACAGCACCACAAACACACCGGTGTTTTGCTCATGACGAGAGACTGTATTCGAATCTCCCCGATCGACAGTGCGCATACGAGATGTACAAAGGCCTCGGGGCATCGCCTGTACAAGTTGAGTCTCCCCAATCGACAGTGCGCATATGCGATGTACAAAGGCCTCGGGACATCGCCTGTACAAGTTGAATCTCCCCAATCGACAGTGCGCATGTGTGATGTACAAAGGCCTCGCTACATCGTATAGGCACTACCATGGCAACACCCAAGAGGAACCGATCCAACCTCTATAAGACATACACCACGTGCATGCGGAATACGCGGCACGACATAGCGGAGTATGCCCGAAGAAAAGGATTGGAGACCACTATTAACGGTCAGGATATGACAAAGTCCGAGATGTGCGCCATGCTGTTTACGGATCGGGTACCGCAACAACGGGTGAGCATAGACAATGCCGTTAGGACTCACAGTCTGGGGCAATTGCAGAACATCCATCCATCCATCCATCCATCTTCTTCCGCTTATCCGGGGTCGGGTCGCGGGGGCAGCAGCTTTAGGAGGGACTCCCAGACTTCCCTCTCCCCAGCGATTTCATCCAGCTCATCCCGGGGGATCCCAAGGCGTTCCCAGGCCAGCTGAGAGACATAGTCTCTCCAGCGCGTCCTGGGTCGTCCCCGGGGTCTCCTACCGGTGGGACATGCCCGGAACACCTCCCCAGGGAGGCGTCCAGGAGGCATCCTGATAAGATGACCGAGCCACCTCATCTGGCTCCTCTCAACGTGGAGGAGTAGCGACTCTACTCCGAGTCTCTCCCGGATGACCGAGCTTCTCACCCTATCTCTAAGGGAGAGCCCGGACATCCTGCGGAGAAAACTCATTTCGGCCGCTTGTATCCGAGATCTCGTTCTTTCGGTCACGACCCATAGCTCGTGACCATAGGTGAGGGTAGGAGCGTAAATCGACCGGTAAATTGAGAGCTTTGCCTTTTGGCTCAGCTCTCTCTTCACCACAACGGACCGGTACAGGGTCCGCATTACTGCCGACGCTGCACCGATCCGCCTGTCGATCTCACGCTCCATCCTCCCCTCACTCGTGAACAAGACTCCAAGATACTTGAACTCCTCCACTTGGGTCAGGATCTCATCCCCGATCCGGAGAGGGCATTCCACCCTTTTCCAATCGAGGACCATGGACTCGGATTTGGAGGTGCTGACCCTCATCCCGACCGCTTCACACTCGGCTGCGAACCGTTCCAGCGAGAGCTGGAGATCACGGCCTGACGAAGCCAACAGCACCACGTCATCTGCAAAAAGCAGAGATGCGATGCTGAGGTCCCCAAACCGGACCCCCTCAACGCCTCGGCTGCGCCTAGAAATTCTGTCCATAAAAATTATGAACAGAATCGGTGACAAAGGGCAGCCTTGGCGGAGTCCAACCCTCACTGGGAACGAATCCGACTTACTGCCGGAAATGCGGACCAGACTCTGGCATCGGTGATACAGGGACCGAACCGCCCTTATCAGTTGGCTCGGCACCCCGTACTCCCGAAGCACCCTCCACAGAAGCTCCCGAGGGACACGGTCGAACGCCTTCTCCAAGTCCACAAAACACATGTGGACTGGTTGGGCGAACTCCCATGCACCCTCGAGGATCCTGCCGAGGGTGTAGAGCTGTTCCACTGTTCCACGGCCAGGACGAAAGCCACACTGCTCCTCCTGAATCCGAGGTTCGACCTCCCGACGGACCCTCCTCTAAAGCACCCCTGAATAGACCTTACCAGGGAGGCTGAGGAGTGTGATTCCCCTGTAATTGGAACACACCCTCCGGTCCCCCTTCTTAAAGAGGGGAACCACCACCCCAGTCTGCCAATCCAGAGGCACTGTCCCCGATGTCCACGCAACGTTGTAGAGGCGTGTCAGCCATGACAGCCCCACAACATCCAGAGCCTTTAAGAACTCTGGGCGGATCTCATCCACCCCCGGGGCCTTGCCACCGAGGAGTTTTTTAACTACCTCAGTGACTTCGACCCCAGAGATTGGATAATCCGCCTCAGAGTCTCCAGGCCCTGCTTCCTCAATGGAAGGCGTGTAGGTGGAATTGAGGAGGTCTTCGAAGTATTCTCCCCACCGACTCACGACGTCCCGAGTCGAGGTCAGCAGCACGCCATCCCCACTGTAAACAGTGTTGACGTTGCACTGCTTCCCCCTCCTGAGTCGCCGGATGGTGGACCAGAATTTCCTCGAAGCCGTCCGAAAGTCATTCTCCATGGCCTCACCGAACTCCTCCCACGCCCGGGTTTTTGCCTCAGCAACCGCCGAAGCCGCGTTCCGCTTGGCCATCCGGTACCTGTCAGCTGCCTCCGGAGTCCCGCAGGCCAAAACGGCCCGATAGGACTCCTTCTTCAGCTTGACGGCATCCCTTACCGCCGGTGTCCACCAGCGGGATCGGGGATTGCCGCCACGACAAGCACCAACGACCTTACGGCCACAGCTCCGGACGGCCGCCTCAACAATGGAGGCGCGGAACATGGTCCACTCAGACTCAATGTCCCCCGCCTCCCCCGGGACGTAGGAAAAGCTCTGCCGGAGGTGGGAGTTGAAGCTCTTCCTGACAGGAGATTCTGCCAGACGTTCCCAGCAGACCCTCACAGAGCATTTGGGTCTGCCAGGTCGGACCGGCATCTTTTCCCACCATCGGAGCCAACCCACCACCAGGTGGTGATCAGTTGACAGCTCCGCCCCTCTCTTCACCCGAGTGTCCAAAACATGCGGCCGCAAATCCGATGACACGACTACAAAATCGATCATCGAACTGCGGCCTAGGGTGTCCTGGTGCCAAGTGCACACATGGACACCCTTATGTTTGAACATGGTGTTCATTATTGAAAATCCGTGTCGAGCACAGAAGTCCAACAATAGAACACCGCTCGGGTTCAGATCAGGGGGGCCGTTCCTCCCAATCACGCCCTTCCAGGTCTCACTGTCATTGCCCACGTGAGCATTGAAGTCACCCAGTAGAACGATAGAGTCCCCAGAAGGAGCGCTCTCCAGCACTTCCTCCAGGGACCCCAAGAAGGGTGGGTACTCTGAGCTGCCGTTTGGTGCATAGACACAAACAACAGTCAGGACCCGTCCCCCCACCCAAAGGCGGAGGGAGGCTACCCTCTCGTTCACCGGGGTGAACCCCAATGTGCAGGCGCCCAGCCGGGGGGCAATAAGTATACCCACACCTGCTCGACGCCTCTCACCGTGAGCAACTCCAGAGTGGAAGAGAGTCCAGCCCCTCTCGAGAGGGCTTGTACCGGAACCCAAACTGTGCGTGGAGGCTAGTCCGACTATATCTAGTCGGAATCTTTCTGCCTCGCACACCAGCTCGGGCTCCTTTCCAGCCAGAGGGGTGACATTCCATGTCCCAAGAGCCAGCTTCTGCAGCCGGGGATCAGACCGCCTTTGGCTGCCGCCCAGCTCACATTGCACCCGACCCCTTCGGCCCCTCCCACAGGTGGTGAGCCCATGGGAAGGGGGACCCACGTTTCCATTTCGGGCTATGCCCGGCCGGGCCCCATGGGCGAAGGCCCGGCCACCAGACGCTCGCCTTCGAGCCCCGCCTCCAGGCCTGGCTCCAGAGGGAGGCCCCGGTGACCCGCGTCCGGGCGAGGGAAAACAAAGTCCATTTATGTTTTTCATCATAAGGGGCTTGGGTGAGCCGTGCTTTGTCTGACCCCTCACCTAGGACCCGTTTGCCATGGGTGACCCTACCAGGGGCATGAAGCCCCCGACAACATGGCTCCTAGGATCATAGGAGCACGCAAACCCCTCCACCACGATAAGGTGACGACTCGCGGAGGGGAACATGTTGCAGAACATGTGCACGGAAAAGGGCATCCCTTACCTGAATGAGCGAGGCATGCCCCTGACTAAGCACGCGTTGTGTGAGATGTTGTTTCACCCGGCCGAACGCACGCTCCAAGAGACAGTTCAGCCTAATGAAAACGGCTGCACCATGAGTCACCCACTCCACGATGAGGCTGTGGATTGCGTCCTGGTAAAATACAACACTACTCAACTCCAGTTTATGTGCAGCGATCCGGATATTGTGATCATGGACAGGGGCAGAGCCGTTGACAAAGCTGCCATAGTGGCCAGACTCTCGGGCTCACCGCAGACCAGTACCGTTACATCAGCCTCGCATCGGCCCGCGGTGGCCAGCACCAGCAGCAGCAGCAGCAGCAGCAGCAGCAGCAGCAGCAGCAGCAGCAGCAGCAGCAGCAGCAGCAGCAGCAGCAGCAGCAGCAGCAGCAGCAGCAGCAGCAGCAGCAGCAGCAGCAGCAGCAGCAGCGTCCAACGTATTCCAAGTATGCGTGAGTGCATGAGAACGATGTCTATGAGACAAGTGGTCGCCATGTGCAAAGAACGTATCATCGATGTGAGAAATGAAGATACCGGGCGCCCGTACACCCACGCAGAGCTGTGCAAGAAGCTAACGGGCAGTTCTCCCACCATCACGGTACACGAAACGGGACTGGTGGTGGACCCGGCGCCCGCAAACAGTCTAGTGTACATTAAGATGCCCCACACTATGCTGCATAACACAGTTCGCGCAGCCCACGGTGTCACGTACAGCTTTGTGGCACATGCTCTGCAATTGCCCCAGACTGTGAGTCCTAACGGCATTGTCTATGCTCACCCGTTGTTGCGGTACCCGATCCGTAAACAGCATGGCGCACATCTCGGACTTTGTCATATCCCGACCGTTAATAGTGGTCTCCAATCCTTTTCTTCGGGCATACTCCGCTATGTCGTGCCGCGTATTCCGCATGCACGTGGTGTATGTCGTATAGAGGTTGGATCGGTTCCTCTTGGGTGTTGCCATGGTAGTGCCTATACGATGTACCGAGGCCTTTGTACATCACACATGCGCACTGTCGATTGGGGAGATTCAATTTGTACAGGCGATGCCCCGAGGCCTTTGTACATCGCATATGCGCACTGTCGATTGGGGAGACTCAACTTGTACAGGCGATGCCCCGAGGCCTTTGTACATCTCGTATGCGCACTGTCGATCGGGGAGATTCGAATACAGTCTCTCGTCATGAGCAAAACACCGGTGTGTTTGTGGTGCTGTACGCGGACAGCGACACAAACAGTGTCCACTTGATGTCCGGGCCCCAACCGTCGATGGGCGACAGCTGCACTGCAATGTCCATCGGAGGGGTGTGACAGACGACATAGTGCTCCGGATCCACAGGCTTGTAAGTGCCCGGAACAGAGTCTTGCACGGCCACAAAGCTGTACGTGACACCGTGGGCTGTGCGAACTGTGTTATGCAGCATAGTGTGGGGCATCTTAATGTACACTAGACTGTTTGCGGGCGCCGGGTCCACCACCAGTCCCGTTTCGGGTACCGTGATGGTGGGAGAACTGCCCGTTAGCTTCTTGCACAGCTCTGCGTGGGTGTACGGGTGCCCGGTATCTTCATTTCTCACATCGATGTTACGTTCTTTGCACATGGCGACCACTTGTCTCATAGACATCGTTCTCATGCACTCACGCATACTTGGAATACGTTGGACGCTGCTGCTGCTGCTGCTGCTGCTGCTGCTGCTGCTGCTGCTGCTGCTGCTGCTGCTGCTGCTGCTGCTGCTGCTGCTGCTGCTGCTGGCCACCGCGGGCAGATGCGAGGCTGATGTAACGGTATTGGTCTGCGGTGAGCCCGAGAGTCTGGCCACTATGGCCGCTGTTAGAGATTTGCTCACTCCAACTTATTTTGCAAGAACCACACGGGAGACAAGGCAAGTTCTTTTAGACACCTGCAGGTGGAGAGATCACTCGCTACAGGAATGAAATCTGGAGCCTCTCCCAACTGCAAAGGCATATTTATTAAGAGAAAGAGTGGGGGTAAGAGTAGACTGAATGGGAAGCCCTTGTGCTCTAGTCAAAACATATCAGGGGATGTTTTACGACCTTGTGTAGGATGAGACAAGGTAGGTTATTTATTACCGGTTGCATTCCAACATAATCATACGATAAGGATAATTTGAAAAACCCTAACATCTCCCTCTGTTTTATCATATGATTATGCCACCGCAAACAACAAAGACAAGAAAAAAAAACCACACATATATATGTATAATGAAGAAAGAAGAATAGTAAAAATAAAAAACAACAAACAATGATAGCAACACTTTCCAGTGAAGATGAGGCATTACCTCAATACCCCAGATCAAACTTATTGTGTAAGCGAAAAACCTGCTGGCCAGATGTTATTAGCAGGAAAATTCTTACACGGCCCCGTTGCCACAGGCGACCAGAATGCTATCAATAAAAAACAAAAACACAGAAACAGTACATCATTGTATCCATCACTTGCGAAGCATTTTCGATGGTCAAATCATCAAGTTTCTGTAAAACATGCTCAATAGAACAGCATCTACGCAATCCACGCTTCATTATCGTCATCACATCCGTCATCTCTAAGAAGTTGTATATGAACTTGGGCTACAGTAGAGGACACAAACTTCGACACAGCAGACTTCAAACATGGGATAACGCAGGACGTAAACAAGCACAACACCACCAGCACAACAAGCACAGGAGACAGCAATTTCAAAAGCAGTTGCCACCAGTTGCCAGAGAATAGCCACGAAAAGAAATCAAACTGATGTGGGACCTTGTCATTAGACATGGCCTGCTGTAAGTTCTTCAGTGAATTCATGGCGTCGTTGATGTGGGTGTCATTTTCTCCTGGTATGTATGTGCAACAGGAAGTCCCAATGATGTGGCACACGCCACCTTGTGCTGCCGTCAACAAGTCCAGAACCATCCTGTTTTGCAAGACCATCAGTCTAATAGCTTGAATCTCTCTATTTTGTCCATCATTGACTTGCAGTGAGAGATTCACAAAGGATTGAAAACGATAGTTCAGTGTCTCGATGAAGAGCGATAGTTTCCCAACCCCAATCTGAGGGAAGAGCGCAAGGACAACTTTGTCTCCGACGGACCATACTTTATGGTCCTCTGGAACGTTCGCACCCCAGACAGGGTCATGAGGGTCAAAGGTTGCAACTGCTCTGCGTCGACGTCCAGAAGAGTTGTGTGCTCCTGTCAGCTGATGATGTCGTATCCTGTAGGTGTGGTCCGTCACCCACACTGGTGCACACACTCCTGTCCAGTTGGCGGGCAGCATCGGATAAACCTTGTGACCACAAAGCCACCAGCCATTCTGTATGAAGTATGTTCCGTTCGATGGTGTAGCCATGTTCGTTGGAGAGCCCTCACCACCTGAAATGGCTCTCTTATCTTGACACTCATCGGTGATGTCCAAAGCTCCCATCCAGTTTCCTCCTGGAGAGCAGTCGTCGTTAATGCAGACGTGGGTCTTGTTACCTTGGATGTAACATGTGTAATTCACTCCAGCTGGTCTCTCTGTGTAGGCCACTTGTGGTATTGTTCGTCCTCTAACAGTCACATTGAGATTTGTCCAGAATAGCTGATCACAGGCACCGTCAGCAAGTCCAGGGCGGTGCCATACATTTTGCTTCAGTGACATTCATTGCTCTGGCCTCCAAGCGAACTTGCGTGGAGGAAGGGGGGAGTTTCGAAGACACATAGCACGCCTCCCGTGTGTGAGCTCTCACAGTGAACTTGACATACCGGTACCAAGTGTTGGTTTTGTATGGGTTTCTGGGGTCCCATGACCAGTCCTCAAAGTTCTCATCATGCGACCATCGTTTTCCACGGGCAACATTGTCATTTGGTCTGTTCAGATGAGTCAATAGACCATAGCACGCTCCAACCACAACGCAGCAGAGGATCCATCTGGCATATGGAGCCCCGTTGCTACTAGGATGGCAGAGACACCGGGTCATCCCCTCGCCTAGCGGAGTGGGGATCGATGAATTCTTCACCAACAGTGAGACGTCTCACCCTAAACAATGGGACTCCTTTGTAGTTAGCCTTCCCCACCACTCCGAATTAGGGGTCCAGCACTCTCTGCAACTTGCAGTGGCTGAGGTGAATCCAACTGGGCCATTGAGAAATCTTAACCGCCGTGGGAGTAGCAAGCAAAACTTGAAACGGTCCCTCCCACCGCGGGCTGGCCCAGTTCTTTCTTTTGATGACCTTGATGTAGACCCAGTCTCCTGGATTGATGGGGTTGTCCACCTGTGAGGGGAAGAGATCAGGCGGCAGTAAATTTGCATTGGACACATCTTTCAGTTTGAGTGTCCTGATTAGATAATCTGCCAAGGTCTGTTCTTCGTCTGCTTTTTGCAAATCTGCAGGGAACACTGGTAGTCTGTATGTTCTCCCATGTAAGACTTCAAAAGGTGTTAGTCCTTCGGAAGTGGGAGTAATTCTCATATAGAGCTTCACTAAGTCGAGGCACTCTGGCCAAGGTCTGCCTGTTGTTTCCATGCATTTTTTCAACCTGCTTTTGATAGTAAAGTTTGCCCGTTCAACCAGGCCTGCGCTCGAAGGATGCCAAGCACAGTGTTTTTTTAACGTTATTCCAAGGTGTACAGCCATGTTCTGCACAACTTGGTTCACAAAGTGTGGACCATTGTCACTGTAAATGGTTTGGGGGATGCCATGAGTTGGTATGATGGTTTTGCAGATAGCTTTTGCCCCTGTTAAGGCATCTGCACGTTTAGATGGAACTACTTCCACCCATTTTGAGAATGCATCAATCATCACTAGGCAGTATTTGTGAGGTCTACTTTGTGTGAGTTCAATAAAATCCATATGCATGATTTGAAATGGATAAGAGGGTTTTGGAAATGAGCCTCTCTTAGTTCTCATGTTTCCTTGTGGATTATGTTTCACACAAACAGGACATGCTTTACAAAAAATTTTTAAGTAAGCATCTAAACCAAAGGTAGTGAATTGTTGATCTATGATGGACTTCATCCCTCCTGTCGACACATGGCAAGGCCCATGTGTCGCAAGCGCTGCTGCCTTAAAAAGTGATTTTGGTAAAACAGGTTTGTCATTGATGCGGTGGATATTATCTGTATCCACTATTGCACCTTTTGTCGTCCACATTCGTTTTTCCACCATTGGCGCATTGCCCTGCATATCTGTCAGTACAGTCTTATCTATGAGTTGTGTGTCCTCTGAACCCATTAAAAAAAATTCATGGCCATGTATCCCTGCAGCTGCTTCTTTTGCAATTTTGTCTGCTAATCTGTTTCCATTTGAGACTTCATCTCTGCCAGTGGTGTGAGCAGCACATTTACACACAGCTAGTTTAGCAGGTAAAAGAATGGCCTGCAACAATTCTTTTAACAAGGAGGCATGGGTAACCGGCTTACCGGTTGATGTTGTCATCCCTCTGCGCTCCCATTGTTTCGCAAAATAGAACAGAGTAGAAAACGCATACTGACTGTCTGTGTATACAGTGACTTCCTTATCTTCCGCTAATTTACAAGCTCTTGTTAGAGCAATCAGCTCAGCAGCCTGTGCTGACCTGGTGTATGGAAGCTTCTCTGCTTCAACAATCTGGTTTGGCAATTTCACAATTGCATAACCACTTTGATTGTTTCCTTTAGGATCCTTTGAACATGATCCATCCACAAACCACTTTTCCCCCTTGTCAAGTGGCGTGTCACTTAAATCTTCTCTGGGCAGCTGTAGATGTTCTGTAGCATCCAAACAGTTATGTGGTGTTCCATCCCCTGGCAACGGGATCAACGTTGCTGGGTTAAGGATTGTGCACCTCTTTATCACAATGTGTGGTTGTGACAGAAGTATAGCAGTGTAGGACAGATGTCTGGCTGGTGACAAAAAGTTCATTTTGCTTTGCAACAGCAACACATCTACAGCATGTGGAACCAGCAGCTCCATTTTGTGAAAGAGCACCACATCTGCAGATTGTCTCACTGCAAGCGCCGCCGCGCATACTGCTTGGACACAGACTGGCAAAGACAGAGCCACTGGATCCAGTTTTTTTTTAATAAAATGCAATTGGTCTTAGTTTGCTGCCATGACTCTGCAGTAACACTGAGGTCATAAAACCATTCCTGCAGTCTGCTGTTTGCACAAAGGTTTTATTGTAGTCTGGCAAGATAAGAGTTGTGGTTTCTATCAGAGCCTGTTTCAGCACTACAAAAGCATCATCCGCTGCTGGTGTCCACATGATTTTTTCTGTCATTGTCATGGGAACTCCATGCACAATATCCAGCAGCGGTTGTGTTTTTTCCGCATAATATGGGATCCATGCTCTGCAGTAATTGCAGAGCCCCAAAAATGACATCATTTGTTTTTTTGTTTCAGGTTTCGGTGTATCTGAAATAATCTGCTTTCTGGTTCTTTGTATCTGTCTTCCAGAAGCCGACAAAGTGTGACCTAAATAGTTCACTTCCTGTCTAACCCATTGTAACTTATTTTTGCTCACTTTATTCCCTGTTTTGCAGAGATAGTGTAACAATGCTAAGGAGTCTGCCTTGCAAGCAGCTTCAGTTTCAGAGGCTACCAAGAGATCATCTACATAAACTAGAAGTTGGCTTTTGTTTGACATCTGAAAATCAGCCAAACAGGCCATGATAGCTTGAACGAAAATAGTTGGACTATCAGCAAATCCTTGTGGCAATCTGGTGTATCTATAGCTTTGTCCTTTAAAGGTAAAAGCGAACCAAAACTGTGAGTCTGGGTGAATTGGCACTGAGAAAAATGCATTGCTGAGATCAATTACTGTGAAATACTTCTGATTAGGTTTCAAAGTGTTCAAAAGTGTGTGTGGGTCAGGCACATTGGGTGCTCTTGTTTGCACTGCATCATTCACTGCTCGTAAATCAAAATCCAATTAATTTTGTCGGCCTTTTGGACTGGAAAAATGGGAGTGTTGCAAGGAGAATCCGAGCATTCCCTAATGATTCCTCCTGTCAAAAGATCATTTATAACAGTGTCAATCCCGTTCATTGCCTCCTGTTTTAAAGGATATTGTTTAACTCTTGGACGCAACTCTGATCTTGGTTTGATCTGTACTGGGGAAATGGATTTTAAAAGTCCTACATCAGATGGGCCCTTGGTCCACAGTTTTTCAGGAAGCCCAGCCAATTCCCCCTCCTCCTTTTCATTCAAACAAATGTCAACTGGTCAGGGAAGCGCACAAGCGCCTGCTCTGCCTACAGCCACTTCACACACTGTTTGCTTCCACACGTCACAACTGGTACTGTAGCTCCACCCATCACCTTTGTCCTCATAATCAGTCACAGATCCAGCAAGTTTAATTCGGGAACCCACATCTGCCCACGTTATACTGTGAGGTTTAAACAATGAGATGTGGGGTACAGCCGACAATTTGTATCTGTCTTTCTGAGGAGCGGGCAAGAGCACAGCGGCAGCTGCAAATGACCTGCGATCAGTGTACAGAGCAGTGATTGTTAAAGTTACTTCTGTGTCGCTGAGAAAACTTCCAATATAGTCATCTTGTGGATCAGTGAGAATATTCATGGTGACATGTAATTCAGTACAAGTCATTTCTGATTCAGGTTGGGACAATTGTTTTCGAGCTTCACTCAGCAATCTGCTTGGGAGTTTAGGATTTCGTTCAGGAGGGATGGCATAGGAGCAGCAAATCTGTTCACCTGCTTGTGCAGCATATGAGTCCACATCTCTCACTCTACATGCTCGCATGCCATCCTTTACTGGAATTATTGCAATTCCCAACCGAGTCATCAGATCTCGTCCCAACAGGTTTATGGGACATTTTGGGGATAGGACAATCGAAACTGAAGCCATGCTTCCAGTTTCCTTATCTCTCACTTCAACTGGATTAGAGATACTCTCCTTGTGTACCTGCCCATCAGCAGATTTCACCCAAATAGTATTTTAGGAGGCCTTTAGATTTGGGACTTTAGTTTTTATCACGCTTTTACAAGCCCCGGTATCACACAAAAACTCGACATCACTGCCTCCAATGTTTAGAGTAACATATGGTTTTTCTTTTAATGCACTCAGAATGTCCCATGCTGTATGGACATCTACTATTTCTTCCTCTATAGGAGCACCAGAGGTCAAGGGGGGGGGGGGGGGAATCTAGTCATGCTGAGAATTTGGCCCTTCCTCCGCCCCTTCCTGCACCCTTTGATTGATATTGCTTTGCAGAACGACACACTCTTGCTAAGTGTCCTCGTTTGCCACAGTTCCAACAGTTGTCAGAATCTCGTGGGGTTTTTGAATTATATGGCGGCCTGCGACCTTGTTGGCCTCTACCTCTTCCTCTGCCTTGCTGGGACCCTTGGAAGAAGACTGTTGTATCTTCATCTAGTTCATCATCATCATTATCTAGATGAAATACATCAGAACTTTTGCCTTTTTTGATCACTTTTTCAGCATGTCTGGCCCATTGCATAGTTGTTGTCACACTTGCAACATCCACTTCCTCCAAATGTTTCCTCACCCAGTTGCCTATTTCAGGGCGGAAATTAGTGAGGAGCGCATTTTTAAGCTGTTGTTGATAAGCACTCTCAGCTGTATCATTGAATGGGATGCCACTATGCACCCTGAATTCTTTTTCAAATCTCAAACGAAAATCATCAGTATATTCGCCAGGCTTCTGTTTTATTCCTGCCAAATGACCATAATTCGCTCGTCTTTGAAATATAGTTCGCACTCTTTGCACAAGACCATTCCATTGTGCTGCATACTCCCCTCCCAATTGATTTCCCTCAACGGGATAGGGAAAAGGCCCTTGATTATTTCTACCTGTATAATTTCCCCTAACCTTTGCCCAGTCTTTTCCCAGGGAGGACATTGCAGCTTCTCCTGCCTCATGTCCATTCAGTCTATAGGAATGTATAATTCCAGCCATGTCCTCTGCCCATATAGCTGGGTCTTCAGCAACAGGGGTAACCCCTTCAACTGCTTTTCTTGCCTCTTCCAAAGTCCATGGCCGGAAAACATATGCATGTGGGAGTTGGCCTTCCCCTACATTAGGGTTTGGCATCATTGGGCACACATCAACCTTGTCTAAATTTTGAGAAAATCTAGCAGCAGTGGTCAAACTTCTTGTTTGTACAGGACTTCTAGTAATGTGACCCTGACTTCTTTTGCTGTTATATGGGGGGGGGGGGCTGCAGGTTTGTTAAGCTCGGATACAAGTTTTGCGTACGAGCGGAAGGCCCCTCTTGCTCCTCTGCTTGAGCTGCGCCTTCAGTTTCGGCTGGAGCCATGGCCGCGGCAGTGCGCCTGTGCACTGCCGCCTCATTTTCTTCCGGCCTGACAAACATAGTCTCAGCCTCATCACCTTTCATCTTTCTATCTTTTGTCTTTTGGATTTGTTCTTTTCTCTCTTGTGAAGCTTTCAACCACATTTTAGCACAATCCAATTCTCTCTCTTTTCTTTTCTTTTTCAGTCCATTTTTCTTTTTATCCACACTCTCTTCTAAAACATCAACTACTATCTTCCACACTTCAACTCTCAACTTCCCTTCTACTCCATACTTTTTCTTCCACTTCGGCATATATTGCATACAATTAAGAAATCTACTCGCCATGTACTTCTCATCTCCGTCAAGAGGTAGAGATTTACAGTTTTTATTTCCCATCTTTATTCTAGTAGTTCTAGGTTTTACAATCTCTTTTGTCACGGTCGGGTGGAGCATGGAGCAGGACGACCAAGTGCAGCTTGGACCAGGGTTTATTGAAGCAACTCAAAAGGCAAACTGACATGACTTAACAAACCATAACTTGACTGACTGACCGGGACGTGAAACAAGAAGACAGCAGGACATGACGGCATCAAGACAGTACGCCAACACCGAACGACAGCAACCAATGATCCGACAGGGAGTGAGGGGCAGACAGGACTTTTATACACGACAGGTAACGAGAGGCAGGTGGGAACAATCACACTGATCATGGGCACACAGGAGGGGAGGGGCGAGCACACAGACAGAAACCAAGACAACAGACACATAGTGGAGCAGTTGGGGACGAGACGTGACATCTTTGTCTCAAAAATATTATTATTATTATTATTATTATTACTATTTATTTATTTAACTATGTCTTTGAGGATCCTCAATGCAGGTTTAAATTGACCTTTCAACAAATTACAAGCCTGTATTATTGCCGTGGATCAATGCTAGAACTGCTATTTAGTCAATTTATCCTACCAGTCACACTCCCAACCACACAAACTCAAGCGCTTTGTATTTTTCTCATGGCTCGGACAAACCAAAGCCGTATCTCATAGCTCGGACAAACCAAAGCCGAATCTCATAGCTCGGACAAACCAAAGCCGAATCTCATAGCTCGGACAAACCAAAGCCGAATCTCATAGCTCGGACAAACCAAAGCCGAATCTCATAGCGCGGACAAACCAAAGCCGTATCTCACGTGCACCTGTTTTTTTTTTTTTTTTTTATACGCGTTTGTTGGGTTTACAACATTTATCTGAAATCAATCTCGGAGACGGTAGGTCTTTCTTGGCTTAGCGTTTTCTCCTGCGCAGAAGGGCGCACCCCAGACACACGCAGCAAGTGTGGCTGAGATTCGCACTTTGCTCTGAGTTTAGCCGTGCCTTTATTGAGAGAGAAACAAAGGGGCAAGTGTACATGGTCGAATAGGTTTCCAGACAGGAAGAACATTCCATAGTTATATCCCATTACCACAGAACACAGGGGGTACTCTTATGGACGGGGCAGTATGGACGTCTCATGACCATTAGCTCAACAAAGACGTAGTCTTTAGTGCCTCTGGGAATACATTGCTGTGCCGTACTCATGACTTCAACTTAAATAAGACCTTTGTCCGCTTCAGCCGTCCCATGACAATCTCATGATCTGCACATGTCTAGCTAACTGTGGGGCTTATTGTATAGCGCGGCTAATGACTGCCATATGCCCCCAAGTCATTTTCACGAGGCCAGATTGGTCACATACTGCGGAGAATCTTGCACACAAAAGTAGTTACATAGAATCCAATGATAAAAAGTATATTATTTCCAACAGCGTTTCACAACAACACAATCACACAACTTGATTTAACTTACTTGTCCCCTGGTTCGTTGCACTGCCGGGTCCCGTCAATCCACCTCTGTCAGACGAAGACAGACCTAAGATGCTGGCCCAGCGAAGAATTTCCTTCCCAGGTCTTTCTTTACCAGGTCCGGCTAGTGGACGCTGGCCCGTCGATGGTGTACAGCGCGTCGTCCTCCGTCAGCCAGATGATGGGTATGAGAGGTCCCGGGTTTCGGCACCAAAATTTTAGAGATTTGCTCACTCCAACTTATTTTGCAAGAACCACACAGGAGACAGGCAAGTTCTTTTAGACACCTACAGGTGGAGAGTTCACTCGCTACAGGAATGAAGTCTGCCCTCCTTCCTGCACGTGGATATTTATTAAGAGAAACAGAGTGGGGGTATGGGTAGGCTGGCTAAAGCCCTTGTCCTCTAGTCTAAACATGTCAGGGGATGTTTTACGACCTTGTGATAAGGAAGACAAGGTAAGGTATTTATTACCTGTTGCACATAATCCTACGATAAAGATAACCTGGAAAACCCTAACAATGGCCGCTTTGTCAACGGCTCTGCCCCTGTCCATGATCACAATATCCAGATCGCTGCACATAAACTGGAGTTGAGTAGTGTTGTATTTTACCAGGACGCGATCCACAGCCTCATCGTGGAGTGGGTGACTCATGGTGCAGTCGTTTTCATTAGGCTGAACTGTCTCTTGGAGCGTGCGTTCGGCCGGGTGAAACAACATCTCACACAACGCGTGCTTAGTCAGGGGCATGCCTCGCTCATTCAGGTAAGGGATGCCCTTTTCCGTGCACATGTTCTGCAATTGCCCCAGACTGTGAGTCCTAACGGCATTGTCTATGCTCACCCGTTGTTGCGGTACCCGATCCCTAAACAGCATGGCGCACATCTCGGACTTTGTCATATCCCGACCGTTAATAGTGGTCTCCAATCCTTTTCTTCGGGCATACTCCGCTATGTCGTGCCACGTATTCCGCATGCACGTGGTGCATGTCGTATAGAGGTTGGATCGGTTCCTCTTGGGTGTTGCCATGGTAGTGCCTATACGATGTACCGAGGCCTTTGTACATCACACATGCGCACTGTCGATTGGGGAGATTCAACTTGTACAGGCGATGCCACGAGGCCTTTGTACATCGCATATGCGCACTGTCGATTGGGGAGACTCAACTTGTACAGGCGATGCCCCGAGGGCTTTGTACATCTCGATCGGGGAGATTCGAATACAGTCTCTCGTCATGAGCAAAACACCGGTGTGTTTGTGGTGCTGTACGCGGACAGCGACACAAACAGTGTCCACTTGATGTCCGGGCCCCAACCGTCGATGGGCGACAGCTGCACTGCAATGTCCTTCGGAGGGGTGTGACAGACGACATAGTGCTCCGGATCCACAGGCTTGTAAGTGCCCGGAACAGAGTCTTGCACGACCACAAAGCTGTACGTGACACCGTGGGCTGCGCGAACTGTGTTATGCAGCATAGTGTGGGGCATCTTAATGTACACTAGACTGTTTGCGGGCGCCGGGTCCACCACCAGTCCCGTTTCGGGTACCGTGATGGTGGGAGAACTGCCCGTTAGCTTCTTGCACAGCTCTGCGTGGGTGTACGGGCGCCCGGTATCTTCATTTCTCACATCGATGTTACGTTCTTTGCACATGGCGACCACTTGTCTCATAGACATCGTTCTCATGCACTCACGCATACTTGGAATACGTTGGACGCTGCTGCTGCTGCTGCTGCTGCTGCTGCTGCTGCTGCTGCTGCTGCTGCTGCTGCTGCTGCTGCTGCTGCTGCTGCTGCTGCTGCTGCTGCTGCTGGCCACCGCGGGCCGATGCGAGGCTGATGTAACGGTACTGGTCTGCGGTGAGCCCGAGAGTCTGGCCACTATGGCCGCTTTGTCAACGGCTCTGCCCCTGTCCATGATCACAATATCCGGATCGCTGCACATAAACTGGAGTTGAGTAGTGTTGTATTTTACCAGGACGCGATCCCCAGCCTCATCGTGGAGTGGGTGACTCATGGTGCAGTCGTTTTCATTAGGCTGGACTGTCTCTTGGAGCGTGCGTTCGGCCGGGTGAAACAACATCTCACACAACGCGTGCTTAGTCAGGGGCATGCCTCGCTCATTCAGGTAAGAGATGCCCTTTTCCGTGCACATGTTCTGCAATTGCCCCAGACTGTGAGTCCTAACGGCATTGTCTATGCCCACCCGTTGTTGCGGTAACCGATCCGTAAACAGCATGGCGCACATCTCGGACTTTGTCATATCCCGACCGTTAATAGTGGTCTCCAATCCTGTTCTTCGGGCATACTCGGGCATGTCGTGCCGCGTATTCCGCATGCACGTGGTGTATGTCGTATAGAGGTTGGATCGGTTCCTCTTGGGTGTTGCCATGGTAGTGCCTATACGATGTACCGAGGCCTTTGTACATCACACATGCGCACTGTCGATTGGGGAGATTCAACTTGTACAGGCGATGCCCCGAGGCCTTTGTACATCGCATATGCGCACTGTCGATTGGGGAGACTCAACTTGTACAGGCGATGCCCCGAGGCCTTTGTACATCTCGTATGCGCACTGTCGATCGGGGAGATTCGAATACAGTCTCTCGTCATGAGCAAAACACCGGTGTGTTTGTGGTGCTGTACGCGGACAGCGACACAAACAGTGTCCACTTGATGTCCGGGCCCCAACCGTCGATGGGCGACAGCTGCACTGCAATGTCCTTCGGAGGGGTGTGACAGACGACATAACGCTCCGGATCCACAGGCTTGTAAGTGCCCGGAACAGAGTCTTGCACGGCCACAAAGCTGTACGTGACACCGTGGGCTGCGCAAACTGTGTTATGCAGCATAGTGTGGGGCATCTTAATGTACACTAGACTGTTTGCGGGCGCCGGGTCCACCACCAGTCCCGTTTCGGGTACCGTGATGGTGGGAGAACTGCCCGTTAGCTTCTTGCACAGCTCTGCGTGGGTGTACGGGCGCCCGGTATCTTCATTTCTCACATCGATGTTACGTTCTTTGCACATGGCGACCACTTGTCTCATAGACATCGTTCTCATGTGAGAAAAAATGTGTGTTTTGTGTTAAATGTACCGTCCAAATCGTCTCCGAGAATCGCATACGACAGAAGTACACTATTGGGACTTAGAAGCAACAACTGCACAAAGGATATATCCGGAGTTAACTTTGCCATGGATCGCGAAACTCTTCGCGTTCTTGGAATAACGTCCCGAGACAAAGGAACCTCCGAGGCAGCGGGCTCCCCCTCCCCCACCAGCCGACACTGGAAGCAGCTGAAGCGGCGGTGGAGTCTGAGCACACGCCGGAGGAGAAGGCGAGGTTCCCGAGCCGGCATCACACACCGACTAAAGAGAAACCCTCACAAAACAGCACTTCCATCTATTCTCCTTTCAAACGTGCGGTCGTTGGAAAATAAAATGGACTATCTCAAGCTGGACTTAACTACAGAACGAAAGGTGAGAGAATGCAACGCGATCATCCTCACAGAGACGTGGCTTCACAACAACGTTCCGGACAGCGCCATTAAATTGGATGGGTTTACAACTTTCCGCGCGGACAGAAACCACGCCAGCACGGGTAAATCTCGAGGAGGTGGTGTGTGCATTTACATTAACAACAACTGGTGTACAAACGCTGTAGTTACTACAAGTCACTGCTCAGAGAACATTGAGTTTTTAACCCTCAACTGCCGTCCATTCTACCTACCGCGTGAATTCAATACCGTCAACATCACAGCTGTTTACGTCCCCCCCAGCGCTAACACAAAGGACGCACTCTCCATACTGTACAAGTCTGTGAGTACACTACAGAACACACACCCGGACTTGGTCTGCATAATCGCTGGCGATTTCAACCAGGCCAAATTGAAAACAGTAATGCCACACTTCCACAAGTGTGTGAACTTTGCAACAAGGGGAGAAAACACACTTGACCAGGTCTACACAAACATCAGACAGGCCTTCAGAGCGGTTCCCCACCCCCACCTGGGTTCATCAGACCATCTCTCTGTTATGCTAATTCCAGCCTACAGACCTCTGTTGACGAGAAGCAAACCAACTGTGAAGCAGATCAGGGCCTGGCCAGAGGGCTCCACAGCAGCTCTACAGGACTGTTTTGAACGCACAGACTGGTCTGTCTTCAGGGAGGCGGCCACCACCAACCAGGACGTCAACCTCACCGAATACACAGACTCTGTAACTGGATACATAACGAAGTGCATGGAAGATGTAACCGTCACCAAAGACATTTCAGTGAGAGCAAATGAAAAACCCTGGTTCACCAGGGAGGTACGTGAGCTCCTGAGGGCACGCAATGCTGCTTTCAAGTCTGGGGACAAGGAGGCCCTCAAGACTGCTAGGGCCAACTTGCACCGGGGTGTGAGAGTAGCCAAGCGTGCATATGGTCAAAAAATCAACTCACACTTCACAGACACAAAAAACCCAAGACGCCTGTGGCAAGGCATCCAGTCAGTCACAGACTACAAACCATCCCCCCCACCGTGTGAGGACAACATAGACTTCCTCAACTCTCTCAACACCTTCTTCAGCCGGTTTGAAGAAAACAACACCACAACACCCACAAAAACCCCAGTACACCCAGACAGCACAACACTTCAACTGGACCCAGCGGACGTGAAGAGGACCCTACTCAAGGTGAACCCCAGGAAAGCTGCAGGTCCAGACAACATACCCGGGCGCGTGCTCAGAGACTGTGCAGACTCACTCACTGACGTCCTCACAGACATCTACAACACCTCTCTGAACCAAGCCATCATACCAGCAATTTTCAAAGCTACCACCATCGTACCACTACCCAAGAAGTCACCAGCATCATCACTGAATGACTACAGACCCATAGCACTCACTTCCATCATGATGAAGTGCTTTGAGAGACTGGTGAAGGCCCACTTAACATCCACCCTCCCCACTACTCTGGACCCATACCAATTTGCCTACCGCCCCAAGCGCTCCACTGATGACGCCATAGCAACAGCACTCCACCTCTGCCTGGCTCATCTGGAGAACAAAAACAGTCACGCTGTTCATTGACTTCAGCTCTGCGTTCAACACAGTCATCCCCCAACATCTGGTGAATAAGCTGAGTACAATAGGCGTCAGCACTTCACTGTGCAACTGGCTGCTGGACTTTCTAACGAACAGACCGCAGACAGTCAGAGTCGGAAACAACTCCTCAGCGACCACCGTCATAAACACCGGGGTGCCGCAAGGATGTGTGCTATCCCCCCTGCTGTTCACGCTGATGACCCACGACTGCTCTGCCAGATTTGAAACGAATCACATCATCAAATTTGCAGATGACACAACAGTGGTGGGCCTCATCAAAGACAACGATGACTCAGCATACAGAGAGGAGGTACAGCAACTCATCACCTGGTGTGATAGGAACAATCTGCTTCTCAACGTAAACAAAACGAAAGAAATCACTGTGGACTTCAGAAAGAAACAACCAACACACATCCCACTCATCATCAACGGCAGTGCAGTAGAGTCTGTGAAAAGCACAAAGTTCCTGGGAGTGCACATCACTGATGACCTCTCATGGACTACCAACATCACTGCGCTGGTCAAGAAGGCACAGACACGACTCCGCTTTGTCAGGCCGGGAACAAGGCGAAGGACTCGGATGCAGAGTCGTTTCTATCTTGGATTTATTCCAGCAAGCACACAGAGCGAAAGTACAAATCAAATCGCCTCTTGCGAGGGAAAACACGTGGCAAAAAGTACAAACAAAAGGTGTCGCACTGAGGCGAGTCAAAAGGCTAAAAGTACAAATCAAAACGCCTCTTACGAGGGAAAACGCGTAGCAAAAAGTACCAACTAAAGGAGTCGCACTGGGGCGAGACAAAAAGGCGATGGAGACCAGGGCACAAACAAAAGCGTCGCTCGGTGGCGAGACAAAAAGGCGATGGAGACCAAGGCACAAACAAAAGCGTCGCTCGGTGGCGAGACAAAAGGAGGGTTCTTACAGAGAGTTCGGACATCAAGGGATCGCTGGTGGTCGGGACGAGGCAAGACACACTGGCACAAGACAAGGGGAAGACACAGACTAAATACACACAAAAGGGCGGGGACACAGGTGATGACAATTAGTATCGATTACGCAGGTGCACACAATCGGGATCAGGGAAGACAAGACAACCAACACCGAGGAAGGAAACACAAACTGAACCGGAAGGAACGACAAAATAAAACCGGAAGTAAAATTACGACATCGACGAGACAGAAACCCGGAAAAATAAACGCGACCGCATGACAGAACCCCCCCCCTAGGGCCGGATCCCAGACGGCCCAGGAGCCCCAGGGTGAGCCGCATAAAAGTCCTCAAAAAGTCCCGGGTCCAAAATATAACTAGGCGGCACCCATTGCCGCTCCTCCGGCCCATAACAAAAAAAGTCAAAGTCAAAGTCAAAGTCTCCTTTATTGTCAATAGCTCCGCATGTCAAGACACACAAAGCGATCGAAATTACGTTTCTCACTATCCCAGGGTAACAAGACAGAGTCCACAACGCACATACAAGTAAACAACACAGGAAAAATAAAACAAGAAGATGAACAATAAGAGTGATAGCACGCTAGCCGCTCCCGATCCACAGCAGAGTCCGGAAAGATGACAGTCAACCAGGCCACTGTGAACACGAGCACACAGCAGGCACGCACTGTCCGGTTCGTGGATCTTATCAGGCGAACGCAACCCATCTTGTCGTCCCGCGAACGAACGTACGCCAGTAGAATGGAAGGCACGGCTGGGCGAGGTGGGGTGGCCGCAAGCCTGGCCCGATGTCTCCGCGCTGGCCCCTCTCCCGCTGCCTCGCAGACCCGCTGCCGACGCATCCCAACAATGCTCCAGGACGGAGCAGTCCGAGCTCACGACGCAGTCCAACCGGGGGAGGAAGAGCAGGCCAGTCCGGCGTCGCTCCATGACGAAGCAGTCCGAGCGCCCTTAATCTCTCCGCACCAAAGTCCAGAACGCCATAAAACCCACTTCCGCCGATGTTGAGCAGAACATGCCCGCCGCACTAGTAGCACGACGTATCACACGAGACGAACATACACAAAACTGCCGGACAAACACTCAGTAAACACTCACAAAACACCGAACGGGACAGAGAGTGGCCGCTGCGTGTGCACGCGCCGCCATCTTGCTCAATGGTCCGTGTTCAAACCCTCCCAGTCCACCAGGTACTGCCAGCCCCGGCCTCTTCTGCGCACATCCAATAGTTCTTTAACGGTGTAGGCCGTCCCACCTCCCACAGTCCGCGGAGGCGGAGGGGGCGCAGGATCTGGCACCAACGGACTGTCCACCACCGGCTTGACCTTCCCAACGTGAAAGGTGGGGTGGACTGCAAGGGACCTGGGCAAGCGGAGACGCACCGCGGCCGGGTGCACGACCTTGGCGATGGGGAACGGACCCACGAAGCGAGGCGCCAGTTTCCTGGAGTCCCCCCGGTGGGGAAGATCCTTGGCGGATAGCCAGACACGTTGACCTCTCTGGTACACGGGCGCCGGACGTCTCCTCCGGTCAGCCATCCGCTTGACCCGGTCCCCCTGTCGGACCAGCGTGGCCCGAGCCGCCGACCAGACGCGACGACAGCGGCGCACCAAGGCGTGGGCTGAAGACACCGTCACCTCCGGCTCACTGTCAGGGAAGACAGGGGGCTGGTAGCCATACACACACTTGAAGGGGGACATACCTGTAGCCGTGGTGGGCAGGGAGTTGTGGGCATACTCCACCCAGGAGAGGTTCTTGCTCCACGAGGAGGGGTTCTGGGAGACCAGGCAGCGGAGACTTGTCTCCAACTGCTGGTTAATACGTTCCGTCTGTCCGTTTGCCTCCGGGTGATAGCCTGACGTGAGACTCACGGTTGCCCCTATGAGCCTGCAAAACTCCCGCCAAAACCTGGATACGAATTGGGGCCCTCTATCGGAAACAATGTCTTTCGGGAACCCATGAACCCGGAATATGTGGTCCATCATCACGGTGGCCGTTCGTTTAGCGGACGGGAGCTTGGGCAAGGCGATAAAGTGAGCCATCTTTGAGAATCTGTCCACCACTGTGAGTATGGTGGTTCGCCCATGCGAGGCCGGAAGCCCGGTGACGAAGTCCATGGATATCTCTGACCATGGGCGCGAAGGAATGGGTAGGGGATGCAGCAACCCCATACGGGCGCCGTGGGAGTTCTTATTCCGGGCGCAGACGGGGCAGGCTGCAACGTATTCATTGACGTCTGCCCTCATGGAGGGCCACCAGAATCGCTGCTGGATGACAAACAGCGTTCGGCGCATGCAGGAGAGTCTGGAGGTGTGAGCCCAATGGATGACTTGGGATCGTAATTGAGCAGGGACAAATAGTCGGTTCTCAGGGCAACCACTAGGGGGTGGCTTGTTACCATTGGCCCGCTGTACCCGGCCTTCGATAGGCCAGGTCACTGCTCTAACCAGGCAATGAGGAGGCAGGATGGTTTCGGGCTTCTTAATTTCTGGATCCGAGTTGAAAACACGGGAGAGGGCGTCAGGCTTGGTGTTCTTGGATCCCGGTCTGTAAGACAGAGTGAAGTTAAAACGATTGAAAAAAAGTGACCAGCGGGCTTGGCGTGAATTCAGTCTCTTAGCTGACTTTATGTATTCCAAATTTTTATGGTCTGTCCAGACCAAAAAAGGCTGCTGTGCTCCCTCTAACCAATGTCTCCATTCTTCTAATGCCAGCTTTACTGCCAACAGTTCGCGATCCCCCACATCATAATTCTGTTCGGCGGTCGTCAGCCGTCGAGACAGGAACGCGCACGGATGGAGCTTGTTGTCGCTCTTGGCCCTCTGTGAAAGGATGGCACCTACTCCTTGATTGGAGGCGTCCACCTCCACCACAAACTGCCGCGACGGATCAGGAAGCGTGAGGATGGGAGCGGTGCTGAAACGGTTCTTTAGCTCCTGGAAGGCCGCCTCCGCCTCTGCTGACCAGCGGAAGGGGACTTTAGGAGACGTGAGCGCGTGCAAGGGAGCCACTGTGGCACTGAAGCCCTTGATGAACCGCCGATAAAAATTGGCAAAGCCCAGGAATTGCTGCACCTTCCTGCGTGAGTCAGGGGTAGGCCATTCCGTTACCGCGCTTACTTTCGCCGGGTCCATCTCTACCTTGCCCGGGGCTACGATGAAGCCGAGAAAAGAAACGGTGCTCTTGTGGAATTCACTTTTCTCGGCCTTTACGTATAGTTGGTGTTCAAGGAGTCGTTGCAACACCGTCTCGACGTGAACCCTATGGGTCTTCAGATCTGGGGAATAAATCAAAATATCGTCCAAATATACGTACACAAACCGGTCCAAACAGTCTCTCAAAACATCGTTTATCATGGCCTGAAACACAGCGGGAGCATTGGTGAGGCCAAATGGCATGACGAGGTATTCAAAATGTCCTCGATGGGTGTTGAACCCTGTCTTCCATTCGTCCCCTTCCCGGATGCGCACCAGATGGTAGGCGTTGCGCAGATCTAACTTTGTGAACACCCGGGCTTGCTGTAATTGGTCGAACACGGTCGACATCAGTGGGAGCGGATACCGATTCTTGATGGTGATCTGATTGAGGGGACTATAATCAATGCAGGGACGTAGGGTGCCGTCCTTCTTGCCCACGAAAAAGAACCCCGCCCCCGCAGGCGACGACGATGGTCGAATCAGTCCTGCTTGCAGGGAGGAGTCTATATATTCATTCAAGGTTTGCTTCTCAGGTCCCGAAAGAGAATAAAGCCTCCCCTTGGGTATAGTTGAACCCGGCAGGAGGTCAATGGCGCAATCATACGGACGGTGGGGAGGCAGAGAGGTAGCCTTGGCCTTGCTGAATACCTCGGCCCATTGGTGGTAACACGCAGGGACCCCGGTTAGGTCTGGGGTTGGCGCGTCTGGAGCAGGAGGCACAGGGCGCGGGTTAGACTTGATACAGGAATCATGACAGTCGGACCCCCATCCCGTTATTTCCCCTGATCCCCAGTCTATAGCGGGGTTGTGGCGTTGAAGCCATGGATACCCGAGAATGAGAGGGTTCATTGGAGAGGTCACGACATGTAGCCGTATGTTCTCCTGGTGGGGACCAATTGAGAGCGAGACTGGTTCTGTTATGTGAGTTATCTCAAAGAGTGCCTGTCCATTGAGTGCCTTGGCTTTCACGGGAGTGTTCAGTAGCTCAGTCTTTACCCCCCACCGGCGAGCAAATGCCCAGTCTATCAAGCTTTCGTCCGCTCCGGAGTCTATTAATACTTCGAGTTCTATTTCTCTTCCCAACTGTGTAATCCTGCCCTTGGGGAGCACTCGCCCCGGGGACAGAGCCGCAGAGAAGGCGCTTACCTTCAGGGTCCTCCTCACTGGACAGGAGAGAAGGAGGTGTCCGAGCTCGCCGCAGTAGTAGCATCTTCCCTCTCGGCGCCGCCGTAACTTCTCCTCCTCTGTTAACTTAGCTCTGCCCAACTGCATCGGTTCTGGCTCCTGGCGCTGCCGATCCCCGTACAGCCTGGAGTGGTGAACGTCAGGGCCGGCTACTGGGACGAAGGCGGGGGCGTTGCTGCGTCGGTGCTTCCTCCACTCTTGCAGCCGGTTGTCAGTGCGGATAGCCAGAGCGATGAGGGCGTCGAGGTCGGTGGGAAGGTCTAAGGGGATTAGCTGATCCTGTATGGGTCCAGACAGGCCCCGGAGGAAGATGTCATATAGTGCCGCCGCGTTCCAACCGCACACCGCGGCCAGCGTGCGGAACCGGATGGCGTAGTCTCCGACGGTGTCTTGTCCCTGGACTATCTGACAGAGTTGGCGAGCCTTGTCTCGGTCAGCGGAGATTGGATCGAACACCGTTCGCAGGGCCTGGATGAAAGCGGGGAGAGAGCGACAGGAGATGGAATCCCTGGCCCATTCCGCGGTGGCCCACGTGCGGGCCCTTCCCGTCAGGTATGATACCATGTAGGCCACCTTGGAGCGCTCGGTGGGGAAATCTGCTGGGGAACTCTCAAAATGCATCTCGCATTCTGTAATAAAGGCCCGGCTAAGGCCGGGTTCTCCGGAGTAGCGCTCTGGAGGAGCCAGTCTGGCACCGCCAGTCATGGGAGCTATTGCAAGGGGAGTAACGGGGGAAGCGACGGGTGTACCGGAGGTCGCTGCTGGTCCCGCGTTTAAGAGCGAGAGCACTTCCTGCATTTGCTGACCCAGCTTTGCTACTTGGGTGGCGACCGCTCCTCTGAAATCTTCTTGATTCTTAGCGAGTCCTCGGATCTCTTCTCCCAAGTCGCCCACTTCCCTCTGGTGCTGGGCGAGCAGTGAGGCATGGGAGCGCACTGCGGCGCACAGGTGCTCCGACTCTGCCGAGTCCATGTCTGGCCAGTGTGTACTGTCAGGCCGGGAACAAGGCGAAGGACTCGGATGCAGAGTCGTTTCTATCTTGGATTTATTCCAGCAAGCACACAGAGCGAAAGTACAAATCAAATCGCCTCTTGCGAGGGAAAACACGTGGCAAAAAGTACAAACAAAAGGTGTCGCACTGAGGCGAGTCAAAAGGCTAAAAGTACAAATCAAAACGCCTCTTACGAGGGAAAACGCGTAGCAAAAAGTACCAACTAAAGGAGTCGCACTGGGGCGAGACAAAAAGGCGATGGAGACCAGGGCACAAACAAAAGCGTCGCTCGGTGGCGAGACAAAAAGGCGATGGAGACCAAGGCACAAACAAAAGCGTCGCTCGGTGGCGAGACAAAAAGGAGGGTTCTTACAGAGAGTTCGGACATCAAGGGATCGCTGGTGGTCGGGACGAGGCAAGACACACTGGAACAAGACAAGGGGAAGACACAGACTAAATACACACAAAAGGGCGGGGACACAGGTGATGACAATTAGTATCGATTACGCAGGTGCACACAATCGGGATCAGGGAAGACAAGACAACCAACAGCGAGGAAGGAAACACAAACTGAACCGGAAGGAACGACAAAATAAAACCGGAAGTAAAATTACGACATCGACGAGACAGAAACCCGGAAAAATAAACGCGACCGCATGACACGCTTCCTGAGAAGGATGAGAAGAGCCGACCTCCCCACCTCTGCTCTCACCACCTTCTACAGAGGTGCTATTGAGAGCATCCTGACCAGCAGCGTCTCTCTTTGGCATGGCAGCTGCCTAGCTGCAGACAAAAAGGCGCTGCAGAGGGTGGTGAGGACAGCAGAAAAGATCATCAGGTCACCCCTTCCAGCCATTCAGGAACTGTACACTTCACACTGTACCAAGAGGGCAATGAACATCATCAAAGACACTACTCATCCTGCACACAGACTGTTCTCCCTTCTACCATCAGGGAAGCGGTACCGCAACCTGCGGTCCCGCACAAGCAGACTGAGTAACAGCTTCTTTCCTCAAGCCATCAGACTCATGAACACACTGAGGAAAACCACTTGAACATTCCAAAGTCACCATGCCACTTGGCACTTTACTCTTGCACCTTATATACAGTTATACACTTTTTCACTTTACTTCTATGACCACTGATTGTACTTCTGCTGCTGTGTATGTATGTGTGTGTGTGTGGGTCTGTATTGTCAATACTCTTATTACACACCGTGTGTGTGTGTGTGTGTGTGTGTGTGTGTGTGTGTGTGTTTGTGTGTGTATTTGTGTGCGTGTATGCGTGTACGTGTGTGTACGTGTGTGTATGTGTATGCGTATGTGTGTGTCGTTGTAAGGCGGACGTAGTTGAGAGCGTGGGCGTGGATTGTATATATAAAACACGCGCCCTATGATGCGGTGCGCCCTATGTGTGTTAAACCCAGTCATGGCACACATAACTGAGACTGCGCCTTTCATTACGGTGCACGTTTTAATCGTGAAAATGCGGTAACTCGTCAGCGTTGGTTTACTGCAATTTGACGACAAACCGCAAAACTATTGGGCATGGAAAGTATCATTTATTGGCGCAACTAAAGACTTAAATTTATCAGAAACAGAGGAGTTCAACCTACTAACAAGGTGGCTAGGTCCAAGATCTGCAGAACAGACAAAAAGGGTTCATGCACTACCCGCTGGAGGCGTAAAGATGATTTGGGAACGGTTTGAAGAGTGTCACCGTTTCTCAGAAGCAATTGAGGACACACTGCTAAACAAAATAGAGGAGTTTCCAAGGCTAACAAACAAAGATACGAGCCAGCTAAGAGACATCTTGTAGGAGCTATTGTGGGAGCTAAGTCAGATGATTGATTGATTGATTGATTGATTGATTGATTGATTGATTGATTGATTGATTGATTCTTTCGTTCATTGGTTGATTCATTGATTGATTCATTGATTGATTCATTGATTGATTGATTCATTCATTGATTCATTGAAACTATAGATCCCGGGGGTGGGGATATTCAGGCCCCAGCAATATTCATACCACAGAGCGGGTATATAAAAGACACAAAGATGACATGAGCGCAACTCAATAGGCTCCTATAAGGCTGCCACACAACGGCGCCACAAAGAAAGCCAGTAAGTGCGAAAGTTAAAAGCCATCAAAGCAAAGCAACAAGACAAAGGAAAAAAATAACAGCGGCTGTTAGGTTCAGATTCAGCAAAAGGATCAGCAGACAAAACCAGTGAGACAGAATGTTGAGTCTTTTCTCGCGAGGAGTGCATCCAGACTTACAGCAATCCAAAATACACTAAAGGTCTTGTTTACACTCCTCTCTTTTTATTTAGGAATGCCCTACCTACAATGTGAGACTAGCCCCTGATAGGTGGGGGGGAAAGCGTGGGCTTTGTCTCATGAGAGAAGAAACGAGATTCTATGTGAAACTAGAAGTCGCAGACAGGATCCCATGAGAAACGAAAAGTGTGCAAGGACAAAATACAATGGGAAACAAAGTAGTCATGTGAAAAGAGTGCATAGACAAAATGACATGTGCAGACATCAACAACTTTCTTGGAGAAGGTCAGGAAGCTCCAGACAGCATCGTTTGACTTGTTGTGGACTGGGTGATGTCTGCAAGAAGAAACAGCAAGCATTCTGCGCAATAACTTTATTAATAAGTACTCATTAGGGAACGCATGATAACATATATATACAATTTATCTAACAATTCCCCCCTGTCTTATCATAAGTACCCGGAGAACAACCCATCACCCATATGGCCACTTCAAAAAGATTTTCAGCCAAGGGATCACATTTCGCAAGAACTAACTTACACTCAGGAGGAAACTGAGTCATAATCGGCAAAGCTAGGGTCAAGAAACAAACCGGACAGGTTTACCACAATAGAGTCGCCGACCGGGTCGTCACTAGAGAAGGAACCCGCGTCGATCGAAAGGTCATCCCTTTGGAGCAATGGGAAAGTCTCAGCTGGTGGAGAGTGTCAAACGCACCTCTTGCAATCAGGTGCCCCCGGCTTCCCAGTAACGGGTTCGTTTTAGCCGGGTTCGGAGATTCGTCCGTAATCTAACCACCCGAGTTAAATTAACTCCTCCGGAATCAATCTAATTTCTGTACGACGCCAATCCCTCTCAAGTCACCCGAAGCGCGTGCCGAGTAACTCAATTCGAGGCAGGACTTCGAAGTGACCGCATCGTATTGATGGCTCCCCGCTAATGTTTGAAGTTCTTATTCGTTACGGATATTTTTTAGATGTCTTTGTTAAGACCTCAGGGATTCGTTTGTATAGCGCACCCAAGCACTAGTTTTGCCGAAGTAAATGTTGATATGGGTCCGTTCCACTTGGTCGCTCATGCAGCGAGCCGACCAACTTTTTTTATTCGAAAGAGAATCGAATTAATAAAAGTGTGACAATAATAGCATTTAAGAAGAAAATTAATGCCCTTTATATTATTAATTCTAACTTCGTATACGTAGATCTAGCACTTGACCGTCGGAGTTCTTCACCCCACTTAATTGCTTTGAAGAGAATAGCGACTTTCTTACCGAATAAAAATGTCGTGCTGTCTTTAGATTTGCCCAATAATTAATTTGGAAGGCAAATCTATTTTTTGATCGTGTCCTATTTAACTTTTGACGCGGCCCGACAAAAGGGGAACTGGGCCGCGCCCGACGGACAATCTAAATATTTTTATTCTCCTCCAACTCCACTGATTTATTTCAACCGTCGTCGTTATTTTATTTAGAAGAAGTAAATTTCCAACAATTCACTTCTAACGAAATCCACTCCTCCTTTAAATATTTACGAAAGTTATTTAATTCTCTAACTGGCTCAGAGTTACTTTTTACACGGCCCGTCGAAAAGGGGAAGCGGGCCTGAGCCTTTCAAATAGTCAAATAACTTTTCGTTCTACACAAAATAATAATCCGATTTAAACACTTCCGTTGATTTATTTTATTTAAATCGGCCCCAAACCATCGGTTGCATATTCAGTACAAATCCGCGTACAACGAAGTAAGTAATATACAAAACACATTTATTGAAGAAACATGGAATAGAATTACAAATCTCAATTACCCCAGAAACTGAACAATTTCACTCACTGATACCCGTGTTAATAAAATCATTCAATCCCAGAACAATTCGATTGCAAAACACAGTTCATAAAAAAGGGAAGCGGTGATTACCAGCTGCGTGCTATTTTTGGGGAAAGCAAAGTCGAGTGATCAGTTCGATCTTGCTTCTAAATCCAAATTAAAGAAACAGGCTGGCCACGAGGAATCCGGCGGCCCGATGACTATTCCCCCCTCTCGCTAAAATACATAAAAAATATAAATCCCTCTCACCTATTTCTCCTATAAAGTTGTCCAGTCCAATTTTTGGGAGTAAATCCAAGTTAATTTCAGTCCAGCGATCCTGCGTCTCACACAAAGATCTTCGGGACTTTGGAAAAAATCTTGAAACTCCTCCGGGCCTCTTCACGTATAAGCGCTCTTTTGGGGAAAAAAGCCCTGAAGCTACTCCAGCAGGACCTTTTATAGACCTCTCCGTCTCCCCCCCTCCCCTTTCTTTTCTCCTGTACTTTCCCTATAGGGTAAGACTGCCCAGTTCTCCCACGCGTATAGAAGGGACTGGCCAGCATTCCCACGCCTATGGACTGGCCAGTTTTTCCCCCGCCCATAGAGGGAACTGGACAGCCCCTCCCACGCTTTGTTTTCTGTGACCTTTAGCAGCTGTTTCCGCCCTGACCACGCAGTACTTTCCACCAAATGCACAGCTAGTGGTAAAACCTTTCACTTCCCCTTTTCACCTTTGACCTACTTTCTGTTACATGAATTGATCGAATTGACAAATAATATTGCTTTAAAGCGGTTACAGAGTACATTTTTAGCCAAGCAAAAAAATCAAAAAATTAAAATCACATAATAAACATTTCATTTGTGCTTCTCCAAACAATTTATGTCACGCCACTATTCTCAGTGACGGGTCCCTTGATCGAATTGACAAATAATATTGCTTAAAGCGGTTACAGAGTACATTTTTAGCCAAGCAAAAAAATCAAAAAATTAAAATCACATAATAAACATTTCATTTGTGCTTCTCCAAACAATTTATGTCACGCCACTATTCTCAGTGACGGGTCCCTTGATCGAATTAACAAATAATATTGCTTAAAGCGGTTACAGAGTACATTTTTAGCCAAGCAAAAAAATCAAAAAATTAAAATCACAATAAACATTTCATTTGTGCTTCTCCAAACAATTTATGTCACGCCACTATTCTCAGTGACGGGTCCCTTGATCGAATTGACAAATAATATTGCTTAAAGCGGTTACAGAGTACATTTTTAGCCAAGCAAAGAAATCAAAAAATAAAAAACACATAATAAAAATTTCATTTGTGCCTCCATGCGTGACTTACACTCTGACACCGTGTTCCTCTTTTCTATTTTAACTGGTCTGGCTTATTCTGGCCCCTCTTTTGGTCTCATGTTTTGGTCTGGCGCCATCTTTTGGACAAATTTGGAATTTCAGCCCTGTCAATTTATCCCGGTGAACAATCCATATTCTACCATTTGGACCATCTCTACCCCCATGTTACATGACAAGAGATAGCAGTTGTAATTAGTCTGTTAATTAGGGATCGGAGACAAGGGATGCAACAACATCCACACAAGGTCAAAATGGCAGAGAAAACGGCTATGGAGATGTCATGTAACATGGGGGTAGAGATGGTGCAAATGGTAGAATATGGATTGTTCACAGGAATAAATTGGCAGAGCTGAAATTCCAAATTTGTCCAAAAGATGGCGCCAGACCAAAACGTGAGACCAAAAGAGGGGCCAGAATAAGCTGAACCGGTTAAAATAGATATAAAAAAGGAACACGGTGTCAGAGTGTGAGTCACGCATGGAAGCACAAATGTGATTTTTATTTATTTTTTTATTTCCTTGCTTGGCTAAAAATTTATTCTGTAACCGCTTTAAGCAATATTATTTGTCAATTCGATCAAGAGACCCGTCACTATGAGAATAGGGGCGTGACATAAATTGTTTGGAGAAGCACAAATGTGATTTTTATTTTTTTATTTCTTTGCTTGGCTAAAAATGTATTCTGTAACCGCTTTAAGCAATATTATTTGTCAATTCGATCAAGAAACCCGTCACTATGAGAATAGTGGCGTGACTTAAATTGTTTAGAAAAGTAGGTCAAGGGTTTGGATTTTTATTTCAGAGTTGATTGAAGCATAACTTTAAAAAGTTATTTTCATGTAACAGAAAGAGAAGAAAAGGGGAAGTGAAAGGTTTTACCACTAGCTGTGCATTTGGTGGAAAGTACTGCGTGGTCAGGGCGGAAACAGCTGCTGAAGGCCACAGATAACCAAGCGTGGGGAAACTGGCCAGTTCCCTCTATGGGCGTGGGAAAACTGGCCAGTTCCCTCTATAGGCGTGAGAAAGCTTGCCAGTCCCTTCTATAGGCGTGGGAAAACTGGGCAGTCTTACCCTATAGGGAAAGTACAGGAGAAAAGAAAGGGGAGGGGGGGGACGGAGAGGTCTATAAAAGGTCCTGCAGGAGCAGCTTCAGGGCTTTTTCCCCCAAAAGAGCGCTCATACGTAAAGAGGCCCGGAGGAGTTTCAAGATTTTTTTTCCAAAGTCCCAAAGATCTTTGTGTGAGACGCAGGATCGCTGGACTGAAATTAACTTGGATTTACTCCCAAAAATTGGACTGGACAACTTTAAACGAGGAATTAGGTGAGGATGACCGTTTTTATGTATTTTAGCGAGAGGGGGGAATAGTCATCGGGCCGCCGGCTTCCTCGTGGCCAGCCTGTTTCTCTAATTTGGATTTTAGAAGCAAGATCGAACTGATCACTCGACTTTGCTTCCACCAAAAATAGCACGCAGCTGGTATTTACCTCTTCCCTTTTTTATGAACTGTGTTTTGCAATCGAATTGTTCTGGGATTGAATGATTTTATTAACACGGGTATCAGTGAGTGAAATTGTTCAGTTTCTGGAGTAATTGAGATTTGTAATTCTATTCCATGTTTCTACAATAAATGTGTTTTGTATATTACTTACTTCGTTGTGCGCGGATTTGTACTGAATATGCTCAGGCCCGCTTCCCCTTTTAGACGGGCCGCGTAAAAAGGAACTCCGAACAAGTTAGAGACTTAAATAACTTCCGTAGTTATCTGAGCCACAAGTGAATTTCGATCCGTTCGAAAGTTGTTTCGTCTGAATAAATTAAAGGAAGTGTTTAAATCAGATTATTGGTTTTGTGTAGAACGGAAAGTTATTTAACTATTTGAAAGGCTCAGGCCCGCTTCCCCTTTTAGACGGGCCGCGTAAAAAGTAACTCCGAGCAAGTTAGAGGATTAAATAACTTTCGGAAGAGTGGATTTCGTTAAAAGTAAATTCGGTTGAAAATTCATTTTTTTTTTTAAAATAACATAACGACGACGGTTAAAATAAATCATTGGAGTTGGAGGAGGATAAAAGTATTTGGATTGTCCGTCGGGCGCGGCCCAGTTCCTAAATTTGTCGGACCGCGTCAAAAAGTTAAACGGGACACGATCAAAAAATAGACTTGCCTTCTAAAGTAATTATTGGGCAAATCTAAATAGAGCACGACATTTTTATCCGGTTTAAGAAAGTTGTTATTCTTTTTAAAGCAATTAAGAGGGGTGAAGAACTCCGACGGTTAAGTGCTAGATCTACGTGTACGAAGTTAGAATTAATCATATAAAGTGCATTAATTTTCTTCTTAAATGCTATTATTGTCACACTTTTATTAATTCGATTCTCTTTCGAATAAAAAAGTTGGTCGGCTCGCTGCATGAGCGACCAAGTGGAACGGACCCGTATCAACATTTACTTCGGCAAAACTAGTGCTTGGGTGCGCTATACAAACGAATCCCTGAGGTCTTAACAAAGACATCTAAAAAATATCCGTAACGAATAAGAACTTCAAACATTAGCGGGGAGCCATCAATACGATGCGGTCACTTCGAAGTCCTGCCTCGAATTGAGTTACTCGGCACGAGCTTCGGGTGACTTGAGAGGGATTGGCGTCGTACAGAAATTAGATTGATTCCGGTGGAGTTAATTTAACTCGGGTGGTTAGATTACGGACGACTCTCCGAACCCGGCTAAAACAAACCCGTTACCGGGAAGCCGGGGGCACCTTAATCCGAGAGGTGCGTTTGACATTTTGGCGCCCAACGAGTAGGAGGGGGGTTGTGATTAAAAGTTTAGAAAAAAAATAAAAATAAGACAATAGAAGAACATTTATTTTTTTGTTTTGCTCACAGCTCCAAAACGAACCTGTGTGGAGTTTTTCAGTTTTTTCTTCCCAGAAACTGTCTTAATTCCGCTCACTGATACAAATAAATGTCAGAACGGCCTTGAGTGACATAAGTACAGTCTCTTTAAGGAATAGAGTTTCCTAGAAAAGAACCTTGATAGCACGGGAGGATTAGAACTGTATTGTGTCATGGTAAACGGTGACCGTCACCCCTCAGCACATTACTTTAAGCATGAGTAAGGAGGAGATCCTTCACAGCTTGTACTTGTATGGGGTGCTGAAAGTAATGTTTGTAGTATACGCAGAGTATGCGGCAGAACTTGCAAAGTTCTGCCGCATACTCTGCGAAAGAGGGGCCGGTACATGGGCACGGATATTGGGTATAAATAAAGAAGATGAACCAGTCGACGAGGAGCCTGCAAATGTTTTAGATTTCATGCCAAAACCAAGGCCAAAGAGAAGGCAACCAATTAGGAGACCGACTGAAGACAGGCCTTTTTATTTTGAAAGATAAAAAGAGAAGACTTGTCTCCCCTCTTCCTTTTCCTTTTTCTTTCTCAATTTAACTTTATAATAAACCTTCATTTCTCCCTTGCAAGATTTCGTTGTTCCTGGACACATTGTGTGGATTACAATTTTTTTTTGTTGTTGTTCCCGGACACCTGTGTGGATTACAAATTTTTTTGTTCCCGAACACCTGTGTGGATTACAATTTTTTTGTTCCCGGACACTTGTGTGGATTACAAATTTTTTGTTCCCGGACACCTGTGTGGATTACAAATTTTTTGTTCCCGGACACCTGTGTGGATTACAATTTTTTTTCCCGGACACCTGTGTGGATTACAAATTCTCTTGTTCCCGGACACCTGTGTGGATTACAAATTTTTTGTTCCCGGACACTTGTGTGGATTACAAATTTTTTGTTCCCGGACACCTGTGTGGATTACAATTTTTTTTTTTTTTGTTGTTCCCGGACACCTGTGTGGATTACAAATTTTTTGTTCCCGGACACCTGTGTGGATTACAAATTTTTTTCCCGGACACCTGTGTGGATTACAAATTCTCTTGTTCCCGGACACCTGTGTGGATTACAATTTTTTTGTTCCCGGATGTTAGAGATTTGCTCACTCCAACTTATTTTGCAAGAACCAAACAGGAGACAAGCAAGTTCTTTTAGACACCTGCAGGTGGAGAGTCCATTCGTCGCTGTCTGAACAGCGATTATCGAATGAAGTCTGAAAAGTCTCCTTCCTGCAAGGGCATATTTATTAGGAGGAATAGAGTGGGGGTGAGAGTGGACAGGTTTGGTGAACCCCCGGCCTCTGGTAAGATCAGAGCAGGGGGTGTTTTACGATGTTGTGGGAAACAGAACAACTTTGATTGCTTCCTCTGCAGCTGGTCACTCAAGCAGAGGAAGCAACCACTTTACTTTACTACGTTGTGAGAGCAAGACAAGATTGGTTAATCATTATAGTCTACATTCCAACATAATCCTACGATAAAGATAACCTGGAAAACCCTAACACCGGACACCTGTGTGGATTACAAATTTTTTGTTCCCGGACACCTGTGTGGATTACAAATTTTTTGTTCCCGAACACCTGTGTGGATTACAAATTTTTTGTTCCCGGACACTTGTGTGGATTACAATTTTTTTGTTCCCGGACACCTGTGTGGATTACAATTTTTTTTTTTTTTGTTCCCGGACACCTGTGTGGATTACAAATTTTTTGTTCCCGGACACCTGTGTGGATTACAATTTTTTTTCCCGGACACCTGTGTGGATTACAAATTCTCTTGTTCCCGGACACCTGTGTGGATTACAAATTTTTTGTTCCCGGACACCTATGTGGATTACAAATTTTTTGTTCCCGGACACCTGTGTGGATTACAAATTTTTTGTTCCCGGACACCTGTGTGGATTACAAATTCTCTTGTTCCCGGACACCTGTGTGGATTACAAAGATTTTTGTTCCCGGACGCATCAGAGGATTACAGATTTTTGACCGCTGAACTCACAAAAGGATTTTTCTTCTTTCTGCCCTTTTCTCTTTTTTTTTTTTTTTTCCTGCTGTTGAAGACTACAATAAAGGCTGACCAGGAGTAGTAACTGTACTTACTCTCCAGGCAGAAGAAAAACAGCCAAGATAATTCTTCTAAGGCTTGTATGGTACATGATTCTTAACTGTTGGAGACCTTCTGTGACTTACAGGTTCCCAAGAATTGAAAGGCTGAGTGGCTTCGGGCTGATGATTAGTCGTCATTTCCTGTTCGCTACAATAACGTTTGAATTAGAATTTGCAATTGAATGTACCCTTGTTAGAATTTCCTGTCAGTAGAAAACCTGGTGGGGAAAAAAGAAAAAGAAAAAGAAGTGCATCCCGCCGTTGAGAGCATCAATAAGCGAGGCAAAAGTTCTCATATTGGTGTTCTGAGTAGAGGCGACGCAAAGGGTGCCGCTGAGTAACTAAGAGCTGAATCGACCCTGTTCCGAGTGCACACGGAAAGGCTTCGAAAGGAGACAGCTCGACCCTACAACTAGAGAAACTGCTATTCATTGAAAAGATGGCTAGCGGTGGAAGGAGATCGGATCCCGAACCTGGAAATCCTATGAAAGGAACCGGAAAGGAGGGGTCTAATCCAGACTCTCCAAGACGACATGAAGAACCAGCATGTGTAATATTGTATGGAGGAGGCTTAGAGAAGTGGCCTCAGAAATGGACTGAGTACATAGTGGGATCAAACCCGTCGATAGAGGCGGGATGCCTCTCGACGCGGATGAAAGAAGCCATCGAAAGGGATGGAAGATTTTTTGCCGAGCAACCAGGAGAAGATGGACTATCAATAATAGTGTCAGCCCACCCTGAAAGGGGCTACACTCGAAGAGAAGCACCTGACTGGTGTGAATGGGGGGCAAAAATGGTGGAGGAATGTAATATGAGAAAATTAATAAGCACAAGTACAGATTTGGACTCAATAGTGAAAATGCTGACCAACGAAGCTGGCATCGAGAGCGAGCTTGCAACCCCATTACCTGGAGAAGTGAAGGCAGTGCCTCGCTATTACGAGTGCCTGCAGCACCTGGCGAAGATGAGAAGTATTTTGGAGAAAAAGACTGATCAACCGGTATTCTCCAGTGAAGAAGAAGAGGAAGTGCCTAACGGAGAAGAAGGACTGGGCACTAGCAAGGACACAGAGGAGGTGTGGGAGGCCAAGGACACCAGGCGCGGAGGCGCCCTTGCACCGAAGCTTAATCTCCTCTTTAGAAAAGACCCCCTACCGTCTTTGCCGGAAGAATCAACCAAGAAAGTGATTGTGGGTAATGGAGTGTGGATGTGCCAGTTTGTCGGAGATATTTGGTCACTGACAGGAGACGCCCTCATTGTTTTCACCAACGACAAATTCCGTGCATGGAACCAGACCTTTGATTCACGACTGAGATTGATGGCCGGTGAAAAATATATTGAGGACCTACAGGATGCAAGACGACAAATGGAGCATGACCCGGAGGATCTTACTTTCATCTTCACAAGTGGGGGAAGATCAAAATACCACATGATAATACATGCCGTCGTGCAAAAGTGGAGGGCAGACTTGGACCAGCAGGACTATCTGAAGATGATGACAAGAATTCTGGAGAAAGCGGTGGATGCTGCCATCGAAAGAGGAGCCAGAAGAATAGTTACGGAAGTGAATGGCGTCAGATCTGGACGGATGTCATGGAAAATTGCAGAAACAGCAATTGCAGGGGCTTATAAGCTGCAGATAGCCACCCCGATCACAGCAGTGGAAGGGCTGGAGTTTGTGTTGGCAATATCAGCCTCTCAAAGAAGAGAGAGGGAATTAGTAGCTCTGGAAGCCACATATGACCAAGCGCTACTGGTGGCTCGGAAAGAGCAGAATATGGAACAGCAAACACAACAGAAGTTGACAGTCCTGCCCCATCCATCGGTCAAAGCAATTCGAACAGAAGAGGAAAAAGTGGCAGCCTCAAGTTCTACTCCAGTATTGCAAGTGAGGACCGTACGGTCAAGGACACCATCCCCAACAACAGGGGATGAGGACGAGACCGTGGCCAACGAAATCAACCCAGAGATAACCAAACCAGGGGGGCCGGATCCGGCACCAACCGAGGTCCCGGCTCCAGGGAAACCACCTCAGGAAAGAGGGAGAAGAATTGAAAGGGAGAGGAGAGTGGTTTTAAAATCAAACCGAGAAGTGGCTGGTACCTCTTACCGAGCACGCCTGACGTCTACTCCCAAAATTAGACCCTCCACAGTTCAGGGCCCACGTCAACAAATAGAATCAAGGAACACCGAAGTTGGGGCCACTGAACATGCTCATACATCCAACGAGGAAGAGGGTGATAATGATGAAGAGGGAGAAGACAGGGAGGCGGCCACCTCAAGTGATGACGTGGTTTCCGAAGAGGAAAATCAGGCTTCGGTGATGTCGGCAGTGGTCCCTCCTGATCTTAATGACCCCCCACCGAGAGTTGTGCTAGGAGCAACCCGGAAAGGAGCCAAGAAGCAACAGCCAGTGCTAAGCATCTTCCGGGCTTCGGAAAGGCTGGCAAGGGAAGTTCAATTAGGATGGGTGGAAACCAAGGATGGAAGGAAAACTTACATCCCAGAAGTCAGACAGAAAGAATACCCTTTCCCGCCAGCCTGGTGGGAAAAAATAGAAAGAAATATAGATATCCCGGTGAAACTAACTTACAGGGAGGCAATGAATGTGTTAAACACACCAGCCTACCACACCCTGGTAAGTTACACAGATTTGACAAAAAATTTTAGGGAAGGCTTTGTGACCGTAATGTATGACGTATTGTTGCGGAGGATGAAGCAGGGTGTGTATGATGCCGCTCAAGCAGAACTGAGAGCGTGTGAAGATTTGGACACACACACTGTTAATCCCGCAATGTCCACACAAACCAACATAATTGGAAACTTCACCCAACAAGCTCAGCCGAGCACCACGCAACTGGGAGCGACTTATCTGGAAAATACAGGGATGCCCGGAAATGACCTGGAAAGAGAGACACGAGCCTTTAAAACTCTAAAAGGAATGGTACGCGTAAAGTACCAAAAGGAAAGCATCAAAGAATATTTATTGGCAACCTGGCTGGTAATCAAAGACAGTCCGGGCGAATAGTTGTCAAAGAAGTTGTGGCTGCAATATATTACAGCCGAGCCCATTGGAAGGGATGAGACAGCCCAGGATGCCTACCAGAGGTGGGTGGATGATGAAGAAGATGACGAAGATGCACATATAACCAGAGCTAAAGAAGCATTAAAGCAGGGTCTCACCTTGCTGAATGTGTGGCATAAGTTGAAGCAAGTGATAAGCCCGAACAGATACGTGCGAGTATTGAGAGCAGTTACCGAGGACAAGGACACCACTTTTGTGAAGCTGGGTGCGGAGGCAACTCTGGCACGAATCGAAGAATCCATAAAGAAATGGGACAGAGTAACAAAACACTACATGGAGAGACAAAAGCCGAATCCATCGGGCAGCACTCGCACTCGCACAGAAGATACACAAGCAGGTCGGAAACCACCACCACGACCAACTTATGAGAAGGGGCAAAAATCTAATGAAAATAAGAGACAAAACACCCAAGATAATCCCAAACCACTTTATGGCAAAGTGAATTCAACTGGTTATGTGGCAAAAGATGTGTATGACAAAATGTCACCAGAAGAAAGAAAGGCCCTGGCAGAGGCTCGCAAGGCTGCGGCCCCTGCTGGGCCCAGAAAATAAGTAAAAAGGTGTCACGTGCTGGTGCCACCTGCGACGGGACCACGCCCCCCTGTCAGTGGGATCACCGTCACCTGCCACGGGTTCATGGACAGCGCTATATCAGCGCTGCCAGCGCAGACCCGAGTGCCAGTCTGTCCCTTGATGCTGCTTCGCTCATCATTCCCGGAGAGAATTGACTCACTTGACTACTCGAAACCCTCGCAGAATCGTTGTCCTCTCCAGCCCGATCGCCGCTCCAGCGCCAGCTGTTCCCATCATCCCCTTCAAATAAAGTCCGTCGTTACGCACTTGGCTGTACTGTCCGATCCTTAACAGTACAGACTGGCCAACACGATGCAGTCAGCGAACGACGAGACGGCATTGGGCCGACTGGAGCGAGCCGAGACCGCCATCAGCAGCCTGTCCGCCGACATCCGGAACCTGATCGAGGTTGGTCAGCAACAACAGCTGCAGCAGCAGGAGATGGCCCAAGCCCTCCAGAGACTGTCGGTGGCTGCGTCCCCGGCTGTCACGGCACCCCCGCACCGCCCGTCTGCCGAGGCCAGGAGGCTCGTGGACGTCCCGGAGCCCCGCCTCGGCAACATTGAAAAGTTCAACGGCGATCCCAAGCACGTGAGGGCGTTTGTGACCAACTGTCGCATAATGTTCAGCCTCCAGCCCGTCACGTTTGCGTCAGAATCAGCCAAGGTCGGTTTCGTTCTAACCCACCTCACGGGCGAGGCGCGGCTATGGGGTTTGGCAGAGTATGAACGGATGGCCCCGGCATGCGATTCCTTCGACGCCTTCGCAGAGGAATTGCTCTTCCTGTTCGACCTGGGATCCGCCGCCGAAGACGCCGCCGAGGAACTGGCGACGCTGCGTCAGGGTAGCCGATCGGTCGCGGAGTACGCCCTTAAATTCCAGACGTTGGCCGGCAGCAGCGGATGGAACGCGCCAGCGCTCGTCAGCACGTTCCTAAACGGCCTCGCGGATTATATGAAGGACGAACTGGTGTCGTACGATCGCCCGCGAACCCTGAGGGGCGCGATGGACTTGGCGGCCCGATCTAACCCGGAATCCGCGTGGCCACATTCCTCCGTCTGCTGGGGACCCGCCCACCACTCCACCCGCCGAGCCCATGGATCTGGGAGGGGCTCGGGTCTCCTCGGAGGAGCACCGTCGACGCCTCTCGCTGGGCTTGTGTTTTTACTGTGGGGAGGGGGGGCCATCGGGTGGCGGGGTGCCCGCTAAAAGGCCGGAGCTCACGCGGCGTCGGGGGATCCGCGTGAGCTCGACCAGCACCGGCTCTCCCAGTCCCAGCACGCTCACGCTGCAGGCACGTGTCCAGCTTGCGGGGGGCGACCAGAACGTGGCAGCCTTGGTGGATTCCGGCGCGGAGGGGAACATCATGGACATTAGCCTGGCGCGTCGGTGGGGTGTCGGCTTCCTCCCTCTGAGCCCGCCCATTCCCGCGCGTGCCATTGATGGCCGCCTGATTGGCGAGGTGGCGTTCGTGACAGAACCGGTTAAGGTACTGCTCTCCGGCAATCACCACGAGACCATCCAGTTTTTTCTTCTTTCCCTCCCAGGACAGCAGCTCATCCTGGGGCACCCTTGGTTGCGGCAGCACAACCCGGTGCTGGACTGGGAGGTGGGGGTTGTACGGCAGTGGAGCGAACGCTGCCATCGAGTGTGCCTGAAGGCGGCCACCAGCCCACTCGGCAGAGCCCCGCCCAGGTACAGTCCCGACATCTCCAATGTCCCAGCAGTTTATCACGAACTCAAGGAGGTTTTTAGTAAAGCCAGGGCCGCTTCTCTTCCTCCACACCGGTCCTACGATTGCGCCATCGACCTGTTGCCCGGCACCTTCCCTCCCAAGGGGCGCGTCTACTCCCTGTCCGCTCCTGAGCGCCGGGCTATGGAGGAGTACATCCGGGAGTCCCTGGCAGCCGGCATCATACGGCCGTCCTCTTCACCTGCGGGAGCGGGGTTTTTCTTCGTGAAGAAGAAGGAGGGCACGCTCCGTCCGTGTATCGACTACCGGGGAATAAACGCAATCACCGTAAAGAACCGATACCCTCTGCCTCTTCTTTCTTCCGCCTTTGAGAGCCTTCAGGGTGCCACCATCTTCACCAAGCTGGATCTTCGCAACGCCTACCACCTGATCCGCATCCGGGAGGGAGACGAGTGGAAGACGGCTTTCAACACCCCGAGCGGACACTACGAGTACTTGGTGGTTCCGTTTGGGCTCACCAACGCCCCAGCAGTTTTCCAGTCCCTGATAAACGACGTGTTACGAGACATGCTGGACAAATTTGTGTTCGTTTATTTGGACGACATCCTCATCTTCTCCCGCTCGCTTCCTGAGCACATCAAGCATGTTTGGGCGGTGCTGCGACGCCTCCTAGAGAATTCGCTCTACGTGAACGCAGAGAAGTGCGAGTTCCACGCCTCCTCTGTCAAATTCCTCGGCTACGTGGTGCGTGAGGGATCCATCGAAATGGACCCTGGGAAGGTGGAGGCGGTCACGTCATGGCCTGTTCCCGAGACACGCAAGCGGCTGCAACAATTCTTAGGTTTCGCGAACTTTTAGCGACGTTTTATCCGTGGATACAGCACGGTGGCCGCGCCACTCACCGCCCTTACCAGCCCCGCCTCCCCATACAAATGGACAGAACGGGGGGAACAGGCATTTCAGGAGCTTAAGAGGAGGTTCACATCCGCTCCCATCCTCAGAGTTCCCGATCCCGACAGACAGTTCGTGGTCGAAGTGGACGCCTCGGACGTGGGTGTCGAGGCGGTGTTGTCTCAACGTAGCCGCCAAGACGATCGTCTCCATCCGTGTGCCTTCTTTTCTCGCCGTTTGTCAGCCTCAGAAAGGAAGTATGACATCGGTAATCGTGAGCTGCTCGCCGTCAAGTTGGCTTTGGAGGAGTGGCGACATTGGCTGGAGGGCGCCACCACTCCATTCATTGTCTGGACCGACCACCGCAACTTGGAGTATCTGAGATCGGCCAAGAGACTGAACGCGAGACAAGCACGGTGGGCTCTGTTCTTTGACCGGTTTGAGTTCTCTCTTTCCTACAGACCGGGTTCCCGTAACGCGAAGGCGGACGCCCTGTCGCGTTTGTTTCCTGGTGGGGAGGAGGGACAGGGTCTGCCTCCCACTATCCTCCCGAGCTCGGTTCGGGTGGCGGCTCTTACATGGGAGATCGAACGCCAAGTGGAAGCCGCATCACGCGATCAACCCGGCCCTAGCAACTGCCCGGAGGGTCGCCTGTTCGTCCCTGAAGGCCTGCGATCGGCCGTGCTGCAATGGGCGCACGACTCACGCCTGGCCTGTCATCCCGGCGCTGCACGCACGAGGTACGTGGTGGCACAGCGTTTCTGGTGGCCCACCTGGCAAGTGGACACCAGCGACTACGTCAGAGCCTGCTCAATCTGTAACCGCTACAAGACGCCTACTCGTCCTCCGGCCGGGCTGCTTCAACCCTTGCCGGTTCCCCAGCGTCCCTGGTCTCACCTGTCGATCGACTTTGTCACGGGCCTCCCCCCCTCAGAGGGAAACACGGTGGTCCTCACGGTGGTAGACCGTTTTAGCAAGATGACGCATTTCATCCCTCTGCCTAGGCTCCCATCTGCAAAGCAGACAGCGTCCATCATGGTGCGGGAGGTGTTTCGTCACCACGGTCTCCCACGAGACATCGTGTCAGACCGAGGACCTTAATTCGCCTCCACCTTCTGGACGGAGTTCTGCCGACTCCTCGGCGCCACGGCCAGCCTCTCCTCGGGGTTTCACCCTCAGTCCAACGGTCAAGCGGAGCGCCTGAACCAGGAACTGGGCAGGTCTCTCCGATGCATGGCCGCCGGAGACCAGCGCGGGTGGGTACAACAGCTTCCCTGGGTAGAGTACGCTCACAATTCCCTTCCCAGCTCGGCCACGGGACTTTCGCCTTTCCACTGCGTCTTCGGGTACCAGCCACCCTTGTTCGCCCACCAGGAGCGTGGTGCGGCGTGCCCGTCGGCCCGGGCTTGTGTCCGCCGTTGTCATCGTGCCTGGGCGAGGGGCCGGGCCACTCTTCTCCGCTCTGTTTCAGGCTACGCCCGCCAGGCGAACAAGCACCGGACGCCGGATCCGGAGTACAGAGTGGGGCAGCGTGTGTGGCTCTCGACGCGGGATTTGCCGCTGCGAGCGGGATCCCGCAAACTGGCGCCCCGCTTTGTTGGACCGTTCCCTATCCAGAGGGTGATTGGCCCGGCCGCAGTCCGTCTGCTCCTTCCAGCCTCCATGAAGGTTCATCCCACGTTCCACGTGTCCCGTGTGCGGCCCATCCATGAAAGCGCGTTGGCGCCGGCGCCCGTTCCGCCGCCGCCGCCCCAGCTCGTCGATGGGGGCCCGGCTTACGCTGTCCGCTCCCTGCTCCGATCGCGGCGGCGTGGTCGGGGCCTACAATACCTCGTGGACTGGGAGGGTTATGACGACGCGCACCGCTCCTGGATTCCGAGCCGCTGGATACTCGACCGTTCGCTCATCACGGAGTTCCATCGCTGTCATCCGGACCAACCGGGTCCTCGGCGCGGGCGCACGAGGAGGGACGGGGGGGACCAGGGGTGAGGGTCCAGGGTGGTCTTGCCCACTGGTACCGGGGTCTTCTGCCCCCGCGCCCGTCGATCCTGCGTCTGGCGAGGTGTCGGACGTTTCAGCGGTGTGCTGACCCCTCCACCTGGCCACCCGGGGTAGTGCCTTCCTTTTAGTTTTTTTTTTGTTTTGTTATTTTCGGTTCCTGGGGACGTCGGGAGCCGTCCCTTGTGGGGGGGGTTCTGTCACGTGCTGGTGCCACCTGCGACGGGACCACGCCCCCCTGTCAGTGGGATCACCGTCACCTGCCACGGGTTCATGGACAGCGCTATATCAGCGCTGCCAGCGCAGACCCGAGTGCCAGTCTGTCCCTTGATGCTGCTTCGCTCATCATTCCCGGAGAGAATTGACTCACTTGACTACTCGAAACCCTCGCAGAATCGTTGTCCTCTCCAGCCCGATCGCCGCTCCAGCGCCAGCTGTTCCCATCATCCCCTTCAAATAAAGTCCGTCGTTACGCACTTGGCTGTACTGTCCGATCCTTAACAAAAGGAGGCGCGGGTCACCCTGTCGGGCGTGTACAGAGAGGGAGACAATCTCTACACTGATATTGATGGAGCTCCGTATTTAGTAGATACCGGAGCCGAGGTGTCGATGACCCGCAAAGCCTTGAAAGTGATAGGACACCTAACTGTTATGATGGCAGATGGATCAGTGACCAGCATGCCGATTGGAGTCTGGAAAAGAATCGTTTGGGTGAAAGGGCCCCGCAATTTACTGACATTGAGAGACGCCGAAGATCTGACAAAACCAGCACATCAGCGTCAGCCAGTAAAAGCAAGATTGGAAAACATCAAAGCAAAAACAGTCCGAGTGGGTCCAACTAAAACCATGCCACTGAATGAACGGTACAAACCTGTGGATGTGGATTCCGTCCGGATCCAATTGGTCCAAAACAGCGACCTGTCTCCAGATGGGAAGCAGAAACTGACCGCTATATTGGAGAAGGCAACTGTGGCGCATTTCAAGAACGACTGTGGTGACCTTGGATCAAAATACATCCACACAATTGAAGGAGGAGTGCATCCACCGGTGAGACAATATCCCTTGAATCCCGAGGCAGTGGCTGAAATGGAAACAATCGTGAAGGAACTTCTACAGCTTGGCATCATTCGGGAAGAATCAAATCCAGTGACCAACAGCCCAATTCAGGCAGTGAAAAAACCAGAGGCGTCTGGGGGAGGATGGAGGCCAGTTATAAACTTTAAAGCTCTTAACCGCCGGACGGTGGCTAATCGAGCGAGCCTCATGAATCCCCAGGCATCCCTAAAGACTCTAAGAGTGAAGAAATACAAATCATGCATTGATTTAGCAAACGGGTTCTTTTCACTACGACTGGCCAAAACATCACAAGGAAAAACAGCATTCACGCACAAAGGGAAATCATACGTGTGGCAAAGATTGCCACAAGGATACAAAAACTCCCCAAATGTGTTTCAATCAGCGGTTTTACAAGTTCTGAGTGGTTTGGATGTTACGGTGTACATCGATGATGTGTTTGTTTCAAATGACGAAGAGGAGGAACATTTGGACTTGCTGCAGAAAGTGGTGGAACGAGTCTCCGCTGCCGGTCTCAAGCTGAATCTCAAGAAATGCCAACTAGCCCGATTCTAAGTGGATTACTTGGGATTCCAAGTGACTGAGAACTTAGGAATCTCAGAAGGATTTCGACAGAAAATCGAACAGATCTCGCCCCCGAGATCAGAAACAGAGTTGCAGCGAATACTTGGACTGTGCAATTATGTGCGGGATCATGTTCCTCACTATCAGAAGCATGCAAGGCCACTGTACGGCCGCTTGAAGAAAACTCCGGAGGGCCAAAAACCAACCAAGTGGCAGTGGTCAGACAGTGACAATCAGAACTTGAATAATTTGAAACAGGCCGTCCGAGAAGCCGTGCGGCTTGAGCCACGAAGTTTGACAGTAAGACTGGTCGCAAAGGTGCAGTGCGAAGAAAATGATGCAATGGTGTCGGTCAGCAACGAAGGTGCCGGTTTGGTGGCCTTGTGGACCTACACCCTGTCCAGCGTCGAGAAAAAATTCCCCCAGGAGGAGAAAGAACTTGCAGTGTTGGTAAGGTACTGGAGTAATTTAAAAGACCTGGCCCAAGGACAAGGTATCAAAGTCCAGACGGGAAGTAACGTGCATCGTTTTCTAAGAAAGACTACAATCGAGCGCACTAAAGCGACCAACATTCGATGGGGCAGATGGGAAGACATCCTACTGGACCCCGACTTGGAAATTGGACCAACTACAACCTCCACAAAGAAGCCGATACTCAAAAAGAGTATGGATGAAGAGAAGCCCTACGAATGGACTCTATACACCGATGGGTCAAAAAAGGAAGGAGAGCAGAATGCCCACTGGGGTTTTATTCTGAAGCAAAATGGAGTGGAGCGTTGCCGCCGCAAAGGAAAGACACCCGGCAGCGCGCAAGCAGGAGAGGCCACGGCAGTGCTGGAAGGACTGTTAGAAGCGGAAAAAAGTCACGCTGGACGCGTAAGACTTATAACTGACAGTCATTATTGCGCGCAAGCTCTCAAATTCGACCTAGCCATTTGGGAAGAGAATGGCTTTGAGGGCGCGAAAGGAAAACTAGTGGCCCACTATGAAGTTTGGAAAAAGATAGCCGAGTTACGGCTAAATTTGAGTCTGGATGTGGTTCACCAGAAATCTCATGTGAAGGAAGGAGCTCATTGGAGAGGTAATAACGAAGTTGATCGATACGTCCAGGAAAGAAGAATAATAGTTGTAGGAGCAGAAAAATGGGACAAAACCCCACGCGGAAAAGTGGTCCCAGATGAGAGCGTGAGGCAAGTCGTGTCGGCAGTGCATGAAGCACTAGGCCACGCGGGTCCACTGCCTACGCGAAAAAAGTTAGAGATGCTGGAACTCTGGGTCCCTGACCGGACGATTCGTGCGGTCCTGCGGGATTGTAATCCGTGCAACAAATACAACGCAGGGCGAAGAGGACGATGCACGGATGGATTGACGATTAGGAGTACTGTGCCGTGGGGCTCGGTTTGTACGGACGTGGCTGGCCCCATGGGAATAAGTGGCGCAAAGGGTGAGAAATACCTGGTTGTGCTGGTAGACTCGATGTCAGGACACGTCGGGCTGAAAGCAGTGAGAAAAGCCAATGCAAACAGTGTGATCAAGACACTGGAAGATGGGTGCATGTGGCTAGGAATCCCAAAAGAGTTGAGAACAGACAATGGAACACATTTCAAAAACGCCCAGGTGGACGAATGGTGTCGTAGGTGGGGAATAGTCAGAGTCTATTCGCCTCCTTATACACCACAAGCAAATGGGGTGGCAGAAAGAACTATTGGTCTGGTCAAAACCTGGTTGGGAAAAAATGCTAACGGAAAAGAGTGGAGTACTAAACTGCTTGATTTGGTTGCGGACCTGAACGGGAGGAGCAGAAGCAGCCGGCCCTCCCCGTCCGAAGAGCTGAACCAACGACTCTTTGTGTCACAAGAAGTGGGCAGAACCCAAGACGGCTCGTCCCAGAATAAGGAGAAGTGTCGGTTCAGCGTTGGACAGAAGGTGTGGATCAAGTCGAGGGACCTGAACAGCAACACGGCAGTGAAGGCCAAGTACGACTGCTCGGACATCGTTAGTGAAGTTTTGGATAGAAACACAGTACGACTAAAGAAGAAAGGTATCCAAGGAGTTGAACAGCTGAAGCCGTTATCGGCTGACCCGAATCAAGCCAAGAAGTAATTCAAATAACATATGGCAACGGACCACGGAACAATCCCGGCCTTCGTGCGCATGGCCGCACACAAAGGTGCGGTCATCGTAAGAAGAACACTAAATGGGATCCAGACCGGAAGGGCCCTAAATCTGGTGAGATTGGCCAAGCGGGGTTGCACACCCAGTGGACCAGAACATTTTCACTGGACATGGGTCGACGAAGCTTGTGTCATTTGTTTGACACCCAACCTGTTGCCTACTATGTGGTCGGGAGTAGGCTTCATGATGCCATCTGTACTGACCACCGAAGTAAGAGAGCTGGAATTTGCCCAGAGAAATGAGGACAAGCTTCCAGTCAAAGTATTGGATGCCATGGTGTGCCACCAGTGTCGAATTACCATTTTGACACGAATGGTGTTCTTTTCACAATGGGAGATCGGACCAACCATGGATGTACGGGCTGGACAAATTAGCTCGTGCACGTGTGTTCGGGACGGGAGTGAGCGCTCCTCATCGCTTTCTCTCGGCTGACTTTTACACGCACCCAAACGCAGTATATGGATTACACCGACCTATGGAGATGCCCAGCGAGGCCCCTGTGGGGCTTGTCCGGCCTGCGCGTCGGGGAGGAGGACGGTGTGTTGGACATTGGACCCTGGATGGGTCTTACGTCCGGTGCAGAGAGCCATGCGAGGGTTGCATGGGGCGTCGGGATCCAGACGGCAGCCGTGCGTATGGAGGGCCTGGCTACAATGACGATCCTCCCCTCGACTCACCCATCAGCCCCGTACGGCTGATAAGCCCGCTGGATGTGGATGCAGCTCCTTCTGAGTCTGAGGACGACGATGAGGCTCGAGACGGAGGACGCAGGAGCGAGGCTGAAAATGAGGATGCAGATGTCAAGAGTGTGGCCACAGGGGGTTCAACACCACCGGAGCTGAGAGCCCTCGCCGTGGAGAACCACGCTGACGACGACAACGCTGCTGGTCGGTTGTCGCGCCTGATCAACGCCCTCGCAGAGATCGCCCGACAGGGAGACATGGCAGCGGCCTGCCCTACTTCAACGACCGCTGAGGTTGTGAATATCTCAGACGAAGACGACGACATGGCTGTGTCGCTCTTGGGGATCAGGGATAATTTATACCTGTTTTCAATCCAAAGAGGGGGTGTCATGTAACATGGGGGTAGAGATGGTGCAAATGGTAGAATATGGATTGTTCACAGGAATAAATTGGCAGAGCTGAAATTCCAAATTTGTCCAAAAGATGGCGCCAGACCAAAACGTGAGCCCAAAAGAGGGGCCAGAATAAGCTGAACCGGTTAAAATAGATATAAAAAAAGGAACACGGTGTCAGAGTGTGAGTCACGCATGGAAGCACAAATGTGATTTTTATTTTTTTTTTATTTCCTTGCTTGGCTAAAAATTTATTCTGTAACCGCTTTAAGCAATATTATTTGTCAATTCGATCAAGAGACCCGTCACTATGAGAATAGGGGCGTGACATAAATTGTTTGGAGAAGCACAAATGTGATTCTTATTTTTTTATTTCTTTGCTTGGCTAAAAATGTATTCTGTAACCGCTTTAAGCAATATTATTTGTCAATTCGATCAAGAAACCCGTCACTATGAGAATAGTGGCGTGACATAAATTGTTTAGAAAAGTAGGTCAAGGGTTTGGATTTTTATTTCAGAGTTAATTGAAGCGTAACTTTAAAAAGTTATTTTCATGTAACAGAAAGAGAAGAAAAGGGGAAGTGAAAGGTTTTACCACTAGCTGTGCATTTGGTGGAAAGTACTGCGTGGTCAGGGCGGAAACAGCTGCTGAAGGCCACAGATAACCAAGCGTGGGGAAACTGGCCAGTTCCCTCTATGGGCGTGGGAAAACTGGCCAGTTCCCTCTATAGGCGTGAGAAAGCTGGCCAGTCCCTTCTATAGGCGTGGGAAAACTGGGCAGTCTTACCCTATAGGGAAAGTACAGGAGAAAAGAAAGGGGAGGGGGGGGGACGGAGAGGTCTATAAAAGGTCCTGCAGGAGCAGCTTCAGGGCTTTTTCCCCCAAAAGAGCGCTCATACGTGAAGAGGCCCGGAGGAGTTTCAAGATTTTTTTTCCAAAGTCCCAAAGATCTTTGTGTGAGACGCAGGATCGCTGGACTGAAATTAACTTGGATTTACTCCCAAAAATTGGACTGGACAACTTTATAGGAGAAATCGGTGAGGATGACCGTTTTTATGTATTTTAGCGAGAGGGGGGAATAGTCATCGGGCCGCCGGCTTCCTCGTGGCCAGCCTGTTTCTCTAATTTGGATTTTAGAAGCAAGATCGAACTGATCACTCGATTTTGCTTCCACCAAAAATAGCACGCAGCTGGTATTTACCTCTTCCCTTTTTTATGAACTGTGTTTTGCAATCGAATTGTTCTGGGATTGAATGATTTTATTAACACGGGTATCAGTGAGTGAAATTGTTCAGTTTCTGGAGTAATTGAGATTTGTAATTCTATTCCATGTTACTACAATAAATGTGTTTTGTATATTACTTACTTCGTTGTGCGCGGATTTGTACTGAATATGCAACCGAAGGCTCAGGCCCGCTTCCCCTTTTAGACGGGCCGCGTAAAAAGGAACTCCGAACAAGTTAGAGACTTAAATAACTTCCGTAGTTATCTGAGCCACGAGTGAATTTCGATCCGTTCGAAAGTTGTTTCGACTGAATAAATTAAAGGAAGTGTTTAAATCAGATTGAATGATTTTATTAACACGGGTATCAGTGGGTGAAATTGTTCGGTTTCTGGAGTGATTAAGATTTGTAATTCTATTTCATGTTTCTTCAATAAATGTGTTGTGTATATTCATCTACTTTGTTGTGCGCTGATTTGTACTGAATGTACAATCGATGGTTCGGGGTTGATTTGACAATTTGATTAATGTGCGGGGGGTTATTATGGTATAACATAGGACCGTAATAAATAAAAGTAACATCAGACAATTTTAGAGAATTGAATAACTTTCGTAGTTATTTGAGACACGAGTGAATTTCAATCCGTTTGAAAGTTTGCTTCGTCTGAATAAATTAACGGAAGTGTTTGAATCGGATTATTGGTTTGGTGTAGAACTGAAAGTAATGTAATTATTTGAAGGGCGCAGGCCCGTTTCCCCTTTTGACGGGCCGCGTAAAAAGTAACTCCGAACATGTTAGAGAATTAAATAACTTTCGTAGATATTTAAGGGAAGAGTGAATTTCGTCAAAAGTGAATTCGTTTGAAAATTTACTTCCTCTAAATAAAATAACGACGATGGTTAAAATAGATCATTTGAGTTGGTGAAGGATAAAAGTATTTCGATTGTCCGTCGGGCGCGGCCCAGTTCTTAATTTTGTCGGGCCGCGTCAAAAGTTAAACAGGACACGATCGAAAAATAGACTTGCCTTCCAAATTAATTACTGGGCAAATCTAAATAGAGTAAGACATTTTTATTCGTTTTAAGAAAGTTGTTATTCTTTTTAAAGCAATCAAGTGGGGTGAAGCACTCCGACAGTAAAGTGCTAGATCTACATATAAGAAGTTAGAATTAATAACGTAAAGTGCATTAATTTTCTCCTTAAATGCTATTATTGTCACACTTTTATTAATTCGATTCTCTTTCGAATAAACAAGTTGGTCGGCTCGCTGCTTGAGCGACCAAGTAGAACGGACCCATATCAACATTTACTTCGGCAAAACTAGTGCTAGGGTGCGCTATACAAACGAATCCCTGAGGTCTTAACAAAGACATCTAAAAATATCCGTAACATAATAAGAACTTCAAACATTAGCGGGGAGCCATCAATACGATGCGGTCACTTCGAAGTCTTGCCTCAAATTGAGTTACTCGGCTAAGACAAACCCGTTACCGGGAAGCCGGGGGCACCTTATTGAAAGAGGTGCGTTTGACACTACCATCAGCTTTTCTCTGGTCTGAAAGGAGGAGGAGGGAGGCTCCTCCTCCTCCTTTCAGACCAGAGAACACCCGAGGCTGGGTGAGAACGGGGAGGCTGCGACCCGGCCGGGGGTTGCGGGAAGGGGCGCCACCTTGATCTCCTTCTCGGCGTCGTAGTCCCCTCCGCTGGTCTGGGCTAGCAGAGCGTAGGCTCGTTGCAGCGCTTGATATTCTTGCGTCAGCTGGCGGTAGCGAAGCTCCGCCTCCTCATGCACACACCAATGCAACACAGCACTAGTACCAGAATCAGTCAGACCGGCGACAAAGCACCCGCGACGCAAAGACGAGTCCGATTCCAGGCTGAAGAGGAATGTTTGGCGCCAATACGCTGGCAGAAATGGCGGGCTACCTCTTCGGGTTCCGTGTCGGGGGTTCTGTCGGTGTGAAAAGACAAGGACGATCCGTCCGAGTCCACCAACACGTCTTCGTCGTAGCCGTAAAATGTTTCGATGACCTGCGGGCGCGGAAGCAAACATCTCTCTGAACAAACTGAAGCGACACCTCACGATGAATCGACGAGAGGAACGATAGCGAGAAAAAGGCCATTTCATCTTGCGCAACACCAAGCAGCCGCAAACAAACAGACTCACCTTGCAGGACCTCACGCTTTGTTCCTCCTCAGAGATTCTCGACGTCGGTATCGTAGCAGCAAATCTCTCTCCTGTCGACACAAATAATCCGCCTTTGAGATTCTTTGGATGCAAAGGGAACGAACTGCTCCGGCGCAGAAACAAACGCGACTCACGATGACATTTCTGACATGAGCTCCTGTCTCCAGAGCCTGAAAAACCCGTCACCGGCGATGATTGGAGGGACGCTCGTCTTTTCCAAAAGTGACAACTACAGGGTGTGTCAGGGTTTTCCAGATTATCTTTATCGTATGATTATGTTGCTTTGACTTTGACTGCAACCTGTAATAAATAATATTATTTATCCCTTATTTATCCCTATCGCTTATCCCTTCCTACACAAAGTCGTAAAACATCCCTTGCTATGTTTTGACTAGAGGTCAAGGGCTTTCTCTATTCAATCCACTCTTACACCCACCCTGTTTCTCTTAATAAAAATGCTCGTGCAGGAGCCGAGAGTCAGACTTCATTCGTACAACGGATGGACTCTCCACCTGCAGGTGTCCAAAAGAACTTACTTGTCTCCCGTGTGGTTCTTGCAAAATAAGTTGGAGCGAGCGCAACTCTAACAGGGTGCATTTTGCCACTAGCTGCCTACGGACAATGACGTCGCGCTCGCGGCTCATGGTTGACGGGCTGAGCAGCCGGGCGAGTCCGTCGTTTTCAGCGCACAGCGAGTGGCAAAGGCGCTGACAAAACGGGAGCTTTGAGCTGCTGAAAACGGCAAAACAAGTCTAAAGCGTGTTCAAACGCGTGCGCACAATGCTCCTGCTTGAAAGGTCGGAATTTAAGGGGCCAATCTTTTGGATGGCGGCCGCCGGCCAAGCTTTGGACGGAAAAGGTTTCCTGGCGACAGCGAGCGAGCGCGGCGCTGCCGTACGTGCACCGAGTCACCTGCCTGAAGACCTTGGACAAGTCGTCGATGATGTGCCGCTGCTCCACAACTTGAAGGAACTCCATTTCACCGTCCTGCTGGCCGCAACCGCGCTCCAGGTCATTGAGCGAACTAGGCCTTCTCTGTGGAACACAAATGCAGTGGACTCTGTTGGCACGCCGCCGTTGTCCGCGTCGACTTACCAAGCTTGCCATCTCCTAGTTCTCCTGGGTGACAAAGCGCACTTTGTTTTCAAGGCGACACAGCACCAGTGAGAGTTCTTCATTCTTCCTGCTCAGGCGTTTGTTTTTGTACAGGAGTGGCAGAAACTGGCTTTCTGTTTCTCTCAGTCGCTTAAGCTGCAAGCATGAAGTGCGGGATGCGAAAGACGCACAACACGCGGGCCAGAACGTATCCATTCCTTTTGCATCGGTTTGAACGGAATCGTGGCTTTGGCTCCCAATAAAAGACATCTACCAGGCAACCGACTCGCCGCGCCGCTCAACTAATAAGCAAGCGCAATGGGTGCCTCGCTGGATGGCGCGCATCAAACGTAGCGCAAACCTTCAAGCGTGCCGTCAATAAATTACCAGTTCATTGCGCTCTTCAGAAAGCAGGGCGTTTCGATCCTCCAGTTTCCTGATGACTGCGCTGAGCTCAGCGATTTTCAGATGAAACCTTCGCGTGTCCCGATCCTCCTGAGACTGAAAACGCCCCGCAACACACACACACAACCACTCGTTCAAAGTTCAAAACTGTTTTTGTGCTACCTTCCTCCAGCAACGAACTAAGTCATGCGTACTGCAAGTGTGTGATGAGGTGGCTTACGCTATGAAGAGGATTGCTAGTAGCGCCGTTGACCCCACTTCCAGGGTAGTTTAGGCCCGCCCTTTGGGAATCCCTCAGGGCAGCGATCTGCTGCTCGGCAGCCTGAGTCTGCAGCTGAAGGCGGTGGACGTGGCCGGCCCCAGGGATTTATCCAAAACACTAACCGCTCTGTCTTTCAGCTTGATCTCATCCATCTGGATGTACAAACGGGGAGCGCTCAGGCAGGCGGGCAAACTCATTTGCCAGAATTGTGACAAAAACAAAGAGAGCAACCGGCCAATTTTTATCTTGAATCGACTAGAACACCATTGCTGTGACAAAAGCGAAGCGAGCAACCGGACGTTTTCTTCTTGTGAAATAGAATAGAATAGAATGCCTTAGGTGTCATTGCACTGCAGGTATACAACGAAATTGGGAACATAGCCACGCACCGCGCATCTGATCAGTCCTACCAGTCGGCGGATCTCCCTCTCGCAGTCTCTCTTAGTTCGGCTCAGCTCCTCCCGATGCTGGTGATGAGCCGATCGGAGCTGGGCCGCTCGGGACTGCCAGGCCTGCTGGGCCGCTGCCAGGGCTTCTTCCGCGCTCCTGGTGGAGGCGACACCGCTCGGTCTCCCGACACCGCCGCGTCTCCTCCACTTCCGCCAGCAAAGCGCCCCCGCTCCTCACCTGAGCAGACATTGCGCCACATCGGGCCGTTGAGACCGCAACGGAGCGCCGCGACGCTTACTGGGGACAAGCTACACAATACGGTAGCGGCCGCATCGGAGCCCGACGTGGCGTGCGGATAGTCAGACACGGATTGAGCGGATCACCTTGTCCATGGAGCCGTCCCTCAGGCTGAGGACCAAGGCATTCAGTCGCTGGATCTCTCCATCTTTGATTTTGATCACTCTCATCAGCTCCATTTCATGCTGCCGCAGTAATGTCTCCCTGGTAACGGCTAACTCTTTCTGCTTCTCCTCATGGAGTGTGCTTTTGAGTTCCGTCATGGCGCCGGTGGCACGGTGGTGCTCCGCCCGCAGGTCCTGACTTCTCTCTCTCTCCAGACAGCTAACCTGACATGACTTAGACAAACTTTATTGTCATCTTGTCTGCACATGGTGCATACAAAACGAAATTTCGTTGCACACGGCTTACAACAAAGTAGTGATATTGCAGTTGAATAGAAGTAACATATCCTATGAAAATATATATATACATATACTGTATATATATATATATATTACAAATAAGTATAAAGTGCAGCAGTGCTAATTATGCAATAGTGCAAGTAGGCAAAACAGTATTCAAGAGTGTGCAGAGGAATGCTAAACCATGTATTAAACTTCTATTTAAAGGGTTTACACAAGTTCAGTAAAGTTGGTAGTGCGAGATAGTGCAAGATAGAGGTCCGTAGTGTCATAAAGTACAGTTCTGTGAATGTGTGATGCAGAGTTCAGTTTAGAGCTCAACAGTTCTAATGTTCAACAGTCTGATGACAGCAGGGAAAAAGCTGTTGCAGAACCTGGTGGACCTGCAGCGGATTGTGCGAAACCTCTTCCCAGAGGGCAGCAGGGAGAACAGTCCATGGTGGGGGTGTGATGGGTCATTGATGATGTTACGGGCACGGGACATGCAGCGCTGAGATGAAATGTCCTGAATGGAGGGAAGAGGAGCCCCTATGATCCTCTCTGCTGTCCTCACCACTCTCCTCACGTTCTTCCAATCGGAGGCGGTGCAGCCTCCACACCACACAGAGAGTCAGCTTGTCAGAATGCTCTCTATGGTGCTCCTGTAGAACGTCCTCATGATGGGTGGGGGCAGGTGGGCTCTCCTCATCCTCCGCAGGAAGTACAAGCGCTTCTGTGCCCTCTTGATCAGTGCCGTAGTGTTCATAGTCCAGGTGAGGTCTTCTGTGATGTGGACCCCCAGGAATTTGGTGCTGCTGACCACCTCCACAGCTGAGCTGTTGATGATCAGTGGAGCGTGGTGAGGCTGGTTTTTCCTGAAGTCGACGATGATCTCCTTCATCTTCTCCACATTCAGGATCAGGCTGTTGTCTCTGCACCAGCCCACCAGCTGCTCCACCTCCTCTCTGTAGTCCAGGTCGTTGTTGTCTCTGATGAGCCCCACCACCGTTGTGTCGTCTGCGAACTTCACGATGTGATTGGTGGTGAACCTGGGGACGCAGTCGTGTGTCATCAGGGTGAACAGCAGGGGGCTCAGGACGCAGCCCTGAGGGGAGCCTGTGCTGAGGGTGATGACATCAGAGGTGTTCTGTCCGACCCGGACTGACTGAGGTCTGTTGGTGAGGAAGTCTAGCAGCCAGTTGCGAAGGGGGGTGTTGAAGCCCAGGTATTCCAATTTTCCTACTAGATGCTGTGGGATGATGGTGTTAAACGCTGAGCTGAAGTCCAGGAACAGCATCCGAACATGGGTGTTCTTCTCCTCCAGGTGAGCCAGGCTCAGGTGAAGAACGGAGGAGATGGCGTCCTGAGTGGAGCGGTTTTGCCGGTCGGCAAACTGGAACGGGTCAAATAATGGGGGGAGTCTGGAAACGATGTGATCTTTAAGCAGCCTTTCGAAGCACTTCATCATGACCGGAGTCAGTGCAACAGGCCGGTAATCATTAAATGAGGTGATTTGAGGTTTCTTCGGCACCGGAATGATGGAGGCAGTCTTAAAGCACGCTGGCACTGTGGCTTGGCCCAGCGAGGTGTTAAAAATGTCTGTGATGACCCCAGCCAGCTGACTTGCACATTCCCTGAACACACGCCCAGGAATGTTGTCGGGGCCAGGGGCCTTACGGGGGTTGACTCTCCTCAGGGTCTTCAACACATCGGCGGAGTCAAGGCAGAGTACCTCCTCTTCCTGATGGGGGACAGTTTTAACTGCTGGAGTGCCGTTTAGTGCCTCGAACCTCCCAAAGAAGTTATTTAGACCATTTAGAAAGTCAGAATCAACTTCACCCACCGGGGGGGGAGGGTGAGTTGTAGTCTGTAATCGCCCGTATGCCTTGCCACATACTCCTGGTGTTGTTGGCGTCGTGGAAACGATCCTGAATTTTTCGACTGTGGTCTCGCTTCGCTACCCTGATGGCACGGTTCAAGTTGGCTCTCGCTGTCCTCAGTGTCTCCTTGTCGCCAGACTTGAAGGCAGAGTTCCGCGCTCGTAGCGTTTGACGTACCTCCTCAGTCATCCAGGGTCGTTGGTTGCCCCGGGTGATGATATTCTTAGTGGTGCTGACGTCCTCGGTGCATTTGTTGACGTAGGCTGACACAGTCATGGCACACGCATGTCAAATCTACATCGGGGAAACTGGGAGGGAGGGAGGGAGGGAGGGAGGGAGGGAGGGAGGGAGGGAGGGAGGGCGGGAGGGAGGCAAGCAGGGAGGCAGGCAGGCAGGGAGGCAGGCAGGGAGGCAGGCAGGGAAGCAGGCAGGGAGGAAGGCAGTGTCTGTCTGTTGAGGTTTTCACCTTGTTCTTCTCCTGCTGAAGTTCTAACTGGACGTCCATCAGTTTGGCTCTCAGCTCGTCATTGGCGGCCTGAAAGGCGTCCGTTCGCTCCGCCTTGACCCGCCCTGCCGGAGCTCGTTTGGACATCTCTTACTCGAGTCTCGCCCGGTCGTCAGTCAGAGATCACAACATTTGTACCTGGAGAGCACAAACGCAGCGCTGTTTTCCACTGGCTTCGGACTCAACTTCAATCGGTACCGTAACGTACAACATCATAAACATAGATCTAGCTTGACTTATTCATTGAATAAATGCATTTGGTTCTTCAAAACTGCATCACGCAACATAGCGTGACCGAGACGGCCGTTATCCACCTGCGTGAAGTTATTTGGTGAAATGAATGAGATGTTTAAGACACCATCGTTCTGTCTCTATGTAGATGAAGGGAAATAATCGATTGCTGAAGGTCCAAAGGTGTTGTGATAAACAAATAAACATATTAGTGACATATTTGTGATAAACAGATTAGGCAGGATAATCACATATGTTAACTTGACTGCCCACACTGTATTTATTTATGGTTATTTGTTAAATCGAGTACTGTTAGACATGAAACAGGAAGTGTTTAACATAAATGGACGACGAAAGGGGTACTCACCATTGTAGCTCCTGCTGGTCAATGATACGAGCCTCTTCTTGCAGTGGAAAACATACAGCCAACAAACACCGTGGAACCTAAAGGAAGGAAATTAAACATTAACATTTAGCCTCAACCAACATTCACAGATACAACGCAACGCAAACTACACAAACATAAATCTTTTTAAACACAATGAGTTGTACTTACCGTGTACGCTCTAGACGGTCCACTTGCAAGCAGAAAATAAAGATATTTCTGTTGATAATCGTCGTGTTTGTATCCGTTGTCTCGCTCAAGGCCATTGCGCCCACAGATTTGAATTTTGGCCAGAGTTCAGCCTATTGACGTCATTTCCGCGGTGTAATACCCGCATATCTGAAACGGCAAAGTTAAGAGTAGAGTTAAATAAAGTTTTTAATCAACGCAATAATTTACAAACGTTGACCAGTCGAAATAATCGTCGAAATTTGGCGTCTGTGGCTGGAAGCAGACGCCGAGTTCGACATTCCTCCCAAATGCCACACTGCCTCGCTTTTCAGGCCAACAAAAAAACATATTTTTCAAAACAATGAGTTGTAATTACCTTGTACGCTCTAGACGGTCAAGTTGCAAGCTGAAAACAAAAATATTTGTCTTGTTAGTCGTCGTGTTACTAACCGCTGTGTCTTGTTTGCCAGCATTGCCGCTTTCCTACTTCCTGTTGCAAGCCACGCCCACGGATTATAACTTTGCCATGAGTTCCGCCTATTGACGTCATGTCCGCGTCGCATGACTGCGACGTAATATTATCTAAAACTGTTTGTGCGGCATGGTGTTATTCAGTGCGGCATAATGTTGTTCAGTGCGGCGTCGTGTTGTTCTGTGCGGCGTAGTGTTGTTCAGTGCGGCGTCGTGTTGTTCAGTGCGGCATGTTGTTGTTCAGTGCGGCATGTTGTTGTTCAGTGCGGCATGTTGTTGTTCAGTGCGGCATGGTGTTGTTCAGTGCGGCATGGTGTTGTTCAGTGCGGCATGGTGTTGTTCAGTGCGGCATGGTGTTGTTCAGTGCGGGATGGTGTTGTTCAGTGCGGCATGGTGTTGTTCAGTGCGGCATGGTGTTGTTCAGTGCGGCATGGTGTTGTTCAGTGCGGCATGGTGTTGTTCAGTGCGGCATAATATTGTTCAGTGCGGCGTAATGTTGTTCAGTGGGGCATGGTGTTGTTCAGTGCGGCATGGTGTTGTTCAGTGCGACATGATGTTGTTCAGTGCGGCATAATGTTGTTCAGTGCGGCATAATGTTGTTCAGTGCGGCATAATGTTGTTCAGTGCGGCATAATGTTGTTCAGTGCGGGATGGTGTTGTTCAGTGCGGCATGGTGTTGTTCAGTGCGACATGATGTTGTTCAGTGCGGCATAATGTTGTTCAGTGCGGCATAATGTTGTTCAGTGCGGCATAATGTTGTTCAGTGCGGCATAATGTTGTTCAGTGCGGGATGGTGTTGTTCAGTGCGGCATGGTGTTGTTCAGTGCGGCATGGTGTTGTTCAGTGCGGCATGGTGTTGTTCAGTGCGGCATGGTGTTGTTCAGTGCGGCATGGTGTTGTTCAGTGCGGCATGGTGTTGTTCAGTGCGGCATGGTGTTGTTCAGTGCGGCATGGTGTTGTTCAGTGCGGCATGGTGTTGTTTAGTGCGGGATGGTGTTGTTCAGTGCGGCATGGTGTTGTTCAGTGCGGCATGGTGTTGTTCAGTGCGGCATGGTGTTGTTCAGTTCGGCATGGTGTTCAGTGCGGCATGGTGTTCAGTGCGGCATAATGTTGTTCAGTGCGGCATAATGTTGTTCAGTGCGGCATGGTGTTGTTCAGTGCGGCATGGTGTTGTTCAGTGCGGTATATTGTTGTTCAGTGCGGTATATTGTTGTTCAGTGCGGTATATTGTTGTTCAGTGGGGCATAATGTTGTTCAGTGCGGCATGGTGTTGTTCAGTGCGGGATGGTGTTGTTCAGTGCGGCATGGTGTTGTTCAGTGCGGCATGGTGTTGTTCAGTGCGGCATGGTGTTGTTCAGTGCGGCATGGTGTTGTTCAGTGCGGCATGGTGTAGTTCAGTGCGGCATGGTGTAGTTCAGTGCGGCATGGTGTAGTTCAGTGCGGCATGGTGTTGTTCAGTGCGGGATGGTGTTGTTCAGTGCGGCATGGTGTTGTTCAGTGCGACATGGTGTTGTTCAGTGCGACATTATGTTGTTCAGTGCGGCATAATGTTGTTCAGTGTGGCATAATGTTGTTCAGTGCGGCATGGTGTTGTTCAGTGCGGCATGGTGTTGTTCAGTGCGGGATGGTGTTGTTCAGTGCGGCATGGTGTTGTTCAGTGCGGCATGGTGTTGTTCAGTGCGGCATGGTGTTGTTCAGTGCGGCATGGTGTTGTTCAGTGCGGCATGGTGTTGTTCAGTGCGGCATGGTGTTGTTCAGTGCGGCGTCGTGTTGTTCAGTGCGGCGTCGTGTTGTTCAGTGCAGCATGGTGTTGTTCAGTGCGGAATGGTGTTGTTCAGTGCGGCATGGTGTTGTTCAGTGCGGCATGGTGTTGTTAAGTGCGGCATGGTGTTGTTCAGTGCGGCGTAATGTTGTTCAGTGGGGCATGGTGTTGTTCAGTGCGGCATGGTGTTGTTCAGTGCGGCATGGTGTTGTTCAGTGCGGCATGGTGTTGTTCAGTGCGGCATGGTGCTGTTCAGTGCGGCATGGTGTTGTTCAGTGCGGCATGGTGTTGTTCAGTGCGGCATGGTGTTGTTCAGTGCGGCATGGTGTTGTTCAGTGCGGCATGGTGTTGTTCAGTGCGGCATGGTGTTTTTCAGTGCGGCATGGTGTTTTTCAGTGCGGCATAATGTTGTTCAGTGCGGCATAATGTTGTTCAGTGCGGCATAATGTTGTTCAGTGCGGCATAATGTTGTTCAGTGCGGCATAATGTTGTTCAGTGCGGGATGGTGTTGTTCAGTGCGGCATGGTGTTGTTCAGTGCGGCATGGTGTTGTTCAGTGCGGCATGGTGTTGTTCAGTGCGGCATGGTGTTGTTCAGTGCGGCATGGTGTTGTTCAGTGCGGCATGGTGTTGTTCAGTGCGGCATGGTGTTGTTCAGTGCGGGATGGTGTTGTTCAGTGCGGGATGGTGTTGTTCAGTGCGGCATGGTGTTCAGTGCGGCATAATGTTGTTCAGTGCGGCATAATGTTGTTCAGTGCGGCATGGTGTTGTTCAGTGCGGCATAATGTTGTTCAGTGCGGCATAATGTTGTTCAGTGCGGCATGGTGTTGTTCAGTGCGGCATGGTGTTGTTCAGTGCGGCATGGTGTTGTTCAGTGCGGGATGGTGTTGTTCAGTGCGGCATGGTGTTCAGTGCGGCATAATGTTGTTCAGTGCGGCATGGTGTTGTTCAGTGCGGCATAATGTTGTTCAGTGCGGCATAATGTTGTTCAGTGCGGTATATTGTTGTTCAGTGGGGCATAATGTTGTTCAGTGCGGCATGGTGTAGTTCAGTGCGGCATGGTGTAGTTCAGTGCGGCATGGTGTTGTTCAGTGCGGAATGGTGTTGTTCAGTGCGGGATGGTGTTGTTCAGTGCGGGATGGTGTCGTTCAGTGCGGGATGGTGTTGTTCAGTGCGGGATGGTGTTGTTCAGTTTGGCATGGTGTTGTTCAGTGCGGCATGGTGTTGTTCAGTGCGGCATGGTGTTGTTCAGTGCGGGATGGTGTTGTTCAGTGCGGGATGGTGTTGTTCAGTGCGGGATGGTGTTGTTCAGTGCGGGATGGTGTTGTTCAGTGCGGCATGGTGTTGTTCAGTGCGGCATGGTGTTGTTCAGTGCGGCATGGTGTTGTTCGGCATGGTGTTGTTCAGTGCGGCATGGTGTTGTTCAGTGCGGCATGGTGTTGTTCAGTGCGGGATGGTGTTCAGTGCGGGATGGTGTTGTTCAGTGCGGGATGGTGTTGTTCAGTGCGGCATGGTGTTGTTCAGTGCGGCATGGTGTTGTTCAGTGCGGCATAATGTTGTTTAGTGCGGCATAGTGTTGTTCAGTGCGGCATGGTGTTGTTCAGTGCGGCATGGTGTTGTTCAGTGCGGCATGGTGTTGTTCAGTGCGGCATGGTGTTGTTCAGTGCGGCATGGTGTTGTTCAGTGCGGCATGGTGTTGTTCAGTGCGGCATGGTGTTGTTCAGTGCGGCATGGTGTTGTTCAGTGCGGCGTCGTGTTGTTCAGTGCAGCATGGTGTTGTTCAGTGCGGAATGGTGTTGTTCAGTGCGGCATGGTGTTGTTCAGTGCGGCATGGTGTTGTTCAGTGCGGCATGGTGTTAAGTGCGGCATGGTGTTGTTCAGTGCGGCGTAATGTTGTTCAGTGCGGCGTAATGTTGTTCAGTGGGGCATGGTGTTGTTCAGTGCGGCATGGTGTTGTTCAGTGCGGCATGGTGTTGTTCAGTGCGGCATGGTGTTTTTCAGTGCGGCATAATGTTGTTCAGTGCGGCATAATGTTGTTCAGTGCGGCATAATGTTGTTCAGTGCGGCATAATGTTGTTCAGTGCGGCATAATGTTGTTCAGTGCGGCATAATGTTGTTCAGTGCGGCATAATGTTGTTCAGTGCGGGATGGTGTTGTTCAGTGCGGCATGGTGTTGTTCAGTGCGGCATGGTGTTGTTCAGTGCGGCATGGTGTTGTTCAGTGCGGCATGGTGTTGTTCAGTGCGGCACCTAGCACCTAGAAGGTAAATAAATAGGAAGGAAGGACTCACCGGTGACGTCGTCGCCCACGTCCAAGCGTTGTACTTTGTATTTTCATCCTTCTGACAGTGGAAAACATATAGCCAACAAACACCGTGGAACCTAAACGAATGAAAGAAAACTATCATTTGGCCACAACCAACATTCACAGATACAACACAATGTGACGTGCGGTGTTGAGGTTAAAGGTTGAGTGAAGGGCCCTCGTTTTAAACTACTTTTTTGAAAAGGAGTGGGAACAAGTAAGACGTATTTAATTTATTTATTGGGAAGTAGTAAGACTTATTAAATTTATTTAATCTACTTTTCTTCCCAGGCAAAATTTGATGTGCTGCAATTCCAAATTTCCAAAGTGAATGAAGGAATGAAATCCTTTAAATTATGATTTTGTATAAATACTAGGCATAAACACAAAATCTACGGCACAAAATGGGCAGACTTTACTTGTTTGAAAAGGACTGGTTACAAGACAGACTTTTTTAATTTATTTAATGGGAAGAAGACTTATTTAGTTTAATTGATCTATTTTTGTTCCCTGGCAAAATTCGATTTGCTGCAATTCCAAATTTCCAAAGTGAATGAAGGAATGAAGTCGTTTAAATTATGATTTTGTATAAATACTAGGCATAGACACAAAATCTACGGCACAAAACGGGCAGACTTTACTTGTTTGAAGAGGACTGGTTGCAAGACAGACTTTTCTGATTTATTTAATGGGAAGAAGACTTATTTAGTTTATTTAATCTCTTTTTGTTGCCTGGCAAAATTGGATTTGCTGAAATTGTATTTTGCCAAATCTTGACTTGAGACCTGATAGGAAGTATTAAACGCTCAGTTAAATCGATACAAGTTGGTAATAAGAGAGAGTAATGTTGGTTGAAGTGATGAATGAAGGTTAAAAGCAATTTAAATTATGACTTTGTATAAATACTAGATATTAACAGAACATCTACTGCGCAAAATGGGCAGAGTTTACTTGTTTGAGAAGGAGTGGCTTATTTAAGTCTAAGATTTATTTAATCTGTTTGTTCCCAGGCAAAATTGGATGTGATGCAATTCCAAATTTCACCACATGATGGTGCCAAATTTTGACTTCATAGGACATATTCAACACTTAACTATTATGTTCAAGGTAATCAGATTTGTTTATTATTCTAATGGCCTTTTCAAAACTATTCTGGATTACTACTTTGGATCTATTCTACATTACTTGGCAACAACATACTCTGTAACAGATTAGGCAGTATAATCACATATGTTAACTTGAGAGTGCCCACACTCAATCTACTTATCGTGATGTGTTAAATCAATTACTGTTAGACATTATTATTCTGATAATCTACCAAATCTTTGAATTGAAGAATTTGTGATTTAATTAATAGCTTGTTGTTATGTTCAGGGTAATCAGACTTGTATATAATTCTAATGGCCTTCTTTTGAAAACTATTCTGAATTACAACTTTGGATCTTATATTACTTTGCAACAATATACTCGGTGACAGATTAGGCAGTATAATCACATATGTTAACTTCAGTGCCCACACTGTATTTATTTATGGTTATTTGTTAAATCAAGTACTGTTAGACATGAAATAGGAAGTGTTTAACATAAATGTTATGGCTACTCACCGTTGTAGCTCGCTCCTGGTCAATGATACGAGCCTCTTCTTGCAGTGGAAAACTTGCAGCCAACAAACACCGTGGAACCTAAAGGAATGAAATTAAACATTAACATTTCGCCTGGACCAATATTCACACGTACAACGCAACGCGGCTACACTTCTGCTAGCGCCTCAGCTACACGTTGCTATTACAAACGTAAATCTCTTTAAACACAATGAGTGTTACTTACCGTGTACGCTGTAGACGGTCCAGTTGCAAGCAGAAAATAAAGATATTTCTGTTGATATTCGTCGTTGCTCAGTGGCTCACGGCCATCGCGCCAACAGATTTGAATTTTGGTGGAAGTTCAGCCAATTACGTCATATCCGCGGCACATGACTGCGACGTAATACCCGCTTATCTGAAACGGCAGTTAAAAGTAGAGTTACATCAAGTTTTCTTTTTTAATCAACGCAATCATTTACAACCGTTGACCAGAAAGAATCGTCGAAATTCGACGTTCCCCCCAAACGCCACACTCACTCGCTTTTCAGGGCAACAAAAGTACTTCTTTTTAAAAACGATGAGTTGTACTTACCGTGTACGCTCTGGACGGTCCAGTTGCAAGCAGAAAATAAAAATATTTCTCTCGTTAGTCGTATGTTACCATCCGCTGTGTCTTTGTCAACATCGCCATTTTCCTACTTCCTGTTGCGAGCCACGCCCACGGATTTAAATTCTGGCGGAAGAGCCCGCCCATTGGCGTCGTTTTCGCGTATAGCAAATCCGATTGGTTGGGAAGGGGGCGCGGTTATGCAGCCGAGGGGTCCTGTGATCGGTGGGATGTAAAGTAGGCGTCGACGTCACGTCCGCGTCACGTGACCACGACGTGGCAGACGTCATATAGCAACCGCTGTTTTGTTTAGTAGACTTACAGTTGTTATGCATTGACATAATGGCGCACACTCCAAATAGATTTAAATAAATTAAATAATTCTTCTGCCCACTCCCTTTTAAACAAGTTAACTCTCCCCGCGGATTTGAATTCCGGCGGAAGTTCTTACAGTTGTTATGCGTTGACATAATGGCGCACTGGTTAGCATGTCCACCTCTTAAGCATGATGTTGCGGGTTCGACGCCTGATCAATGTTAGCATGGAGTGAGCTGAAGTGCATGGCGCTGAAGATTTGAATCTTTGAAATGCGCTGAGGTCTGACGTATCAGGCAGAATGGTTTGTGTTAGGTTACGGATTCTAGTTATTGATCTGACTCCAAATTGCGATCAACACTTAACACATAAATTGCTATGTCCTGATCCACACACTGGCGCACCTAACAATTTTGCGAGTTCGTTCTGTCAAAGAGAAGACCAGTAGATCAATCAGACCAAATTTACCAATTATTTATTCCTGACAGAGCGCACTAATACAGGCCTGGGTCCCGGGTCCCTCACACTAAAACTCGTGCGTTTTTGTGACCACCAAAAGACGACACATTCTTCCGGGTTGCCCAGTTTTAAAGAAACACAATATGAATATTAAAGCATGCAAAATATTGTGAGATGATTGGTCGATGGCCATCTCCTCCCCGGTCCAGGTGTCGCTGAGGTCAGACAGTTGGGTTTTTCCCTCGAAGGCCGGTCTCATAGACGTGCTGTTGTTCTTGTTCCTAACCGACCTTGAGATGGTCTCCTCCGGTACTCCCTATCCGGGCCTATTCCACAACACTTTGAAGAAAACAAGTTCATGCAGTTTGTCTGCACATTCCTCGCCCCCCACCAATCCACACGAGCACTCTAATACTAGATATTAATATGATTATAAGTTTAACACAACCTTAAAACATATGTTTGCAAACTGCCGAAAGCACATTTTCCTTTATTCCCTCTCATGACCTCATTTATGAGGTCATCACCCGTTACTTTAGCAAACAGCTACCAGCGCGCTGTCGATCCTTCCTTCCCCCCGCTGCTCATGTTGAGTCACCAGGGCATATTGGCCCATCGGTGGCAACGGGCCGACGGTTTTCTCGATCAACCGGACAGTGAGTGACCTAATACATGGAATACAACAACAATCGCGTAAAATCATAATTGTAATAAAAATAGCTACAGCAACAAGCACAGACATGATGAGGCCTTTCCAGCTTCCGAACGTTTTCATCCAATCAGACCAAATATCGGTGTGTACGCCTGAATGATCTTTCATCTTTTTGTTCAGTGTCCTTAGTCCTTCCAACGCCCTGGTCAGTCGGCCTCCTGGTGCCGTGTTGTTTGGGATGAAAGTACAACATGCATCACCAAACATTCCACACACACCATGTTCCTTAGCCAATAGCATGTCCAACGCAATTCTATTTTGGAACGCCATTAACGACGTTGCAGCCAATTGTTCATGAACTGCGGCAAATGATTCAGCTGTATAATTACCCAGTCGTTGGACATTGTAATGAACGTAATTAATACGGTCTACATTTTTACTGGGGGTGATCCATAGGAAGATACTTTCGAATCCCGAGGACACTTGATTAACGAGTTTATACTTATCTGGCACACCCCGGGGCACTCCTATAGTGCCAATATATGTTGGATGGTCGTCGCTCAACCACGGGGGCAAAATGTCTCTTTTGGCTTGCTTCAGGAGCCCCGCCAGTGGGGACTCCAGGTTCCAATTGAGATTCTGTATTTCAATGGGGACAACCACCACAGGCATTATCAACGACACGAGGGCACAGATACCTGATGCATTCTTCGGCAAGCGATCCTATAATTTGTCATCTCCACACCACAACCAGATGTCACTGGTCTTCCTCTGCTCCTTCCATCATTGCTGGGTGAATTCTGGCATGTCCTGTTAAAGCTTGAAAGCAAGTGAATTTGGAAAAAAATTTGTATATCACAATTACAAATTGAAACCTACTCACCCATTTCTATTTTACCACTCTCCCCCTTTGACACATTCACCCAATGTGTCATTACGTATCAAAAGGAACCTGCAAAGCGTCCCCTCTCATCACCACACTCATTGTAGCCAGGCCCACGGAACCTCTAGTTACCATCTGGGCCCCGGGACCATCACCCCAAGTCCTTGAAACTTGACTGTCCACCACACACACTCGGCAACACAAACAAAAATCATCGCACTCCTGTCAGTGAGCTTATAGCCCGGCTGACAGCGGACATTTGTACACACAAAAACAGACATCAAGTATCAAAATTAAAACAGTCATAAAATGAATCCTGGCGCCCGCGGATCATGTCCTGAAAACCACGTCATCAACAAGTTCATCATAAAAACCAAAAGGGCAAGGGTTAACATATTCTTGTAAATCCAACACAAACTTTCCACGAATGCAATCGACAACCTGCAAGAATGAAAACAAGTTACGCAAGCAACGCGCAATCCGTTCCTTGGCTGGTGGCTGATGCTGCAAAAAAAAAAAAAAAATAAAAAATCAAGTCACACAGAAAAACAAAGCAGAGCGTGCTATTGTCGCAAACACGTTCAAGCGTCAAACAATTGGTCACTGTCCACCTAGTCCGTCACCCCGTCGGGTGAGCTCAAAGTCGTTACACGTCAAATCGCTCAAAGTCTTGCTGTTCGATACTAGTTCTGTCTTGTCTGACCATATCACTGAAATGGGCCTTCTCCATCACATCGTTTTGTTGTCGATGGTGCCCCTGATTTGATCATTGAGCCATGGTTCCGGTCAGAACTCATCACTTACCAGTTCCAGACCCTCCAGTCTGTACCACCCCTTCAGGTGAGAGGAATTTTATCCTCAATTGCAAACACATCACCCCAACTTCAGACCTCTCTGGCCAATCATATTGCGCACACACAGTCATAGATGATCACATGCGCACGCACCCATCCACACACTCGCAGACACACACATCCGTCTCTATCACTCAGCTCTCCTCCCACACTAAGCAAAGTTAGTATGTTAGTGTGCAGGCAAACATTGACTCCTAATAGTAACTCTTCACATTTGGACATACTTGTCAACATGACCTATTGTAAAATCTCCAATTCAATTTTCCATAAACTCGCCCATCAGATTCATCTCAAATTGTCATATATGTCTATCTGGGGGGAGACGACTGTGGGACCCGCGTGTCAGGGGAGCCTCCATAACCTCAGATTGCTCCTACAAACTCGATCTCTATTAATTATCCTAATTAAATTCAATAAAGATGGGTCCGACTATTCCCTCTGGATTTTTACATCATCATTTGGCTCTCCCCCTTTTTCCTGTTGTCTAGCTCAAATATGTTTCTCAGTCTGCTTCTCTTTATTGCCCCTCTTGGCGAGTCTAACTCGCCCCTTTTTCTCTTCCTAAAAATCCTGCCTGTCACACCATTCAGCACCTCTCCCTAGAATGGGCAGTTTTTAATGTAATTTACGTCATTGCTGTCCAGATCTTCTATCCTCAATCTCCCTTGCTGTCAATCCCTGTTAAAATGCCAAAATGCCCCTGTTCCTCTTGACCGAATCCACTTTAGTCCAAATGTCCTATTCTAAAATGTATCTAACTCGACTTCTACTTCTTAAGCCTGACGAGCCAAAATATCAGATCTCGCTCTTGTTTCTTACCGTTTTAGCCTATTTGTTTTATCCAAATCTGTTCAATCTCTGACTATGATGCTTTTCTCTGTAGCTCTACGCATTCTTCAATTTTTATCAAATCTCCTCAGTTCTGTCAAACTTAGTGCACAATGAAGCTCCTGTCCACCTTGACCCAAGCTTCACCCAGTTTGGTAACGCCACAGCAAGGAGTGCGATTTGGCCGTCGGACACTTCCAACACCCCTGCGTCCCAGAGGCCACACAGAGTGTCTTCCATGCCTTGGTCCGCCTCTTTCGGCCAACGATATTGAGGCCGTTTGATAGGCTGCGTCTCATCCATTTGGAGATCAATAGGGGCCACCTAATGACAAAACCCGACATCAAATGGACTCTGGGACCACAGTGTGTCGGGCAAGGCCGCCAGCATTACTTCAGCGTCCTCATGATCAGTTAACTCCCTACCGTGTGTGCGGGACACCAACATCATCTCCAGCAATCCTGTGTCTGCCATGGGTTGTTTAATTTGGTATGCATTCTGAGACTCAGACCAGTACAAATTAGGAATGTGAGTTTTCCGCCAATCGGTCTGTTGCAACAACTGCTTGGCCATTGAGCCCAATTGTCTGGCCTCGTGTCCTGGGGCAAGAGCCAGCGAAATGTGTGGCACCCCTTTCTCTGTCATTTTGAACCACTGCATTTGTTCATATGTCAATTCAGTTGCCGCTGCGACTCCCTCTTTACCAATCAAAATGCACGATGAAGTTAAATCCCACATGTGCCCTTCAATTTCTTCAAACAAATCCCGATATACATCATCACTTTTTCGGTCATAAAATAGAGTGCAATGCAAAGGATCAACAGGTGGGTGGTATGGCGCCAGTGAGCAGATCCAGGCTTCCACAGTAGGTAGGTCGAGAACACACCGCCACCAGCAGGGGTCTCTGGCTCCAGCCTGGCCCAGTAGATGGTTGCAGTTTCTGCTTCTGCCGGTAGGGGCGCCATCAGCCACTGACCATGTTGTTGTAGCTGCTGTGAGCACTGGATGCTGATGCCATCTGGAAATTGAATAATCACTCCCTCTGGCCCACACAGAATTCTGGCTTGAACGGCTGACAGCAAGTCCCTTCCCATCAAATTGATCGGAGTGTCTGTGGAATGGATGTATTTGTACCACAGTCTACACCCTGTCCGGGTGATCACAGTTTCAAGTGGTTTGGTAAAAGGCAGAGTACGTGGTTGTCCCGAGAAGCCGACTAAAGTTGTTGTTTTCTTTGACAGTGAGGATACAGGAAGGGCAGTGTTTATTGATGAATAAGTTGCTCCTGTGTCCACCAGCATCTTCACAGGTTTTTCTTTCCACTGTCACATGAAGCATTGGCTCCGCCGGGCCACTGCTTTCCTGGCTCCCTGGGCAGCCCTATTCAAATTGTCCACACCAGAGATCATCATGTTGGTAGTACTGACCTCCGTGCGTTTGTGGGCGGGTGGCTCCGCGCGGTCGATACTGTGGGCATTCTTTTGCCCAGTGGTCGGTTTCGCCGCAGATGAAACATGCGTTGGGCGAATGGGGTTTGTATGCTGCCCTCCCCGGGTAAGCAGGTGCACTCCCTCTGTATCCGCCCCGGAACTGGCCCCTTCCGCGCCCCACCACCTGAAGAGCCTGTGACATTTGCATTTCCTTTTTCTGTGATTTAGACTGTTTAGCTTCACCATGCATTTTTGCCAACTGTAATTTCAACAACTGTTTAGATAATGCGTCTGTCTCGTTTTCAACTTTAGCTTGTGACTCAGTGAACATTCTGCAGTGATGCAAAAGATGACGTTTAAATCGTTCTTCGGCACAAACCAGAATGTCAGGATCTGACATTAGCTGCTTCTTCACATCTGGCGGAAGTCCATCCAGCAGCGCCGTTCGGAAGAGCACCTCTGCCTCGTGCGTGAGAGCCGGATGTCGACCTGTGGTTTCAATCCAACTCTCCACACATGTTACATAATGTTGTGCAGGTGACATTTTCACATCATAAGGAAACATAGTGGGGGCCAGATCGGTGGGTTGTGGGAAAGTCAATTTAATGTTTTCAAACAGGGGCGCTGCTACTTGTGGCAAGGGCACCTCCCTCCCCAGTCTCGCTGTGCCTGCTGCTTCCTCAGTTGCCTGCAGTTGCACCAGGGAGCATGCTCCTGCCAACATCTGGCGCATGTCACCGAGTGTACAGCTCTGCCCACTCATCAGAGCCAAAAATTTGTTCAGCCACACCTTGCCTCCTCTGTGAAGTGGGGGCATATTTTCCATTATCGTGGTCACATCACGGAGCACCATGGGCTCGTAGTGCTGACCGCCCGATGTGGTCACCAGCGGACACATCAATTCATTTTTCTGCACCTCGGCCTGTGTCATCTGTCCCTGACCACTCCGCAAATTATATTTTCTCCGTGTCTCTCTCTCTCTCTCTCTCTCTCTCTCTCTCTCTGTTGCCCATTTTAACATCTGCGCTTCCTGTGTACGCTGCTCATCGGCTTGATCAATTTTCTTTTTTAGCTCCTCATTCTCGGCAGTAAGTCTATGCCAGCTTTCTCCTTTTGTCACATTGGACGGTTGAGGGCTCGGACCGGGGGTGGAGGTGTCCACGCGGGATGTGTCCACGCGGGATGTGTCCCCCTCCCGGGCCCGTCGCCTCTCTTTATTTACTGCTTGTTCAATCAACTGTACAATACTCTGATCCGCCCTTTCGCCTTCGCCCTCGACATCCACTACCATCCTACCACCCAACGTCACCACCGGATCCATTACTCCGGGGTCGCCGTACGGCGGCGGTCCAACATAGCTCACTCCGAGTTTCGGGGCACTCGGGTGTGTCACATCATGCAAATATGGATAAATGCCCTTGTATTCATTTCTTTCCTTGTCTATTTTCACCGCTTTCTCTACCCTTCTTTCTCATGCTCTTGTTAGCCTGCCATTGTCCAAATCAAAAATGCTTTTTTCTTTTAACTGTCTTTCTTTTGAACCTCTAAATCGCTCGTGTTGCTAACCTAACCTAACCTAACCTAACCTTAAAGAAAGGACAAACAGATTACTCCCAATAGCGCCTCATTATTTACGAGTTAGCCCCCCTTTCTTGAACATTCTCTGATCCATGCTGTCTTCCTCCTCACACTGTGTGGATGCAGCACACAGGGTGTGCACATAAACGCACACACCGAGCGCGCACACAACCGCACGTACACACACACACACACACACACACACGCATACGCACGCACGCACAATCCATCTCTCATGTAGCTTCTTTGCCACTTTCTATCGGTCAATACCACTCACAATTTGCGCTTCCACATCAGCATATACATTCCTTCAATCTCACTGCTTCAAACATTCACTGAGAAACTCACACTGTCCCTGCCCCGCCCGGGCTATAGCACCCCCCGTGCGAGAGGGTCGCGGCATCAATGTTGACTGGTTACAGGCTGGCCATTTCCTGCAACAATCATGATGCCGGCCCACCGCCCGCGCGAGCATAGCACAGGCCCACGCGTACAGCCCAGACCCGCGACTACGCGCGAGTGCAGGCTCGCCCATCAGTCTCAACCTCTCAAAGGGCAGGCCAACTTTGCTGTTGCGCCCTTCATCATGTTCACATTCGACATCTTTCAATGTCTTCTACACAACATTTGTTGTCTCTTATTCTCATCCTATCAAGCCACCGTTCTAGTAACTTTCTGTCACACACCTTATTTTCTCTACTGCCACACCTTGCTCATCTTAGTTTCTCTAACCAACTTAACTTAAACACACCATTCTTCCATAGAACACACATCACTCACACACACTCATATACACACCCACTCATGAGGATCCTCTGCGCGCACACTCTCTCTCCCCCCAATTTGGTTCATTTTGGATGTTTTAGCGGTCTGATCTCTCACAGGAGGAACTGTTACCACCGGATATTTTTTGAGGAGGCCTCACTTCCCCTCGGGGATCTCTTTATTAACCCCAGCTATTTGAATACGATCGTCACCGCACCCTTGTCCGCCACGACGAAGCACTAGGTCCCTGACCTATCAGTAGTACGCGTAAGTCCCTGACTTTACCGTACACGTTACACACGTAAGTTCCAAACTTATTCACCGTATGTATCTTAACTTCATGCACACCTTATTTGATCTGAACGACAGTCTCCTCTTAAATTTCCTCTTTCAATTTGCAGCATTTCGACTTATAGTAACAGGTATTCTGCTTACCTTATCGGTGATGAGCTCAGGGTTTAGGAAACGTCGTACCAGCTCAACGTTGTGCGCTTATTCCAAACGGTTCGCCGACCGGGAGACAGTGTCCCTGACACTGTCCGGTGTCTTGGCTAAAGACCACGAGTTGTCAATTACCCTTCTCTTGACATCACGTCCGGGGTCACCAAGAAATTGTTAGGTTACGGATTCTAGTTATTGATCTGACTCCAAATTGCGATCAACACTTAACACATAAATTGCTATGTCCTAATCCACACACTGGCGCACCTAACAATTTTGCGAGTTCGTTCTGTCAAAGAGAAGACCAGTAGATCAATCAGACCAAATTTACCAATTATTTATTCCTGACAGAGCGCACTAATACAGGCCTGGGTCCCGGGTCCCTCACACTAAAACTCGTGCGTTTTTGTGACCACCAAAAGACGACACATTCTTCCGGGTTGCCCAGTTTTAAAGAAACACAATATGAATATTAAAGCATGCAAAATATTGTGAGATGATTGGTCGATGGCCATCTCCTCCCCGGTCCAGGTGTCGCTGAGGTCAGACAGTTGGGTTTTTCCCTCGAAGGCCGGTCTCATAGACGTGCTGTTGTTCTTGTTCCTAACCGACCTTGAGATGGTCTCCTCCGGTACTCCCTATCCGGGCCTATTCCACAACACTTTGAAGAAAACAAGTTCATGCAGTTTGTCTGCACATTCCTCGCCCCCCACCAATCCACACGAGCACTCTAATACTAGATATTAATATGATTATAAGTTTAACACAACCTTAAAACATATGTTTGCAAACTGCCGAAAGCACATTTTCCTTTATTTGCCATCACGTTCAACAAAAAATAGAAACTTTCCCACTCTGATAAAAACGTCCTGTGTTCATCTACATATTTTCGTTTTGCTGTGCATCTTTTCCCTGCCATTTCGAGAGCCCAATTGACACTAATAGTTTACTGGAATGTGTTTGCCCATCCTACTTTGTGGAATTTCACCACATGCGCTTTTGACGAAAATACTAAATTGAACTCAAGTGAAGCCAACACGCACAACCCCCCCCCCACACACACCTACACACACACACACACACACAAATGTTGATATGAACATAAAAGAGCCGCATGCGGTTCGGGAGTTGCGGCTTGGCCAAACCTGTACTATACAACTTTATTTGTGTAAAATTTTCACAACAGCTGTCACACAAACAAAGCGGGAAAAACCGAAGACGTGCGTGTTCCGCCCACGCTGGATTTATTTGCACCTTTGAAAAGACACCGTATTGCCGCAGATGTGGCAAAGAGTACTTTTGGGCATCTGAGACGGAAGGATGTCCAAAGCATCACGTCACCTGCTCTGGTAGGAATGGTGGTGGGACGTTGAGGTCAACCGCTTTGGGGTTGGCTGAATCTTTGGTCGCAGGATGCCACACACTTGAAGACAGAAGCAGAAAAGCAGAGCTAAATGCAAAATGTACTCACCGGTGACTCCAATTTTTTCCCCCCCTGAAGAAATGGATGGACGGGTGGCCCCGGCTGGCCGGTGGGACTCTTGTTATTCTGACCCTTTTTAGTGCGCGTTTGGGGCAACAACCGTTTTTTGTGGCGCTCTCTTCTGGTTCAAGAGTGCCCTGCATGTGAATTTGCCTTTCCTGCCTTCTGATTGGATGAGCGCCAGTGTGACGCGGTGCCTCTGTCACCGTGGCGGGGGGTATACGTCGGCATCGGAGCGTCTGCCAACGTCTGAGACCGGCTGGCAGTGTATCGGAGGTGTCGAGTGCGGTGCCGCTGGAGCTCACTCACCAGCTGGTGTTAGGGCCACAGAATGAAGGCCAAGGAGAAGACTAGAAAGAGAAACAGAAACTTCTCCTCCAATTGTTTGATTTGTCTCTTCTGAGCTTCGATGAATTCTTTCAGCTCTTTGTTCCTCTAGGACGGACAAATGGAAAGTAGCCTTCAAAAGCCAGTAAGCGTGCAAGTAAGTGCCGGGCTGGCTTTGGGCCCTTACCTGTTGCGCGCTGTGCAGCAGATCCATTCTCTCTTGGAGGATGCAAGCGTCGCGCTCCCTCAACTCCCACATCAGGGCTCGCTTCCATTGGTCCACGGCGCTCCTAAGCTCTTGTCTCTGATCCGCCGTCAGCACGTCATTCACGCCAGCGTGGCTGGCTTTTTCGCCGTCCGTGGCGGGGCAGTCCCGCTGCGGTAGCGCCTCGTACAACATGGCCTCCAGCTCCATGATCCTCTGGGCCGCAATCCTCGTCCATCAGTAGTCCGGCGGGAGATTTGAGGGCGGCTTACCTTATGAGCCTGGTCCATGGAACGCTTCCTGAAGTCCAACTCTTCATCCAGGTAGCCCTTCTGGTTGCAGAACATATCCTAGCACAGCTCAAGGTCAGAATTGTTGGGGCACATTGCCCCGAGTTCCCCTTGGCTGATGTCGCGTGTCTGTCTACCTTCTCACTTTCAATGTCCAACATCTTCTGTTGAAGTGCTGACTTGGTCACTTTGATGTATTCTAACCACTGAGGAAAGGCTGCTGTCACATAAGCAGAATGCGAGAGCGTGCGTGGACGTGCGCGTTACCTTCTCGGCTAGGGTGGGAAGGGTCCTGGCGTGAATCACGACCACCTGCTCCTCGTTGGTGAGATTCTGCAAGAGCCCAAAGGCACAGCGTCAACAAGGTTCTTTCAGCGCAAAGCCTTCCAAAAGTCACATTTGAGCCGCCGAGTCTCGTGGAGTGCGAACATAAGGAGTTCGACATACACTTACGGCGTTATCGCCCAGGATGTCCAGCTTCTTCATCAGATCACTGATGACGATGTCCTGGGGAAAGGCGCAAGGAGCAATGTAAGGTGTTCTGGGACCTCAGGTTAAGGTTAGGGTTGCGAGGGACGCCTTACGTACGCTCACGCCGTCGGCCTCGCAGTAGATCTGCAAAGGGCTGAGGCCGTCTGGGAAACGGACTTGCAGAAACTTCAAGACGGGGGAGCGCCACTCCCTCTCCTGAAAGGCAGAGGCATGCATCCGTCCGTCCGTCCGTCCGTCCGTCACATCTCTGGCCTCAACACGCTTGTGCGAGTCTTCCCACCTCCAGCTCCAGGATGCGGAACTCAAGCAGTTCGTTTTGGTCTCGGATATCCTGGATGTGCTCTTTCAGACGCGCTTCTTCCGCCTCCATCCGCCTGACCTGAAAAGACAGTCAGACCTCATCTGCGGGGCTTCCGGACGGGTGTGACGCCAAGCGACTCCGCCCAGCGCCTTTCTTTCCGTCACCTTTTCGGCCAACTGCTGATTGCTCTGCCGCAGCAGCTGCTTCTCCTCCACCCACTTGACATTCTAGAAGAGACAAACGCGTGGACAGCTTTGGAATGTTGTGTCATTTTCATCCACAAATTCTTTGGTTGACTGGAAAATGACATTTGCTTTTCTCCACATTTTCCCAGCCACGTTGGGGGGGGGGGGGTTGGTCCAGTAATGCCAGACGAATGAGTGACTGAAGAATGTAGCTATTTTGTCTGAGAAAAAGGTGTGCTCATTGATAAGCTTACCTGTCCTTGTTGCTTCAGCGCTGACTCCAGATCTGCTACTCTGCTTTGATAGTGACCCATTTCTACTGTCATGTAACATGGGGGGAAGAGATGGTGCAAATGGTAAAATATGGATTGTTCACAGGAATAAATTGGCAGAGCTGAAATTCCAAATGTGTCCAAAAGATGGCGCCAGACCAAAACATGAGACCAAAAAAGGGGCCAAAATAAGCTAAGCAAGTTAAAATAGAAATAAAACAGGAACACGGTGTCGGATTGTGAGTCACGCATGGACGCACAAATGTGATTTTTACTTTTTGATTTCTTTGCTTGGCTAAAAATGTATTCTGTAACAGCTTAAAGCAATATTGTTAGTCAATTCGATCAAGGGACCCGTCACTATGAGAATAGTGGCGTGACATAAATTGTTTGGAGAAGCACAAATGTGATTTTTACTTCTTGATTTCTTTGCTTGGGTAAAAATTGATTCCCTCTTTCATGAACTGTGTTTTGCAATCGAATTGTTCTGGGATTGAATGATTTTATTAACACGGGTATCAGTGGGTGAAATTGTTCGGTTTCTGGAGTGATTAAGATTTGTAATTCTATTTCATGTTTCTTCAATAAATGTGTTGTGTATATTCATCTACTTTGTTGTGCGCTGATTTGTACTGAATGTACAATCGATGGTTCGGGGTTGATTTGACAATTTGATTAATGTGCGGGGGGTTATTATGGTATAACATAGGACCGTAATAAATAAAAGTAACATCAGACAATTTTAGAGAATTGAATAACTTTCGTAGTTATTTGAGACACGAGTGAATTTCAATCCGTTTGAAAGTTTGCTTCGTCTGAATAAATTAACGGAAGTGTTTGAATCGGATTATCGGTTTGGTGTAGAACTGAAAGTAATTTAATTATTTGAAGGGCGCAACGGGCCTGTTTCCCCTTTTGACGGGCCGCGTAAAAAGTAACTCCGAACATGTTAGAGAATTAAATAACTTTCGTAGATATTTAAGGGAAGAGTGATTATTGAAAGAGGTGCGTTTGACACTACCATCAGCTTTTCTCTGGTCTGAAAGGAGGAGGAGGGAGGCTCCTCCTCCTCCTTTCAGACCAGAGAACACCCGAGGCTGGGTGAGAACGGGGAGGCTGCGACCCGGCCGGGGGTTGCGGGAAGGGGCGCCACCTTGATCTCCTTCTCGGCGTCGTAGTCCCCTCCGCTGGTCTGGGCTAGCAGAGCGTAGGCTCGTTGCAGCGCTTGATATTCTTGCGTCAGCTGGCGGTAGCGAAGCTCCGCCTCCTCATGCACACACCAATGCAACACAGCACTAGTACCAGAATCAGTCAGACCGGCGACAAAGCACCCGCGACGCAAAGACGAGTCCGATTCCAGGGTGAAGAGGAATGTTTGGCGCCAATACGCTGGCAGAAATGGCGGGCTACCTCTTCGGGTTCCGTGTCGGGGGTTCTGTCGGTGTGAAAAGACAAGGACGATCCGTCCGAGTCCACCAACACGTCTTCGTCGTAGCCGTAAAATGTTTCGATGACCTGCGGGCGCGGAAGCAAACATCTCTCTGAACAAACTGAAGCGACACCTCACGATGAATCGACGAGAGGAACGATAGCGAGAAAAAGGCCATTTCATCTTGCGCAACACCAAGCAGCCGCAAACAAACAGACTCACCTTGCAGGACCTCACGCTTTGTTCCTCCTCAGAGATTCTCGACGTCGGTATCGTAGCAGCAAATCTCTCTCCTGTCGACACAAATAATCAGCCTTTGAGATTCTTTGGATGCAAAGGGAACGAACGGCTCCGGCGCAGAAACAAACGCGACTCACGATGACATTTCTGACATGAGCTCCTGTCTCCAGAGCCTGAAAAACCCGTCACCGGCGATGATTGGAGGGACGCTCGTCTTTTCCAAAAGTGACAACTACAGGGTGTGTCAGGGTTTTCCAGATTATCTTTATCGTATGATTATGTTGCTTTGACTTTGACTGCAACCTGTAATAAATAATATTATTTATCCCTTATTTATCCCTATCGCTTATCCCTTCCTACACAAAGTCGTAAAACATCCCTTGCTATGTTTTGACTAGAGGTCAAGGGCTTTCTCTATTCAATCCACTCTTACACCCACCCTGTTTCTCTTAATAAAAATGCTCGTGCGGGAGCCGAGAGTCAGACTTCATTCGTACAACGGATGGACTCTCCACCTGCAGGTGTCCAAAAGAACTTACTTGTCTCCCGTGTGGTTCTTGCAAAATAAGTTGGAGCGAGCGCAACTCTAACAGGGTGCATTTTGCCACTAGCTGCCTACGGACAATGACGTCGCGCTCGCGGCTCATGGTTGACGGGCTGAGCAGCCGGGCGAGTCCGTCGTTTTCAGCGCACAGCGAGTGGCAAAGGCGCTGACAAAACGGGAGCTTTGAGCTGCTGAAAACGGCAAAACAAGTCTAAAGCGTGTTCAAACGCGTGCGCACAATGCTCCTGCTTGAAAGGTCGGAATTTAAGGGGCCAATTTTTTGGATGGCGGCCGCCGGCCAAGCTTTGGACGGAAAAGGTTTCCTGGCGACAGCGAGCGAGCGCGGCGCTGCCGTACGTGCACCGAGTCACCTGCCTGAAGACCTTGGACAAGTCGTCGATGATGTGCCGCTGCTCCACAACTTGAAGGAACTCCATTTCACCGTCCTGCTGGCCGCAACCGCGCTCCAGGTCATTGAGCGAACTAGGCCTTCTCTGTGGAACACAAATGCAGTGGACTCTGTTGGCACGCCGCCGTTGTCCGCGTCGACTTACCAAGCTTGCCATCTCCTCATTCTCCTGGGTGACAAAGCGCACTTTGTTTTCAAGGCGACACAGCACCAGTGAGAGTTCTTCATTCTTCCTGCTCAGGCGTTTGTTTTTGTACAGGAGTGGCAGAAACTGGCTTTCTGTTTCTCTCAGTCGCTTAAGCTGCAAGCATGAAGTGCGGGATGCGAAAGACGCACAACACGCGGGCCAGAACGTATCCATTCCTTTTGCATCGGTTTGAACAGAATCGTGGCTTTGGCTCCCAATAAAAGACATCTACCAGGCAACCGACTCTCCGCGCCGCTCAACTAATAAGCAAGCGCAATGGGTGCCTCGCTGGATGGCGCGCATCAAACGTAGCGCAAACCTTCAAGCGTGCCGTCAATAAATTACCAGTTCATTGCGCTCTTCAGAAAGCAGGGCGTTTCGATCCTCCAGTTTCCTGATGACTGCGCTGAGCTCAGCGATTTTCAGATGAAACCTTCGCGTGTCCCGATCCTCCTGAGACTGAAAACGCCCCGCAACACACACACACAACCACTCGTTCAAAGTTCAAAACTGTTTTTGTGCTACCTTCCTCCAGCAACGAACTAAGTCATGCGTACTGCAAGTGTGTGATGAGGTGGCTTACGCTATGAAGAGGATTGCTAGTAGCGCCGTTGACCCCACTTCCAGGGTAGTTTAGGCCCGCCCTTTGGGAATCCCTCAGGGCAGCGATCTGCTGCTCGGCAGCCTGAGTCTGCAGCTGAAGGCGGTGGACGTGGCCGGCCCCAGGGATTTATCCAAAACACTAACCGCTCTGTCTTTCAGCTTGATCTCATCCATCTGGATGTACAAACGGGGAGCGCTCAGGCAGGCGGGCAAACTCATTTGCCAGAATTGTGACAAAAACAAAGAGAGCAACCGGCCAATTTTTATCTTGAATCGACTAGAACACCATTGCTGTGACAAAAGCGAAGCGAGCAACCGGACGTTTTCTTCTTGTGAAATAGAATAGAATAGAATGCCTTAGGTGTCATTGCACTGCAGGTATACAACGAAATTGGGAACATAGCCACGCACCGCGCATCTGATCAGTCCTACCAGTCGGCGGATCTCCCTCTCGCAGTCTCTCTTAGTTCGGCTCAGCTCCTCCCGATGCTGGTGATGAGCCGATCGGAGCTGGGCCGCTCGGGACTGCCAGGCCTGCTGGGCCGCTGCCAGGGCTTCTTCCGCGCTCCTGGTGGAGGCGACACCGCTCGGTCTCCCGACACCGCCGCGTCTCCTCCACTTCCGCCAGCAAAGCGCCCCCGCTCCTCAACTGAGCAGACATTGCGCCACATCGGGCCGTTGAGACCGCAACGGAGCGCCGCGACGCTTACTGGGGACAAGCTACACAATACGGTAGCGGCCGCATCGGAGCCCGACGTGGCGTGCGGATAGTCAGACACGGATTGAGCGGATCACCTTGTCCATGGAGCCGTCCCTCAGGCTGAGGACCAAGGCATTCAGTCGCTGGATCTCTCCATCTTTGATTTTGATCACTCTCATCAGCTCCATTTCATGCTGCCGCAGTAATGTCTCCCTGGTAACGGCTAACTCTTTCTGCTTCTCCTCATGGAGTGTGCTTTTGAGTTCCGTCATGGCGGCGGTGGCACGGTGGTGCTCCGCCCGCAGGTCCTGACTTCTCTCTCTCTCCAGACAGCTGACCTGACATGACTTAGACAAACTTTATTGTTATCTTGTCTGCACATGGTGCATACAAAACGAAATTTCGTTGCACACGGCTTACAACAAAGTAGTGATATTGCAGTTGAATAGAAGTAACATATCCTATGAAAATATATATATACATATACTGTATATATATATATATATTACAAATAAGTATAAAGTGCAGCAGTGCTAATTATGCAATAGTGCAAGTAGGCAAAACAGTACTCAAGAGTGTGCAGAGGAATGCTAAACCATGTATTAAACTTCTATTTAAAGGGTTTACACAAGTTCAGTAAAGTTGGTAGTGCGAGATAGTGCAAGATAGAGGTCCGTAGTGTCATAAAGTACAGTTCTGTGAATGTGTGATGCAGAGTTCAGTTTAGAGCTCAACAGTTCTAATGTTCAACAGTCTGATGACAGCAGGGAAAAAGCTGTTGCAGAACCTGGTGGACCTGCAGCGGATTGTGCGAAACCTCTTCCCAGAGGGCAGCAGGGAGAACAGTCCATGGTGGGGGTGTGATGGGTCATTGATGATGTTACGGGCACGGGACATGCAGCGCTGAGATGAAATGTCCTGAATGGAGGGAAGAGGAGCCCCTATGATCCTCTCTGCTGTCCTCACCACTCTCCTCACGTTCTTCCAATCGGAGGCGGTGCAGCCTCCACACCACACAGAGAGTCAGCTTGTCAGAATGCTCTCTATGGTGCTCCTGTAGAACGTCCTCATGATGGGTGGGGGCAGGTGGGCTCTCCTCATCCTCCGCAGGAAGTACAAGCGCTTCTGTGCCCTCTTGATCAGTGCCGTAGTGTTCATAGTCCAGGTGAGGTCTTCTGTGATGTGGACCCCCAGGAATTTGGTGCTGCTGACCACCTCCACAGCTGAGCTGTTGATGATCAGTGGAGCGTGGTGAGGCTGGTTTTTCCTGAAGTCGACGATGATCTCCTTCATCTTCTCCACATTCAGGATCAGGCTGTTGTCTCTGCACCAGCCCACCAGCTGCTCCACCTCCTCTCTGTAGTCCAGGTCGTTGTTGTCTCTGATGAGCCCCACCACCGTTGTGTCGTCTGCGAACTTCACGATGTGATTGGTGGTGAACCTGGGGACGCAGTCGTGTGTCATCAGGGTGAACAGCAGGGGGCTCAGGACGCAGCCCTGAGGGGAGCCTGTGCTGAGGGTGATGACATCAGAGGTGTTCTGTCCGACCCGGACTGACTGAGGTCTGTTGGTGAGGAAGTCTAGCACCCAGTTGCGAAGGGGGGTGTTGAAGCCCAGGTGTTCCAATTTTCCTACTAGATGCTGTGGGATGATGGTGTTAAACGCTGAGCTGAAGTCCAGGAACAGCATCCGAACATGGGTGTTCTTCTCCTCCAGGTGAGCCAGGCTCAGGTGAAGAACGGAGGAGATGGCGTCCTGAGTGGAGCGGTTTTGCCGGTCGGCAAACTGGAACGGGTCAAATAATGGGGGGAGTCTGGAAACGATGTGATCTTTAAGCAGCCTTTCGAAGCACTTCATCATGACCGGAGTCAGTGCAACAGGCCGGTAATCATTAAATGAGGTGATTTGAGGTTTCTTCGGCACCGGAATGATGGAGGTAGTCTTAAAGCACGCTGGCACTGTGGCTTGGCCCAGCGAGGTGTTAAAAATGTCTGTGATGACCCCAGCCAGCTGACTTGCACATTCCCTGAACACACGCCCAGGAATGTTGTCGGGGCCAGGGGCCTTACGGGGGTTGACTCTCCTCAGGGTCTTCAACACATCGGCGGAGTCAAGGCAGAGTACCTCCTCTTCCTGATGGGGGACAGTTTTAACTGCTGGAGTGCCGTTTAGTGCCTCGAACCTCCCAAAGAAGTTATTTAGACCATTTAGAAAGTCAGAATCAACTTCACCCACCGGGGGGGGAGGGTGAGTTGTAGTCTGTAATCGCCCGTATGCCTTGCCACATACTCCTGGTGTTGTTGGCGTCGTGGAAACGATCCTGAATTTTTCGACTGTGGTCTCGCTTCGCTACCCTGATGGCACGGTTCAAGTTGGCTCTCGCTGTCCTCAGTGTCTCCTTGTCGCCAGACTTGAAGGCAGAGTTCCGCGCTCGTAGCGTTTGACGTACCTCCTCAGTCATCCAGGGTCGTTGGTTGCCCCGGGTGATGATATTCTTAGTGGTGCTGACGTCCTCGGTGCATTTGTTGACGTAGGCTGACACAGTCATGGCACACGCATGTCAAATCTACATCGGGGAAACTGGGAGGGAGGGAGGGAGGGCGGGAGGGAGGCAAGCAGGGAGGCAGGCAGGCAGGGAGGCAGGCAGGGAGGCAGGCAGGGAAGCAGGCAGGGAGGAAGGCAGTGTCTGTCTGTTGAGGTTTTCACCTTGTTCTTCTCCTGCTGAAGTTCTAACTGGACGTCCATCAGTTTGGCTCTCAGCTCGTCATTGGCGGCCTGAAAGGCGTCCGTTCGCTCCGCCTTGACCCGCCCTGCCGGAGCTCGTTTGGACATCTCTTACTCGAGTCTCGCCCGGTCGTCAGTCAGAGATCACAACATTTGTACCTGGAGAGCACAAACGCAGCGCTGTTTTCCACTGGCTTCGGACTCAACTTCAATCGGTACCGTAACGTACAACATCATAAACATAGATCTAGCTTGACTTATTCATTGAATAAATGCATTTGGTTCTTCAAAACTGCATCACGCAACATAGCGTGACCGAGACGGCCGTTATCCACCTGCGTGAAGTTATTTGGTGAAATGAATGAGATGTTTAAGACACCATCGTTCTGTCTCTATGTAGATGAAGGGAAATAATCGATTGCTGAAGGTCCAAAGGTGTTGTGATAAACAAATAAACATATTAGTGACATATTTGTGATAAACATATTAGGCAGGATAATCACATATGTTAACTTGACTGCCCACACTGTATTTATTTATGGTTATTTGTTAAATCGAGTACTGTTAGACATGAAACAGGAAGTGTTTAACATAAATGGACGACGAAAGGGGTACTCACCATTGTAGCTCCTGCTGGTCAATGATACGAGCCTCTTCTTGCAGTGGAAAACATACAGCCAACAAACACCGTGGAACCTAAAGGAAGGAAATTAAACATTAACATTTAGCCTCAACCAACATTCACAGATACAACGCAACGCAAACTACACAAACATAAATCTTTTTAAACACAATGAGTTGTACTTACCGTGTACGCTCTAGACGGTCCACTTGCAAGCAGAAAATAAAGATATTTCTGTTGATAATCGTCGTGTTTGTATCCGTTGTCTCGCTCAAGGCCATTGCGCCCACAGATTTGAATTTTGGCCAGAGTTCAGCCTATTGACGTCATTTCCGCGGTGTAATACCCGCATATCTGAAACGGCAAAGTTAAGAGTAGAGTTAAATAAAGTTTTTAATCAACGCAATAATTTACAAACGTTGACCAGTCGAAATAATCGTCGAAATTTGGCGTCTGTGGCTGGAAGCAGACGCCGAGTTCGACGTTCCTCCCAAATGCCACACTGCCTCGCTTTTCAGGCCAACAAAAAAACATATTTTTCAAAACAATGAGTTGTAATTACCTTGTACGCTCTAGACGGTCAAGTTGCAAGCTGAAAACAAAAATATTTGTCTTGTTAGTCGTCGTGTTACTAACCGCTGTGTCTTGTTTGCCAGCATTGCCGCTTTCCTACTTCCTGTTGCAAGCCACGCCCACGGATTATAATTTTGCCATGAGTTCCGCCTATTGACGTCATGTCCGCGTCGCATGACTGCGACGTAATATTATCTAAAACTGTTTGTGCGGCATGGTGTTGTTCTGTGCGGTATTGTGTTATTCTGTGCGGCGTCGTGTTGTTCTGTGCGGCGTAGTGTTGTTCAGTGCGGCGTCGTGTTGTTCAGTGCGGCATGTTGTTGTTCAGTGCGGCATGTTGTTGTTCAGTGCGGCATGGTGTTGTTCAGTGCGGCATGGTGTTGTTCAGTGCGGCATGGTGTTGTTCAGTGCGGCATGGTGTTGTTCAGTGCGGCATGGTGTTGTTCAGTGCGGCATGGTGTTGTTCAGTGCGGGATGGTGTTGTTCAGTGCGGCATGGTGTTGTTCAGTGCGGCATGGTGTTGTTCAGTGCGGCATGGTGTTGTTCAGTGCGGCGTAATATTGTTCAGTGCGGCGTAATGTTGTTCAGTGGGGCATGGTGTTGTTCAGTGCGGCATGGTGTTGTTCAGTGCGACATGATGTTGTTCAGTGCGGCATAATGTTGTTCAGTGCGGCATAATGTTGTTCAGTGCGGCATGGTGTTGTTCAGTGCGGCATGATGTTGTTCAGTGCGGCATAATGTTGTTCAGTGCGGCATAATGTTGTTCAGTGCGGCATGGTGTTGTTCAGTGCGGCATGGTGTTGTTCAGTGCGGCATGGTGTTGTTCAGTGCGGCATGGTGTTGTTCAGTGCGGCATGGTGTTGTTCAGTGCGGCATGGTGTTGTTCAGTGCGGCATGGTGTTGTTCAGTGCGGCATGGTGTTGTTCAGTGCGGCATGGTGTTGTTCAGTGCGGCATGGTGTTGTTCAGTGCGGCATGGTGTTGTTCAGTGCGGCATGGTGTTGTTCAGTTCGGCATGGTGTTCAGTGCGGCATGGTGTTCAGTGCGGCATAATGTTGTTCAGTGCGGCATAATGTTGTTCAGTGCGGCATGGTGTTGTTCAGTGCGACATGGTGTTGTTCAGTGCGACATGATGTTGTTCAGTGCGGCATAATGTTGTTCAGTGCGGCATAATGTTGTTCAGTGCGGCATGGTGTTGTTCAGTGCGGCATGGTGTTGTTCAGTGCGGGATGGTGTTGTTCAGTGCGGCATGGTGTTGTTCAGTGCGGCATGGTGTTGTTCAGTGCGGCATGGTGTTGTTCAGTGCGGCATGGTGTTGTTCAGTGCGGCATGGTGTTGTTCAGTGCGGCATGGTGTTGTTCAGTGCGGCGTCGTGTTGTTCAGTGCGGCGTCGTGTTGTTCAGTGCGGCGTCGTGTTGTTCAGTGCGGCGTCGTGTTGTTCAGTGCGGCATGGTGTTGTTCAGTGCGGCATGGTGTTGTTCAGTGCGGCATGGTGTTGTTCAGTGCGGCATGGTGTTGTTCAGTGCGGCATGGTGTTGTTAAGTGCGGCATGGTGTTGTTCAGTGCGGCGTAATGTTGTTCAGTGGGGCATGGTGTTGTTCAGTGCGGCATGGTGTTGTTCAGTGCGGCATGGTGTTGTTCAGTGCGGCATGGTGTTGTTCAGTGCGGCATGGTGTTGTTCAGTGCGGCATGGTGTTGTTCAGTGCGGCATGGTGTTGTTCAGTGCGGCATGGTGTTGTTCAGTGCGGCATGGTGTTTTTCAGTGCGGGATGGTGTTGTTCAGTGCGGGATGGTGTTGTTCAGTGCGGGATCGTGTTGTTCAGTGCGGCATGGTGTTCAGTGCGGCATAATGTTGTTCAGTGCGGCATAATGTTGTTCAGTGCGGCATGGTGTTGTTCAGTGCGGCATAATGTTGTTCAGTGCGGCATAATGTTGTTCAGTGCGGTATATTGTTGTTCAGTGGGGCATAATGTTGTTCAGTGCGGCATGGTGTAGTTCAGTGCGGCATGGTGTAGTTCAGTGCGGCATGGTGTTGTTCAGTGCGGAATGGTGTTGTTCAGTGCGGGATGGTGTTGTTCAGTGCGGGATGGTGTCGTTCAGTGCGGGATGGTGTTGTTCAGTGCGGGATGGTGTTGTTCAGTTTGGCATGGTGTTGTTCAGTGCGGCATGGTGTTGTTCAGTGCGGCATGGTGTTGTTCAGTGCGGGATGGTGTTGTTCAGTGCGGGATGGTGTTGTTCAGTGCGGGATGGTGTTGTTCAGTGCGGGATGGTGTTGTTCAGTGCGGCATGGTGTTGTTCAGTGCGGCATGGTGTTGTTCAGTGCGGCATGGTGTTGTTCAGTGCGGCATGGTGTTGTTCAGTGCGGCATGGTGTTGTTCAGTGCGGGATGGTGTTGTTCAGTGCGGCATGGTGTTGTTCAGTGCGGCATGGTGTTGTTCAGTGCGGCATGGTGTTGTTCAATGCGGCATAATATTGTTCAGTGCGGCGTAATGTTGTTCAGTGGGGCATGGTGTTGTTCAGTGCGGCATGGTGTTGTTCAGTGCGACATGATGTTGTTCAGTGCGGCATAATGTTGTTCAGTGCGGCATAATGTTGTTCAGTGCGGCATAATGTTGTTCAGTGCGGCATAATGTTGTTCAGTGCGGGATGGTGTTGTTCAGTGCGGCATGGTGTTGTTCAGTGCGGCATGGTGTTGTTCAGTGCGGCATGGTGTTGTTCAGTGCGGCATGGTGTTGTTCAGTGCGGCATGGTGTTGTTCAGTGCGGCATGGTGTTGTTCAGTGCGGCATGGTGTTGTTCAGTGCGGCATGGTGTTGTTCAGTGCGGCATGGTGTTGTTCAGTGCGGCATGGTGTTGTTCAGTGCGGCATGGTGTTGTTCAGTGCGGCATGGTGTTGTTCAGTGCGGCATGGTGTTGTTCAGTGCGGCATGGTGTTGTTCAGTGCGGCATGGTGTTGTTCAGTGCGGCATGGTGTTGTTCAGTTCGGCATGGTGTTCAGTGCGGCATAATGTTGTTCAGTGCGGCATAATGTTGTTCAGTGCGGCATAATGTTGTTCAGTGCGGCATGGTGTTGTTCAGTGCGGCATGGTGTTGTTCAGTGCGGTATATTGTTGTTCAGTGCGGTATATTGTTGTTCAGTGCGGTATATTGTTGTTCAGTGGGGCATAATGTTGTTCAGTGCGGCATGGTGTTGTTCAGTGCGGGATGGTGTTGTTCAGTGCGGCATGGTGTTGTTCAGTGCGGCATGGTGTTGTTCAGTGCGGCATGGTGTTGTTCAGTGCAGCATGGTGTTGTTCAGTGCGGCATGGTGTTGTTCAGTGCGGCATGGTGTAGTTCAGTGCGGCATGGTGTAGTTCAGTGCGGCATGGTGTAGTTCAGTGCGGCATGGTGTAGTTCAGTGCGGCATGGTGTTGTTCAGTGCGGGATGGTGTTGTTCAGTGCGGCATGGTGTTGTTCAGTGCGGCATGGTGTTGTTCAGTGCGGCATGGTGTTGTTCAGTGCGGCATGGTGTTGTTCAGTGCGGCATGGTGTTGTTCAGTGCGGCATGGTGTTGTTCAGTGCGGCATGGTGTTGTTCAGTGCGGCATGGTGTTGTTCAGTGCGGCATGGTGTTGTTCAGTGCGGCATGGTGTTGTTCAGTGCGGCATGGTGTTTTTCAGTGCGGCATAATGTTGTTCAGTGCGGCATAATGTTGTTCAGTGCGGCATAATGTTGTTCAGTGCGGCATAATGTTGTTCAGTGCGGCATAATGTTGTTCAGTGCGGGATGGTGTTGTTCAGTGCGGCATGGTGTTGTTCAGTGCGGCATGGTGTTGTTCGGTGCGGCATGGTGTTGTTCGGTGCGGCATGGTGTTGTTCGGTGCGGCATGGTGTTGTTCGGTGCGGCATGGTGTTGTTCAGTGCGGCATGGTGTTGTTCAGTGCGGCATGGTGTTGTTCAGTGCGGGATGGTGTTGTTCAGTGCGGGATGGTGTTGTTCAGTGCGGGATGGTGTTGTTCAGTGCGGCATGGTGTTCAGTGCGGCATAATGTTGTTCAGTGCGGCATAATGTTGTTCAGTGCGGCATGGTGTTGTTCAGTGCGGCATAATGTTGTTCAGTGCGGCATAATGTTGTTCAGTGCGGTATAATGTTGTTCAGTGCTGCATGGTGTTGTTCAGTGCTGCATGGTGTTGTTCAGTGCGGGATGGTGTTGTTCAGTGCGGCATGGTGTTGTTCAGTGCGGCATGGTGTTGTTCAGTGCGGCATGGTGTTGTTCAGTGCGGCATGGTGTTGTTCAGTGCGGCATGGTGTTGTTCAGTGCGGCATGGTGTTGTTCAGTGCGGCATGGTGTTGTTCAGTGCGGCATGGTGTAGTTCAGTGCGGCATGGTGTTGTTCAGTGCGGCATGGTGTAGTTCAGTGCGGCATGGTGTTGTTCAGTGCGGGATGGTGTTGTTCAGTGCGGCATGGTGTTGTTCAGTGCGGCATGGTGTTGTTCAGTGCGACATGATGTTGTTCAGTGCGACATGATGTTGTTCAGTGCGGCATAATGTTGTTCAGTGCGGCATAATGTTGTTTAGTGCGGCATGGTGTTGTTTAGTGCGGGATGGTGTTGTTCAGTGCGGGATGGTGTTGTTCAGTGCGGCATGGTGTTGTTCAGTGCGGCATGGTGTTGTTCAGTGCGGCATGGTGTTGTTCAGTGCGGCATGGTGTTGTTCAGTGCGGCATGGTGTTGTTCAGTGCGGCATGGTGTTGTTCAGTGCGGGATGGTGTTGTTCAGTGCGGCATGGTGTTCAGTGCGGCATAATGTTGTTCAGTGCGGCATAATGTTGTTCAGTGCGGCATGGTGTTGTTCAGTGCGGCATAATGTTGTTCAGTGCGGCATAATGTTGTTCAGTGCGGTATATTGTTGTTCAGTGGGGCATAATGTTGTTCAGTGCGGCATGGTGTAGTTCAGTGCGGCATGGTGTAGTTCAGTGCGGCATGGTGTTGTTCAGTGCGGAATGGTGTTGTTCAGTGCGGGATGGTGTTGTTCAGTGCGGGATGGTGTCGTTCAGTGCGGGATGGTGTTGTTCAGTGCGGGATGGTGTTGTTCAGTTTGGCATGGTGTTGTTCAGTGCGGCATGGTGTTGTTCAGTGCGGGATGGTGTTGTTCAGTGCGGGATGGTGTTGTTCAGTGCGGGATGGTGTTGTTCAGTGCGGGATGGTGTTGTTCAGTGCGGGATGGTGTTGTTCAGTGCGGGATGGTGTTGTTCAGTGCGGGATGGTGTTGTTCAGTGCGGCATGGTGTTGTTCAGTGCGGCATGGTGTTGTTCAGTGCGGCATGGTGTTGTTCGGCATGGTGTTGTTCAGTGCGGCATGGTGTTGTTCAGTGCGGCATGGTGTTGTTCAGTGCGGGATGGTGTTCAGTGCGGGATGGTGTTGTTCAGTGCGGGATGGTGTTGTTCAGTGCGGCATGGTGTTGTTCAGTGCGGCATGGTGTTGTTCAGTGCGGCATAATGTTGTTTAGTGCGGCATAGTGTTGTTCAGTGCGGCATGGTGTTGTTCAGTGCGGCATGGTGTTGTTCAGTGCGGCATGGTGTTGTTCAGTGCGGCATGGTGTTGTTCAGTGCGGCATGGTGTTGTTCAGTGCGGCATGGTGTTGTTCAGTGCGGCATGGTGTTGTTCAGTGCGGCATGGTGTTGTTCAGTGCGGCGTCGTGTTGTTCAGTGCAGCATGGTGTTGTTCAGTGCGGAATGGTGTTGTTCAGTGCGGCATGGTGTTGTTCAGTGCGGCATGGTGTTGTTCAGTGCGGCATGGTGTTGTTCAGTGCGGCATGGTGTTGTTCAGTGCGGCGTAATGTTGTTCAGTGCGGCGTAATGTTGTTCAGTGGGGCATGGTGTTGTTCAGTGCGGCATGGTGTTGTTCAGTGCGGCATGGTGTTGTTCAGTGCGGCATGGTGTTGTTCAGTGCGGCATAATGTTGTTCAGTGCGGCATAATGTTGTTCAGTGCGGCATAATGTTGTTCAGTGCGGCATAATGTTGTTCAGTGCGGCATAATGTTGTTCAGTGCGGGATGGTGTTGTTCAGTGCGGCATGGTGTTGTTCAGTGCGGCATGGTGTTGTTCAGTGCGGCATGGTGTTGTTCAGTGCGGCATGGTGTTGTTCAGTGCGGCATGGTGTTGTTCAGTGCGGCATGGTGTTGTTCAGTGCGGGATGGTGTTGTTCAGTGCGGGATGGTGTTGTTCAGTGCGGCATGGTGTTCAGTGCGGCATAATGTTGTTCAGTGCGGCATGGTGTTGTTCAGTGCGGCATGGTGTTGTTCAGTGCGGCATAATGTTGTTCAGTGCGGCATAATGTTGTTCAGTGCGGCACCTAGCACCTAGAAGGTAAATAAATAGGAAGGAAGGACTCACCGGTGACGTCGTCGCCCACGTCCAAGCGTTGTACTTTGTATTTTCATCCTTCTGACAGTGGAAAACATATAGCCAACAAACACCGTGGAACCTAAACGAATGAAAGAAAACTATCATTTGGCCACAACCAACATTCACAGATACAACACAATGTGACGTGCGGTGTTGAGGTTAAAGGTTGAGTGAAGGGCCCTCGTTTTAAACTACTTTTTTGAAAAGGAGTGGGAACAAGTAAGACGTATTTAATTTATTTATTGGGAAGTAGTAAGACTTATTAAATTTATTTAATCTACTTTTCTTCCCAGGCAAAATTTGATGTGCTGCAATTCCAAATTTCCAAAGTGAATGAAGGAATGAAATCCTTTAAATTATGATTTTGTATAAATACTAGGCATAAACACAAAATCTACGGCACAAAATGGGCAGACTTTACTTGTTTGAAAAGGACTGGTTACAAGACAGACTTTTTTAATTTATTTAATGGGAAGAAGACTTATTTAGTTTAATTGATCTATTTTTGTTCCCTGGCAAAATTCGATTTGCTGCAATTCCAAATTTCCAAAGTGAATGAAGGAATGAAGTCGTTTAAATTATGATTTTGTATAAATACTAGGCATAGACACAAAATCTACGGCACAAAACGGGCAGACTTTACTTGTTTGAAGAGGACTGGTTGCAAGACAGACTTTTCTGATTTATTTAATGGGAAGAAGACTTATTTAGTTTATTTAATCTCTTTTTGTTGCCTGGCAAAATTGGATTTGCTGAAATTGTATTTTGCCAAATCTTGACTTGAGACCTGATAGGAAGTATTAAACGCTCAGTTAAATCGATACAAGTTGGTAATAAGAGCGAGTAATGTTGGTTGAAGCGATGAATGAAGGTTAAAAGCAATTTAAATTATGACTTTGTATAAATACTAGATATTAACAGAACATCTACTGCGCAAAATGGGCAGAGTTTACTTGTTTGAGAAGGAGTGGCTTATTTAAGTCTAAGATTTATTTAATCTGTTTGTTCCCAGGCAAAATTGGATGTGATGCAATTCCAAATTTCACCACATGATGGTGCCAAATTTTGACTTCATAGGACATATTCAACACTTAACTATTATGTTCAAGGTAATCAGATTTGTTTATTATTCTAATGGCCTTTTCAAAACTATTCTGGATTACTACTTTGGATCTATTCTACATTACTTGGCAACAACATACTCTGTAACAGATTAGGCAGTATAATCACATATGTTAACTTGAGAGTGCCCACACTCAATCTACTTATCGTGATGTGTTAAATCAATTACTGTTAGACATTATTATTCTGATAATCTACCAAATCTTTGAATTGAAGAATTTGTGATTTAATTAATAGCTTGTTGTTATGTTCAGGGTAATCAGACTTGTATATAATTCTAATGGCCTTCTTTTGAAAACTATTCTGAATTACAACTTTGGATCTCAACTTTGTATTACTTTGCAACAATATACTCGGTGACAGATTAGGCAGTATAATCACATATGTTAACTTCAGTGCCCACACTGTATTTATTTATGGTTATTTGTTAAATCAAGTACTGTTAGACATGAAATAGGAAGTGTTTAACATAAATGTTATGGCTACTCACCGTTGTAGCTCGCTCCTGGTCAATGATACGAGCCTCTTCTTGCAGTGGAAAACTTGCAGCCAACAAACACCGTGGAACCTAAAGGAATGAAATTAAACATTAACATTTCGCCTGGACCAATATTCACACGTACAACGCAACGCGGCTACACTTCTGCTAGCGCCTCAGCTACACGTTGCTATTACAAACGTAAATCTCTTTAAACACAATGAGTGTTACTTACCGTGTACGCTGTAGACGGTCCAGTTGCAAGCAGAAAATAAAGATATTTCTGTTGATATTCGTCGTTGCTCAGTGGCTCACGGCCATCGCGCCAACAGATTTGAATTTTGGTGGAAGTTCAGCCAATTACGTCATATCCGCGGCACATGACTGCGACGTAATACCCGCTTATCTGAAACGGCAGTTAAAAGTAGAGTTACATCAAGTTTTCTTTTTTAATCAACGCAATCATTTACAACCGTTGACCAGAAAGAATCGTCGAAATTCGACGTTCCCCCCAAACGCCACACTCACTCGCTTTTCAGGGCAACAAAAGTACTTCTTTTTAAAAACGATGAGTTGTACTTACCGTGTACGCTCTGGACGGTCCAGTTGCAAGCAGAAAATAAAAATATTTCTCTCGTTAGTCGTATGTTACCATCCGCTGTGTCTTTGTCAACATCGCCATTTTCCTACTTCCTGTTGCGAGCCACGCCCACGGATTTAAATTCTGGCGGAAGAGCCCGCCCATTGGCGTCGTTTTCGCGTATAGCAAATCCGATTGGTTGGGAAGGGGGCGCGGTTATGCAGCCGAGGGGTCCTGTGATCGGTGGGATGTAAAGTAGGCGTCGACGTCACGTCCGCGTCACGTGACCACGACGTGGCAGACGTCATATAGCAACCGCTGTTTTGTTTAGTAGACTTACAGTTGTTATGCATTGACATAATGGCGCACACTCCAAATAGATTTAAATAAATTAAATAATTCTTCTGCCCACTCCCTTTTAAACAAGTTAACTCTCCCCGCGGATTTGAATTCCGGCGGAAGTTCTTACAGTTGTTATGCGTTGACATAATGGCGCACTGGTTAGCATGTCCACCTCTTAAGCATGATGTTGCGGGTTCGACGCCTGATCAATGTTAGCATGGAGTGAGCTGAAGTGCATGGCGCTGAAGATTTGAATCTTTGAAATGCGCTGAGGTCTGACGTATCAGGCAGAATGGTTTGCCATCACGTTCAACAAAAAATAGAAACTTTCCCACTCTGATAAAAACGTCCTGTGTTCATCTACATATTTTCGTTTTGCCGTGCATCTTTTCCCTGCCATTTCGAGAGCCCAATTGACACTAATAGTTTACTGGAATGTGTTTGCCCATCCTACTTTGTGGAATTTCACCACATGCGCTTTTGACGAAAATACTAAATTGAACTCAAGTGAAGCCAACACGCACAACCCCCCCCCCCCCACACACACACACACACACACACCTACACACACACACACAAATGTTGATATGAACATAAAAGAGCCGCATGCGGTTCGGGAGTTGCGGCTTGGCCAAACCTGTACTATACAACTTTATTTGTGTAAAATTTTCACAACAGCTGTCACACAAACAAAGCGGGAAAAACCGAAGACGTGCGTGTTCCGCCCACGCTGGATTTATTTGCACCTTTGAAAAGACACCGTATTGCCGCAGATGTGGCAAAGAGTACTTTTGGGCATCTGAGACGGAAGGATGTCCAAAGCATCACGTCACCTGCTCTGGTAGGAATGGTGGTGGGACGTTGAGGTCAACCGCTTTGGGGTTGGCTGAATCTTTGGTCGCAGGATGCCACACACTTGAAGACAGAAGCAGAAAAGCAGAGCTAAATGCAAAATGTACTCACCGGTGACTCCAATTTTTTCCCCCCCTGAAGAAATGGATGGACGGGTGGCCCCGGCTGGCCGGTGGGACTCTTGTTATTCTGACCCTTTTTAGTGCGCGTTTGGGGCAACAACCGTTTTTTGTGGCGCTCTCTTCTGGTTCAAGAGTGCCCTGCATGTGAATTTGCCTTTCCTGCCTTCTGATTGGATGAGCGCCGGTGTGACGCGGTGCCTCTGTCACCGTGGCGGGGGGTATACGTCGGCATCGGAGCGTCTGCCAACGTCTGAGACCGGCTGGCAGTGTATCGGAGGTGTCGAGTGCGGTGCCGCTGGAGCTCACTCACCAGCTGGTGTTAGGGCCACAGAATGAAGGCCAAGGAGAAGACTAGAAAGAGAAACAGAAACTTCTCCTCCAATTGTTTGATTTGTCTCTTCTGAGCTTCGATGAATTCTTTCAGCTCTTTGTTCCTCTAGGACGGACAAATGGAAAGTAGCCTTCAAAAGCCAGTAAGCGTGCAAGTAAGTGCCGGGCTGGCTTTGGGCCCTTACCTGTTGCGCGCTGTGCAGCAGATCCATTCTCTCTTGGAGGATGCAAGCGTCGCGCTCCCTCAACTCCCACATCAGGGCTCGCTTCCATTGGTCCACGGCGCTCCTAAGCTCTTGTCTCTGATCCGCCGTCAGCACGTCATTCACGCCAGCGTGGCTGGCTTTTTCGCCGTCCGTGGCGGGGCAGTCCCGCTGCGGTAGCGCCTCGTACAACATGGCCTCCAGCTCCATGATCCTCTGGGCCGCAATCCTCGTCCATCAGTAGTCCGGCGGGAGATTTGAGGGCGGCTTACCTTATGAGCCTGGTCCATGGAACGCTTCCTGAAGTCCAACTCTTCATCCAGGTAGCCCTTCTGGTTGCAGAACATATCCTAGCACAGCTCAAGGTCAGAATTGTTGGGGAACATTGCCCCGAGTTCCCCTTGGCTGATGTCGCGTGTCTGTCTACCTTCTCACTTTCAATGTCCAACATCTTCTGTTGAAGTGCTGACTTGGTCACTTTGATGTATTCTAACCACTGAGGAAAGGCTGCTGTCACATAAGCAGAATGCGAGAGCGTGCGTGGACGTGCGCGTTACCTTCTCGGCTAGGGTGGGAAGGGTCCTGGCGTGAATCACGACCACCTGCTCCTCGTTGGTGAGATTCTGCAAGAGCCCAAAGGCACAGCGTCAACAAGGTTCTTTCAGCGCAAAGCCTTCCAAAAGTCACATTTGAGCCGCCGAGTCTCGTGGAGTGCGAACATAAGGAGTTCGACATACACTTACGGCGTTATCGCCCAGGATGTCCAGCTTCTTCATCAGATCACTGATGACGATGTCCTGGGGAAAGGCGCAAGGAGCAATGTAAGGTGTTCTGGGACCTCAGGTTAAGGTTAGGGTTGCGAGGGACGCCTTACGTACGCTCACGCCGTCGGCCTCGCAGTAGATCTGCAAAGGGCTGAGGCCGTCTGGGAAACGGACTTGCAGAAACTTCAAGACGGGGGAGCGCCACTCCCTCTCCTGAAAGGCAGAGGCATGCATCCGTCCGTCCGTCCGTCCGTCACATCTCTGGCCTCAACACGCTTGTGCGAGTCTTCCCACCTCCAGCTCCAGGATGCGGAACTCAAGCAGTTCGTTTTGGTCTCGGATATCCTGGATGTGCTCTTTCAGACGCGCTTCTTCCGCCTCCATCCGCCTGACCTGAAAAGACAGTCAGACCTCATCTGCGGGGCTTCCGGACGGGTGTGACGCCAAGCGACTCCGCCCAGCGCCTTTCTTTCCGTCACCTTTTCGGCCAACTGCTGATTGCTCTGACGCAGCAGCTGCTTCTCCTCCACCCACTTGACATTCTAGAAGAGACAAACGCGTGGACAGCTTTGGAATGTTGTGTCATTTTCATCCACAAATTCTTTGGTTGACTGGAAAATGACATTTGCTTTTCTCCACATTTTCCCAGCCACGTTCAGGGGGGGTTGGTCCAGTAATGCCAGACGAATGAGTGACTGAAGAATGTAGCTATTTTGTCTGAGAAAAAGGTGTGCTCATTGATAAGCTTACCTGTCCTTGTTGCTTCAGCGCTGACTCCAGATCTGCTACTCTGCTTTGATAGTGACCCATTTCTACTGTCATGTAACATGGGGGGAAGAGATGGTGCAAATGGTAAAATATGGATTGTTCACAGGAATAAATTGGCAGAGCTGAAATTCCAAATTTGTCCAAAAGATGGCGCCAGACCAAAACATGAGACCAAAAAAGGGGCCAAAATAAGCTAAGCAAGTTAAAATAGAAATAAAACAGGAACACGGTGTCGGATTGTGAGTCACGCATGGACGCACAAATGTGATTTTTACTTTTTGATTTCTTTGCTTGGCTAAAAATGTATTCTGTAACAGCTTAAAGCAATATTGTTAGTCAATTCGATCAAGGGACCCGTCACTATGAGAATAGTGGCGTGACATAAATTGTTTGGAGAAGCACAAATGTGATTTTTACTTCTTGATTTCTTTGCTTGGCTAAAAATTGATTCCCTCTTTCATGAACTGTGTTTTGCAATCGAATTGTTCTGGGATTGAATGATTTTATTAACACGGGTATCAGTGGGTGAAATTGTTCGGTTTCTGGAGTGATTAAGATTTGTAATTCTATTTCATGTTTCTTCAATAAATGTGTTGTGTATATTCATCTACTTTGTTGTGCGCTGATTTGTACTGAATGTACAATCGATGGTTCGGGGTTGATTTGACAATTTGATTAATGTGCGGGGGGTTATTATGGTATAACATAGGACCGTAATAAATAAAAGTAACATCAGACAATTTTAGAGAATTGAATAACTTTCGTAGTTATTTGAGACACGAGTGAATTTCAATCCGTTTGAAAGTTTGCTTCGTCTGAATAAATTAACGGAAGTGTTTGAATCGGATTATCGGTTTGGTGTAGAACTGAAAGTAATTTAATTATTTGAAGGGCGCAGGCCCGTTTCCCCTTTTGACGGGCCGCGTAAAAAGTA